>NC_088406.1:28799582-29164582 GCF_034236695.1 Oncorhynchus nerka | reverse complement strand
GGGTGTGTTTGTGAGCATGTGGGTGTTTGTGTGCGTGTGGGCGGACATGGTGCGTGGGTGTGTTTGTGAGCGTGTGGGTGTTTGTGTGCGTGGGTGGACATTGTGCGAGTGGGTGTGTTTGTGTGCGTGTGTGTGGGTGGACATGGTGCGTGGGTGTGTTTGTGTGCATGGGTGGACATGGTGTGTGGGTGTGTTTGTGTGCGTGTGGGTGGACATGGTGCGTGGGTGTGTTTGTGTGCATGGGTGGACATGGTGCGTGGGTGTGTTTGTGTGCATGGGTGAACATGGCGTGTGGGTGTGTTTGTGTGCATGGGTGGACATGGTGTGTGGGTGTGTTTGTGTGCATGGGTGGACATGGTGTGTGGGTGTGTTTGTGTGCGTGTGGGTGGACATGGTGCGTGGGTGTGTTTGTGTGCATGGGTGGACATGGCGTGTGGGTGTGTTTGTGTGCATGGGTGAACATGGCGTGTGGGTGTGTTTGTGTGCGTGTGGGTGGACATGGTGTGTGGGTGTGTTTGTGTGCGTGTGGGTGGGTGGACATGGTGCGTGGGTGTGTTTGTGTGCGTGGGTGGGTGGACATGGTGCGTGGGTGTGTTTGTGTGCATGGGTGGACATGGTGCGTGGGTGTGTTCGTGTGCATGGGTGGACATGGTGCGAGTGGGTATGTTTGTGTGCGTGGGGGTGTTTGTGTTTGTGTGCGTGTGGGCGGACATGGTGCGTGGGTGTGTTTGTGTGCGTAGGTGAACATGGTGAGTGGGTGTGTTTGTGTGCGTGAGTGGGTGGACACTGTGCGTCAGTGTGTTTGTGTGTGTGGGTGGACATGGTGCGAGTGGGTATGTTTGTGTGCGTGGGTGGATATGGTGCGTGGATTTGTTTGTGTGCGTGGGTGGACATGGTGCGTGGATTTGTTTGTGTGCGTGGGTGGACACTGTGCGTGGATTTGTTTGTGTGCGTGGGTGGACATGGTGCGTGGATTTGTTTGTGTGCGTGGGTGGACATGGTACGTGGATTTGTTTGTGTGCGTGGGTGGACATGGTACGTGGATTTGTTTGTGTGCGTGGGTGGACATGGTGCGTGGGTGTGTTTGTGTGTTGTACATCACAACACGACATGTCAGTGTCCATCTCATTTTACCAGCTAGTTAGTGACAGTGGGAGACACTACTGTTTAGAGCAGTTTTGTTTGGTGTGTAATCACAATCCTGAGTTTTGTGTTTTTGCTAATAATGTATGGTCCTCCACACCTTGGAAGTGTATATACATATTTACTATGTCAATAAACCAGTTTGAATAGAATTTAATTGCCTGAGAGAGAGGGGGAGAGAGAGCAAGACAGAGTGAGGGAGGGAGAGAGAGAGCAAGACAGGGTGAGAGAGGGGGAGAGAGAGCAAGACAGAGTGAGAGAGACCTATGGAGAGAACATTAATTGTCCATGACTCTGTGACTGTGTCCTCCCTTGTTTGCCTGCCACTAGCCAATCAATAGTTAACGTACTCTGATTATAGAGGGAACACCCCCTCTCTTAAAGAGGCATTGTACACAACATCAATCAATAAGGCCACTGAAAGGCAGCTCTCCATGGGTGCTCTATGAGTCAGTGTGGGAAAACATGTATTTACGTGACGGCTAGCGACACAAACAAAACCACAATTAACGTAAACACAAATCACTGTTTTATGTTGTAACGTAAATGTTAAGTCTGGTTACATGTGGAGCTAATTTGAATTACCATAGATTTTCAGCTTGCATCTTTCCTATAGTACAGTGCAATTTTTTTATTTATGACTATGGTAGTATTATGTAGTAAATGTAGGATAATTATGGTAGTATTGTGTAGTAAATGTAGGATAATTATGGTAGTATTGTGTAGTAAATGTAGGATGACTACGGTAGTATTGTGTAGTAAATGTAGGATAATTATGGTAGTATTGTGTAGTAAATGTAGGATAATTATGGTAGTATTGTGTAGTAAATGTAGGATGACTATGGTAGTATTGTGTAGTAAATGTAGGATAATTATGGTAGTATTGTGTAGTAAATGTAGGATAATTATGGTAGTATTGTGTAAAGTAAATGTAGGATAATTATGGTAGTATTGTGTAGTAAATGTAGGATGACTATGGTAGTATTGTGTAGTAAATGTAGGATGACTATGGTAGTATTGTGTAGTAAATGTAGGATGACTACGGCAGTATTGTGTAGTAAATGTAGGATGACTACGGTAGTATTGTGTAGTAAATGTAGGATGACTATGGCAGTACTGTGTAGTAAATGTAGGATGACTATGGTAGTATTGTGTAGTAAATGTAGGATGACTATGGCAGTATTGTGTAGTAAATGTAGGATGACTACGGTAGTATTGTGTAGTAAATTTAGGATGACTATGGCAGTATTGTGTAGTAAATTTAGGATGAGTAGTGTGTAGTAAATATAGGGTGATGGTAGTATTGTGTAGTAAATGTAGGATGTAGTATTGTGTAGTAAATGTAGGATGACTACGGTAGTATTGTGTAGTAAATGTAGGATGACTACGGTAGTATTGTCTAGTAAATGTAGGATGACTACGGTAGTATTGTGTAGTAAATGTAGGATGCCTATGGTAGTATTGTGTAGTAAATGTAGGATGACTATGGTAGTATTGTGTAGTAAATGTAGGATGACTATGGTAGTATTGTGTAGTAAATGTAGGATAATTATGGTAGTATTGTGTAGTAAATGTAGGATGACTATGGTAGTATTGTGTAGTAAATGTAGGATGACTATGGTAGTATTGTGTAGTAAATGTAGGATACTTATGGTAGTATTGTGTAGTAAATGTAGGATGACTATGATAGTATTGTGTAGTAAATGTAGGATGACTACGGTAGTATTGTGTAGTAAATGTAGGATGACTACGGTAGTATTGTGTAGTAAATGTAGGATGACTACGGTAGTATTGTGTAGTAAATGTAGGATAATTATGGTAGTATTGTGTAGTAAATGTAGGATGACTACGGTAGTATTGTGTAGTAAATGTAGGATAATTATGGTAGTATTGTGTAGTAAATGTAGGATAATTATGGTAGTATTGTGTAGTAAATGTAGGATGACTATGGTAGTATTGTGTAGTAAATGTAGGATAATTATGGTAGTATTGTGTAGTAAATGTAGGATAATTATGGTAGTATTGTGTAGTAAATGTAGGATAATTATGGTAGTATTGTGTAGTAAATGTAGGATGACTATGGTAGTATCGTGTAGTAAATGTAGGATGACTACGGCAGTATTGTGTAGTAAATGTAGGATGACTACGGCAGTATTGTGTAGTAAATGTAGGATGACTATGGTAGTATTGTGTAGTAAATGTAGGATGACTATGGCAGTACTGTGTAGTAAATGTAGGATGACTATGGTAGTATTGTGTAGTAAATGTAGGATGACTATGGCAGTATTGTGTAGTAAATGTAGGATGACTACGGTAGTATTGTGTAGTAAATTTAGGATGACTATGGCAGTAGTGTGTAGTAAATATAGGGTGACTACGGTAGTATTGTGTAGTAAATGTAGGATGACTACGGTAGTATTGTGTAGTAAATGTAGGATGACTACGGTAGTATTGTCTAGTAAATGTAGGATGACTACGGTAGTATCGTGTAGTAAATGTAGGATGCCTATGGTAGTATTGTGTCGTAAATGTAGGATGACTATGGTAGTATTGTGTAGTAAATGTAGGATGACTATGGTAGTATTGTGTAGTAAATGTAGGATAATTATGGTAGTATTGTGTAGTAAATGTAGGATGACTATGGTAGTATTGTGTAGTAAATGTAGGATGACTATGGTAGTATTGTGTAGTAAATGTAGGATTATTATGGTAGTATTGTGTAGTAAATGTAGGATGACTACGGTAGTATTGTGTAGTAAATGTAGGATGACTACGGTAGTATTGTGTAGTAAATGTAGGATGACTATGGTAGTATTGTGTAGTAAATGTAGGATAATTATGGTAGTATTGTGTAGTAAATGTAGGATGACTACGGTAGTATTGTGTAGTAAATGTAGGATGACTATGATAGTATTGTGTAGTAAATGTAGGATGACTATGGTAGTATTGTGTAGTAAATGTAGGATGACTACGGTAGTATTGTGTAGTAAATGTAGGATGACTACGGTAGTATTGTGTAGTAAATGTAGGATGACTATGGTAGTATTGTGTAGTAAATGTAGGATGACTATGGTAGTATTGTGTAGTAAATGTAGGATGACTACGGTAGTATTGTGTAGTAAATGTAGGATGACTATGATAGTATTGTGTAGTAAATGTAGGATGACTATGGTAGTATTGTGTAGTAAATGTAGGATGACTACGGTAGTATTGTGTAGTAAATGTAGGATGACTACGGTAGTATTGTGTAGTAAATGTAGGATGACTACGGTAGTATTGTGTAGTAAATGTAGGATGACTATGGTAGTATTGTGACTATGGTATTGTGTAGTAAATGTAGGATGACTATGGTAGTATTGTGTAGTAAATGTAGGATGACTATGGCAGTATTGTGTAGTAAATGTAGGATGACTATTGTGGTAAATGTAGGTATTGTGTAGTAAATGTAGGATGACTACGGTAGTATTGTGTAGTAAATTTAGGATGACTATGGCAGTAGTGTGTAGTAAATATAGGGTGACTATGGTAGTATTGTGTAGTAAATGTAGGATGACTACGGTAGTATTGTCTAGTAAATGTAGGATGACTACGGTAGTATCGTGTAGTAAATGTAGGATGCCTATGGTAGTATTGTGTAGTAAATGTAGGATGACTATGGTAGTATTGTGTAGTAAATGTAGGATGACTACGGTAGTAGTGTGTAGTAAATGTAGGATGACTATGGTAGTATTGTGTAGTAAATGTAGGATGACTACGGTAGTAGTGTGTAGTAAATGTAGGATAATTATGGTAGTATTGTGTAGTAAATGTAGGATGACTATGGCAGTACTGTGTAGTAAATGTAGGATAATTATGGTAGTATTGTGTTGTAAATGTAGGATCATTATGGTAGTATTGTGTAGTAAATGTAGGATGACTATGGTAGTATTGTGACAGAACTGTGGGGGTCATCTGAAGGTCTGAGAGTTCTGTGAATCCTCTTCTGTCCTCTTTGACCTGCGACCGGTATTTCTGTCTCAAGCTCCTGTCTTTCCATTACGGCCCCCAAACCCCTGCCTCCTCATCTGCCTGCCTCCTGCCTAACTCTCTGCATATACTAAATGGAAAAAGATGAGGGTCGAATCTAAACCTAAATGATGAAGGCTTTTGCACTTTGTTCTCCCCCTAAAATTGCTTTCCCCACAATTTCCAACACTCTGCAATTTAACCCATTTGGGAAGGGAAATTTACCATTGCTAAATGTTTCATTTCCCTTTTGGTAGATTTGAGGAAGTATGGTTCAATTTCCGACATCTCAAATTCATAATGCTTCCTGAATAAGAAATAATAGCAAAAAAAATGCAGCTACATTATGTTATGTATTCCAATGTTCTTTGGAAATGCTTTTTGGGTTCAAGAACGGAGGCAAAGTAAAGCTAAGACTTAGGGGATGGGAGGAGCGGTGTAGCTGACCCTTGATCTTGCTGTCATAAAGCCTGGGGGCCTGTGGGGGCCCCCACTTGGTGAACCCCATAAGGTATGGCAACGTTGAGAGAGAGAGGGGGCAGAGAGGACTGACTCTACTCTCCAAAATGTTCTTCTCTTTGCCATGCAGGGTTCTTTGCGTATGGCAAAGGGTGCAGACACTGAGTTAAGAGGATTAGTGACTTGAAAAAGGTAGCCGTCATTTAATTGAAGGCTTACAGGCTGCAGCAGAAAAGATGAGCAGTCAAAGTGAAGGTAACCCAGCCCAGAACATCCTGAAGAGACCACATTTGCCAAAGTCCATGTTTCCCTCCTCTCCTCTCGCCTCGCCTCCTCTTCTCCCTTAGTAGCAGCACATCATGCTTTATCGCCAGGCCCCAGCTTCTTAAAAGACGTTTACACATTTCACAATTTTAATCTCTTCCGCTGGTGAAAAAAGGTGCCTTCAACTCGATTTATTCAAATGCTGTGATCTCTGGGGCTGCCTAGGCTGATTCCCTCCCAGTGTAGCTGGGACATGTTGGAGGTTTATGTTACATGAGCAACTAACTCTGCTGCCTGTAGAACACTTTGATTATGATTATGTGGCAGTGCGCTGTTGTATATTTCTAGGCAGGGTAAAGCAGACTTAGACCTCTCTGAGCCACAACATGCTTTGTCTGGTGGTCAACTCTCCGATGCGTGCACTTGTGAGACATCTCGGGCTCTATTTGATGTCTGTGTCCGGCGCTGTGGAAGCCAAAGAGGTTGTAAACTCCTCCTTAAGTGCACTGCTCGCCGGATAAAATGGGCCACTCAGACGAGTGGAAGAGGTGGAAGTCAAATATGATAATGGGAAAATTGTAAGTTGCTGGGCGGCTGCGCTCGGCAGGGTGTGTGGTGAGAGGAGCAGTGACGTGAAGGAGAGAGAGAGAGAGCTGAAACACCAAGGCCTCATGAGACAGCCCAGCCTTTTGTGTTCCTTTGTGAAAATTAGGATCATATCGCTATGAGTGACTGCCGGACCGTTGGTGAAAGAGGTGGGATCAGATGGAGGTAAGGCAGGTAAAGGATGACCTAATCTGTCCCCTAATAACCTGCTTCACACCCACCACTGCCTGATTCAGCAGAAGTATGGTCTGGCTGATAACAGGAGGAGAGGAGGAGAGGGGAGGAGAGGCCCCAGCAACCCTCATTATCTGACACTCTGAGGCTGATTGGCCCTGTTAGACTCTGAACTACTAGCGGTCGCTGGCTTGTAGGGGGACCCTCTAACTCTTCCTCTCAATCCCACTCAGTCTCTTTCTCTTTCTCTCTCTCTCTTTCTCTATCACCCTGTTGCACTCAACTGAGACATCACACATACACACTTCCAAATATACACCGCACGCACGCATGCACACACACACACACACACACACACACACACACACACACACCAAAAACACTTATTTCTGTCATCCAGCTCTATAAACAAATACAAAACAATGTGTACATAAACAAAAGCACAATGCTGTTGATGTGAATACATATGCAGTAAGCACAATGCTGTTGATGTGAATACATATTCAGTAAGCACAATGCTGTTGATGTGAATACATATGCAGTAAGTACACTGCTGTTGTGAATACATATTCAGTAAGCACAATGCTGTTGATGTGAATACATATGCAGTAAGTACACTGCTGTTGTGAATACATATTCAGTAAGCACAATGCTGTTGATGTGAATACATATGCAGTAAGTACAATGCTGTTGATGTGAATACATATTCAGTAAGCACAATGCTGTTGATGTGAATACATATTCAGTAAGCACAATGCTGTTGATGTGAATACATATGCAGTAAGTACACTGCTGTTGTGAATACATATTCAGTAAGCACAATGCTGTTGATGTGAATACATATGCAGTAAGTACAATGCTGTTGATGTGAATACATATTCAGTAAGCACAATGCTGTTGATGTGAATACATATTCAGTAAGCACAATGCTGTTGATGTGAATACATATGCAGTAAGTACACTGCTGTTGTGAATACATATTCAGTAAGCACAATGCTGTTGATGTGAATACATATGCAGTAAGTACAATGCTGTTGATGTGAATACATATTCAGTAAGCACAATGCTGTTGATGTGAATACATATTCAGTAAGCACAATGCTGTTGATGTGAATACATATTCAGTAAGCACAATGCTGTTGATGTGAATACATATTCAGTAAGCACAATGCTGTTGATGTGAATACATATGCAGTAAGTACAATGCTGTTGATGTGAATACATATTCAGTAAGCACAATGCTGTTGATGTGAATACATATTCAGTAAGCACAATGCTGTTGATGTGAATACATATTCAGTAAGCACAATGCTGTTGATGTGAATACATATTCAGTAAGCACAATGCTGTTGATGTGAATACATATTCAGTAAGCACAATGCTGTTGATGTGAATACATATTCAGTAAGCACAATGCTGTTGATGTGAATACATATGCAGTGAGCCACTCTGTCCCAATATAGGTATCTCAAGGCGGTTTTTGATTTTATTTCCACTCACACTGACTTGACAGTATTTCTCTGAGAAAGTCACTGCTTCCACTGTCTCACGGTATCAACTATTAGACAACAACTTAGGTTGCACGTCTTGTTACTCATGTAATACTACTAATTGAAATTGTGCAGTTTGCACCAAAGGGTTTATTCATAACAGTACTGCAGGGCACTTCCAATATTCTTTCTAAATGGCATTCATAAGTCTATGTACAAGGTGTATGTGTGTATGAACCCTTCACCCGCCTTTCCACTCCTCTCACATCCCTGAATGTGGCTAGAAGACAACAAGGCTTCATGTTTTCCTTAAATGCTGAGATTAGTGCCTCCAGCATCATTTGATTAGACAAGGCATGGCCTTGATTGCACCCAGTCCTATTTGTTTCCTGGCCCTAGGAGGTAATCACCCCCGTTATGTGTCTCCTCCTCCTCCTTCTCCTACTGTATTTTTCAGGTGTTCCTGTCTCACGCAGGAGAATGTGCCTTGGCCCAGTCTTCCATTGGCTTGGCTCCCTGTCTCCCTCCCCCATCACTGCTGAATGAAATCCTATTAAATGATCCTTCACTCTCTCATAGTTGCTTTGTTTTTCTGTTTAAAGAGACCCTGGCTGTGTTTGGTGCCGAGGAGAAGAGAGGAGGAGAGGAAAGTGGATTATGAGTCACTCACTGCCAAACAGGGGGAGTAGGGGGTAGGAGGGAGGAGAGAGAGTGGGGATGGGTGTTTGTGTGAGGCACTGATGCATGGCATGGCACCACCAACACACGTTCATTTCTACGCACAAACCTAATCACAAATGTATGCATGCACATATGCATAAGCACACATAAATACACACAAAAAACACATGCTTGTATAGAGACACACAAACAGTCACGCACGCGCGCACACACACACGCACGCACGCATGCACACAGGCACACTTGGACGACTTGTAAATACAAATTGCTGGGTGCAATGCCGTAAAACTACAGCCGGCCCTCCAGTAATGAAAATTGCAGTGTAGCCGTTGGCTATGGCTCTGCCAAATCAGAACGCTACAAGTGATGCTGCCAATAGTGCCTGGGTGGCCTGGTGTAGGTTTGTATGTCTATGGGAGCTCAACTGCAGCTTTACTGATATGATGCACAATCATTGAACTAGCCCAATCAGCAAGTCTCTGTACCTAACATACCATTGTCTAGGGACTAGGCCCCCCAATGACCTTTAACAGACAGCAGCCATACTCCCTCATCTCAGATCACTTTACAGACGCCTTTTGTACACATGTTTTATTCATCCAACAGGTGATTTCTCCTCTAGGTGGTCAGTGGCTGATTACCAGCTTCTATTTACTGTCATTTACTCTAAACACTATGAGGCCAGTCCCGGAGGCAGATGAATCCTAATGAATCCTAATCCTTTCTCAGAGACTACTTCCATGCCGCCGGTCTGCAAATCAAATCAAATGTTATTCGTCACATACACAGTTTACAGCAGGTATAAAAAGGTGCAGCGAAATGGTTGTGTGATAGCAACATTCTAGTACAATAATCAATATCAAGATTTAAAAAAATAATAATAATAAGTAGTAGAAGAGGTAGTATAGTAGTATCCTGGTATATACACAGTAGGATATACAGCATAGATAATGAATGTGCTATGTCAAGAATGACTGTATTTACAAATACATTGTGGGTAGTATATTCAAATCAAATCAAATATTATTTGTCACGTGCACCAAATACAACAGGTGAGGTAGACCTTACCGCCAAACGCTTACTTACAAGCCTTTAACCAACAATGCAGTTTTTTTTTTTTAAGTACCAACATTTTTAAAAATAATAGTAAACTAAAATAAGCATTTTTTAAAAACGAGGCTATTTACAGGGGGTACCGGTACAGAATCAATGTGCGGAGGTAAAGGTTAGTCAAGGTAAATTGAGGTATTATGTACATGTAGGTAGGGATAAAGTGTCTATGCATAGATAACAAATAATAAACAGCGAGTAGCAGCAGCGTAAAAAAGGGTGTCAATACAAATAGTCCCGGTAACCATTCAATTAACTGTTTAGCAGTCTAATGGCTTGAGGATAGAAGCTGTTTTGGAGACTTTTGGAGCTAGACTTGGTGCTCTGGTACCACTGGCCGTGCGATAGCAGAGAGAACAATCTATAACTAGGGTGGCTGGAGTCTTTGACCATTTTTAGGGCCTTCCTCTGACACCACCTGCTATAAATGTCCTGGAGGGCAGGAAGCTTGGCCCCAGTGATGTACTGGACCATACGCATTATCCTCTGTAGCACCTTGCCGTCGGATGCCGAGCAGTTGCCATACCAAGCGGTGATGCAACCAGTAACCAGTAACCACTATTGCTCTCAATAGTGCAGCTGTAGAACTTTTTGAGGATCTGAGGACCCATGCCAAATCTTTTCAGTCTCCTGAGGGGAGCGGGCGTTGTCATGTCCTCTTCACGACTGTCTTGGTGTGTTTGGACCATGATAGTTTGCTAGTGATGTGGACGCCAAGGAACTTGAAGCTCTCAACCCGCTCCACTACAGCCCGTTAATGTGAATGGGGGCATGCTCGGCCCCCCCCTTTCCTGTAGTCCACAATCAGCTATTTTGTCTTGCTCACGTTGAGGGAAAGGTTGTTGTCCTGGTACCACACTGTCAGGTCTCTGACCTCCTTCCTGTAGGCTGTCTCATCATTGTCGGTGATCAGGCATACCACCGTTTGTTTCGTCGGCAGACTTAATGATGGTGTTGGAGTTGTGAGTGGTCATGCAGTTGTGGGTGAACATGGAGAACAGGAAGGTCTAAGCATGTACCCCTGAGGGGCCCCTGTGATGAGGATCAGCACGGCAGATGTGTTTTTGCCTACCATCACCACCTGGGGGTGGCCCATCAGGAAGTCCAGGATCCAGTTGCAGAGGGAAGTGTTTAGTCCCAGGGTCATTAGCTTAGTGATAAGCTTTGAGGGCACTGTGGTGTTATGCTGTAGTCAACAAACACCATTCTGAGCTTCTACTCAACAAACAACATTCTGACATAGGTCTTCCTTTTGTCCAGGTGGGAAAGGGCAGTATAGAGTGCAAGGGAGATTGCGTCATCTGTGGAACTGGCGGTATACAAATTATAGTGGGTCTAGGGTTTCTGGGATGATGGTGTTGATGTGAGCCATGACCAGCCTTTCAAAGCACTTCATGGCTACAGACCTCAGTGCTACGGGGCATTAGTCAGGTTACCTTGGCATTCTTGGGCACAGAGACTATGGTGGTCTGCTTGAAACATGTCGTTATTACAGACTCGGTCAGGGAGAGGTTGAAAATGTCAGTGAAGACACTTGCCAGTTGGTTGGCGCATTCTCTGAGTACGTGTCCTGGTAATCCGTCTGGCCCTACGGCCTTGTGAATGTTGATTTGCTTATAGGTCTTACTCACATCGGCTACGGAGAGCATGATCACACAGTCGCCCGGAACAGCTGTTGCTCTCATTCACGGTTCAGTGTTGCTTGCCTCGAAGCGAGCATAGAAGGCATTTAGCTCATCTGGTAGGTTACGTCACTGGGCAGCTCGAGCCTGGGTTTCCCTTTGTAATAGTTTGCAAGCCCTACCACATCTGACGAGCGTCAGAGCCGGTGTAGTAGGATTCAATATCAGTCCTGTATTGGTTGCGCAGTTGAATAAATAGCATAGAACAGCAGCGTTGACTGTGTGTTTGTGTGTATATGTGTGCTTGTGTGTGTTTGTTTATGGATGATTGTGTGCATGTGTGATTGTGTGTAAGGGTTGGATGTGTGGAGAGTCAGTGCAAATAGTCTCTAAGGTGCAGACTGTACAGTATTTACAGTTGCTAATTGACTCACAATGCATTCACCATTAAGGGCTCACCAAGTACCAGGCACCCAATTTCCCAGGCTTGCTGGATAGTTAGCAATGTCATTAGGCTAGGTCTCTCCCAGATCCTTCTCCAATCTCCTGCCTAGCGGGGAGCCTCGTCGGGATAATTCCAGGGCATCATCAGGATTGTTTTCACAACATTGATCAGATTAGTGCTCAGTGGGAGCCTCTTGCTCGGGCACACAGGGCTAAAATAGACCCCCTCCAACCTGTCCCTCCACCTCGCCCCTACACTGCACGTTTTGACAAGCAAAGTTAACTTGAAATTGCATATTTGCAAGTTGTTTTTTGAAGAACAGACACAAAAGTCTCTGACTGACATCAATGCTGAATTTCACCCCTCTATTTCTCCCTCTCTACCTTCCTCTTGCTGCCTCTCTATTCTCACCCCTCCTTCTCTCCCCCTCTACCTTCCTCTTGCTGCCTCTCTATTCTCACCCCTCCTTCTCTCCCCCTCTACCTTCCTCTTGCTGCCTCTCTATTCTCACCCCTCCTTCTCTCCCCTCTACCTTCCTCTTGCTGCCTCTCTATTCTCACCCCTCCTTCTCTCCCCCTCTACCTTCCTCTTGCTGCCTCTCTATTCTCACCCCTCCTTCTCTCCCTCTCTACCTTCCTCTTGCTGCCTCTCTATTCTCACCCCTCCTTCTCTCCCCCTCTACCTTCCTCTTGCTGCCTCTCTATTCTCACCCCTCCTTCTCTCCCCTCTACCTACCTTCCTCTTGCTGCCTCTCTATTCTCTCACCCCCCTCCTTCTCTCCCCCTCTACCTTCCTCTTTCTGCCTCTCTATTCTCACCTTCCTCCCCTCCTTCTCTCCCCCTCTACCTTCCTCTTGCTGCCTCTCTATTCTCACCCCTCCTTCTCTCCCTCTCTACCTTCCTCTTGCTGCCTCTCTATTCTCACCCCTCCTTCTCTCCCCCTCTACCTTCCTCTTGCTGCCTCTCTATTCTCACCCCTCCTTCTCTCCCCCTCTACCTTCCTCTTGCTGCCTCTCTATTCTCACCCCTCCTTCTCTCCCCCTCTACCTTCCTCTTGCTGCCTCTCTATTCTCACCCCTCCTTCTCTCCCCCTTCTCGTTCTCCTCCATGCTGTATGTCTGCTGTCTCCTTCAGAGTGCTGATTTGCATCTGAAACAACTTTGGATCGATTCTCTGTTCTCTCCATCACACACGAGAGGCATCTGGCCGAAATAACAGTGGTGTGGCGTGTTTGTATAGACCAGTCTCTCTACGTGTCCAGAGTACTCAGGAAACTCAATGCACAACCATCATTTAGGTCTGTGCAGAAAAAACAGTGAGGATGAGTACACTGGAGAGCCATGACATGGTTTTATACAGTATCCCTTGCATGGAGAATCCAATGTGCCATTTCATATGTTCTTAAAACATAATCTTCAGCAAAAAGCAAATCAGATGTCAAAATGTAAAATGTCAAAAATGCATTGAAGTGTCTCATATAATCTTGTGCATAGTCAATTGACGCATGCAGGGTATTTAAGATGTTATATTTGCAGTGGGTTGAGGTCTTAGGTGTGTAGAGAGACTTCAGCGTCCCCTCTAGATGACATCATCACATGTTGTCCCCTGTCTGTCCCCCGTCTGTCCCTGCGGCATGCTGTGAGTGTTCTCATGTCTGTTCTAGCCAGGCCAGGCCGAGCCATGGCTCCTCCAAAGCTGCCTGCCTCATTACCGTAATGAACTTTTTAATTACTTTCACCCACTCTGAGAAAAAACGGCACCCATTAAGAGGATGTAATTGCCTTTTATATCATTTACTTACCCAGGCCACTAACCGGCAGCCATTTTCCATCTCAATAAACTCTGTATCTTTCAAGCAGTTGATCGCGTTCCCTTTTTCTTCACATTCAGACACAGCTAAAGTAGTTGTCCGACGAAGGGAGTTGGACTGAATATTGGGCCTATGACCGTCTTTAAGTTCTAGGCTGGAGATGTTACTCGCTGGCTGGCCTATTTGGATTGTCGTGGACTATTTGCAAATGTAACTGACTTGCATTTATTTGTAATTGCCGCAAACAAATTTCAAATGGTATAAAAGTAACTTGTATCAAAATTAATAAAAGTTATTTTCAATCTGCTCCTTATTTTTATAAACCCACAGGTATTTAAAACTTAACAATGTAATTTCGAATCCATTAATGCATAAGTGTTTCATTACATTGCTAATATATAGTTTTGTTACCTTAATATTCATATTTAATTGTACATAGTTATTATAGGGCTTGTTTGTTCTCTATTAAACACAGTTATAGTCACTGCTCCGTAATAATGCATATACATGAAACGGCTTGTAAATTACTTTTTGTAATTGCTTTTACAAACTCTAAATTAGTATTTTATAACTTGTCTTATTGGCTTATTTCCATAATCATTAGTAGCCATGAACAAGAAGTAGTCCCAACCCATAGACAATTGAGATTACAACCATAATCTCATACACAGGGATGGAGAATTAAAATGACATCTACTTCTTTTTTAAACATGTTTTATAATTATTTCACACAACCTGGCAAGTAGCCTTAGTAGTGAATAGAGACATATGGGGAGGATTTCATTCCTTCTCTATTTAGAGTTGCCAGACAGCATTAAACAGGGATCCAGTTGAAAGCACATTGTATTCACTCTCCTTAATTAACACTTATACCAGTGTAGATGTGAGGCAAGCTCGTTCTTGCCTCCGAATAATGGGGAGCATTTTCAGTGGTTGGGTTTGTGGACAACAATGCCTGTTTTTAATTCAAAGACAGGTGATATTTGGAAGGCTGCTGTTTTTGCCCCTGAAACCTAGAGCTGGGAGGATGAGAGGCAGGGTAGGTTTTGTCTGCATTGTTGCAGTAGTGTGAAAATAAATATATACATAAAAAAATATATATATTTATATATATATATATAAATATATAATAAATATGTGTGTGTGTGTGTGTGTGTGTGTGTGTGTGTGTGTGTGTGTGTGTGTGTGTGTGTGTGTGTGTGTGTGTGAGAAACAGTGATGAAGCAAACACAAACCCCTCTGCTGTGGCTGAAAGACACAGTCATTCAATCATGTTTTAATATGTGTAGCCTGCTAGAGAATACTGGGAATGTTGAATGGAGAGAGAGATTCAATTCTTCGACAACACATTCAAAACATATTTCATTCAAAACAAAGTGATTCCTTCTCATTTCCTTTACATTGTTTGCCTGCTCACATCCAGCTATCCTCTTTTGACTGTGAGCACATCTCAACTGAAGCAAAAATTACAACTTGATGGAAGTGGCTCATTTACAGTGAGCAGTTCCTCATTTTCACCAACAGGTGTCCCTCTTTTTCTTCAGAAATCCATTGCAAAACTGTTTCTTGTTAGTGTGTGTGTGTGTGTGTGTGTGTGTGTGTGTGTGTGTGTGTGGTGTGTGTGTGTGTGTATGTGTGTGTGTGTGTGTGTGTGTGTGCGTGTGTGCGTGCGTGCATGCGTGCGTGTGTGTGTCCGCAGCTAACTCCGAACTCCAAGCTAGTCCCCTCAGTCTTTCCATATCCTGGCCCCTTAATTCAAACGGGAGGATTTGGGGGTTGCATTTTGATCTGCACATAAAAACACATCACTAACTACCTCTCTGCTAGGACAATCTCATGTGCTTTTGTTTAAATCTACCCACTGATGCAAGGGCTTCTCATTTCCTTGGAAATTGCCAGCCAGGCCGAGAGCACAGGACTATTTTAGTGTTGGGATGTAACATGGAGATTTTGGAAGGGACTTGAGCTGTATGTTGATGTGAGAAAGTGTGTGTGTATTCTCTCTCTGATGGTGATTGCTCCAGCCCCTGTCTGGCCACCTCTAGCCAGCCACACAGAGTGGTATTTATTGTAATGTATTCCATACGGATGGCTTTGACCCACAGGGAAGTAATGTGAGATTGAGCGCACTGCCGTTTTATGACCGTCATTAACATTAACCCCAGAAAGCGAGAGTTGAAGGCGGAGGGTTAATCCCATGCTCTTTAATGGATCCCAGCATTCCCAGTAAATAACAGCCTATCTTGGGCCAGTCCATTGGGAAATACCAAATCCAAAACAATATAGCTGTGAAAATGGTTTGCCTGAAACAATGCACACAGACCAGGGTATTGAGATAGCTTTGTTATGCATGTGTGGTTTCCTATGTGAATCCACTGCCGCTGTATGCTATATAATGCATTGTAAATATGTTAACGATAGGTCAGCTTGTTAGCCTGGCAGAGAGCAATACAGATCCAATCTCACTCTACCCCTGGGCAATGACTGTCATTGTCATGAGCAGAACATTCCCGTATGTTGACACTGTACGTGCTGGATAGGGGAAGCACTGTTCAATCTAGACTCTGCTCTATTTCTGTCCCATTAAGTATTTACTTTAGTGGTGGCCCACCCTCCTCCTGTAGAGTGACAGGGTAGGCAGGCTTTTGCTCCAGCCCCTCTCTAATACACCTGCATCTACTACTCTTTAAGACCACGATGAGCTGAATCAGGTGTGTTTAGAACAGGGCTGAAACAAAAGCCTGCATATCCACTCTCCTGGAGGAGGGTTGGCCACCCCTGTTCTACTGTATTACAGCTTCATCTCCAGTATCGTGACATGCAGTGCACTACAGTACATTATATTGGCCTGGCTGAAAGGATGCCGTGCGGGTTCCCCATCATCCCACAGACCCCTTCCATGATAAGAGCTCACTGGCGACTCCCCCCTGATGCAGTATTATAGACTGAGACATGAGTAAGGGCACCCAGCTCAGTGGGAAGCTGCCTGGGACTGAGAAAGAGAGAGTTACAGCCTGTATAGGGCTGCTCTCCTCTACTCCCCACTGCCGGATCCCTGCTGGATCGTTTTTAAATTATGCTCACAGACAGACAGGGAGGGAGGCCCAACCAGGCAGTCCCAGTCACCATGCCCACCTGGTCCATGGAACCAGGATAGACAGGACAGGGGAAGAAGAGAGGGCTGGTTGCAGGGTGGAGGGTTGTACATTCTCATTTCTCCACAGTGGATTTATGGAGGGAGGGGAGGGGGGTTATGTGGAACACTGCCACAGAGAATGGCTTCCAGTGTGGCTTTGGCAGAATCAGACTGAGTATGTGTCCTATACTCTCATGTTAGCTGGAGATTGTTTCTCTTCCTCTTCCTCTGCTATTCTATTTCTCTCTCTACATCTCTCCAGTTCGACAATTTTCTAATTGCCTTCAATCACTCCTTTTTATGCCTTTTCTATGATAGCTGTCTGTTACTATTGCATGAAAATCCACATTATAGAGCCAACGTTCAAATCACATTCAAAATAGCAGACAGACACCTAGAATTAAGTAGGCTCATGATTCTTTCCCGGGTTGAAGAAGAGCTGCTCTAATATCGCCGTTTTTCCTAAAACGTAAAGTCCAGTAGTGAGGGAGATTTAGGATGTTGTGCTATAAGTGTCTCTCTGCAGAGCTAGCCTGGTAGTGTCATTGTTCAGGAATAGATGGAGCTAGGGTGGAGAGAGAGAGAGAGAGAGAGAGAGAGGCACATCACGAAGCACAAAGCATATTACTGTAGGAGAGGCTTGCAGACAGCATCACAAAATTCACAGTACACTTTTCTCTCATCTTTCTCTCTTCACCACTCTCTCTCTTCTCGTTCTGCCTTTCTCTCCTCTCTCTCTGTGTGTCCCCTCCTCTCTCTCTCTGTGTCCCCTCCTCTCTCTTTCTGCTTTATTTTTTCTCCTTCCACCTCTTTCAAATGCACATACAGAACATCCATACAAGTGTACACACCACAGGCACACTGGCAGGGATAGGTGGACAGCCTTGCTACCAGGCACATCTGTACTCACAAACTGAGAGCCCTGTCTCTCTCTCTCTCTCTCTCTCTCTCTCTCTCCATCCTTTCCTCCCTCCTTCCCTCCTTTCCTCCCTCTTTCTCTCCCTCCCTCCCTCCCTTCCTCTCTCATCTCTCTCTTTCCCTCGCAAAGGAAATTGAAATAATGATAATGTGTCCTTCTGACTGCATCAAAATATTGCCACTTCAAAAAAAAGCCGGGAGGCATGAAATGCAAATGGGAATGTGTAGCAGATGGATTGAGGTGCCTTCTTAAAGAGAGGAAGGGGAGGGGGGTGCAGCCTTTGGGGTGACAGTGGGGGGATACTATGGGGGGACAGGGGTGGAATGGAGGGGTATGGGATTGGGTTTGTGTGAGAAGTCATTCGCAGGTTGTTTCTGTTTTCCCAACTCACATGTAATAATGGCTAGATTTATCATCGCTGATGTCGGGCTTTTTGTTTTGCCATCACACGAGTCTGAGTGGGCTCTCTCTCACACAGACACACACACACTTACTTTAAGGACATATCGGGGTCAGCCCGCGCCATATGGAGGCAGGCGCAATTAGTCGCTAACCAGCATGTTGTTTTGACTGCAGTTGTGTTACAGTTCAGTTCCAGTTGGGTAGCTAGCTGCCCCCCTACAGGGTGCCTCTGTCTGGACTCAGAGCCCGTCTGTGCAGGTGGACATGCGGCTGCGAAGTCACTCCTCCTACCCCATAAACCCTCTCTTCTTGTCCATCTCGCCAGCCCGATACAGACACTGGAGCAAATCGATCGGTTCTGCCAACTGAGTGGGTATGTGCCTGTCATTCAGAGCACTGGCTGTGTGTGTGTGTAGAGAGAGAGAGAGAGAGAGATGGAGAAATAGAGTTGGAAAGAGGGATGGAGAAATAGAGTGGGAAAGAGGGATGGAGAAATAGAGAGGGAAAGAGGGATGGAGAAATAGAGAGGGAAAGAGGGATGGAGATATAGAGAGAGGGAAAGAGGGATGGAGAAATAGAGAGGGAAAGAGGGATGGAGAAATAGAGAGGGAAAGAGGGATTGAGATATAGAGAGGGAAAGAGGGATGGAGATATAGAGAGGGAAAGAGGGATGGAGAAATAGAGAGGGAAAGAGGGATGGAGATATAGAGAGGGAAAGAGGGATGGAGAAATAGAGAGGGAAAGAGGGATGGAGAAATAGAGAGGGAAAGAGGGATGGAGAAATAGAGAGGGAAAGAGGGATGGAGAAATAGAGTGGGAAAGAGGGATGGAGAAATAGAGAGGGAAAAAGGGATGGAGAAATAGAGAGGGAAAGAGGGATGGAGAAATATAGTGGGAAAGAGGGATGGAGAAATAGAGAGGGAAAGAGGGATGGAGAAATAGAGGGAAAGAGGGATGGAGAAATAGAGAGGGAAAGAGGGATGGAGATATAGAGAGGGAAAGAGGGATGGAGAAATAGAGAGGGAAAGAGGGATGGAGATATAGAGAGGGAAAGAGGGAATGGAGAAATAGAAAAAGCTAGAAATGAGGGGAGGTTGTCTATTTATTGTGAGGATAGTCAGCCAGCAGCATTGTATATTTTTGTCAGCCGGATATATATATATATATATATATTTATTTATATATAGGAAAATGCCATGGCCTCCTCAGAACAATATAGCTCTATGTTTGTAAATGCCACCTGAGATCGGACGTGTAGAGGACCTCTAAACATTTCCATTTCCATGTCCATTCATAGTGTTTGCTTGGAAAAGATTGAGATATGTCTTCTCAAACAGGCACAATTCCCACCTGCTTACATTATTATAATACAGCACATTGCGCCATGTATTAATATTCAATATATGACACTGCTTGATGAGACCCCAAATTAGGTAAATAGTGGCATATTTGAATTTGGGTGAAATGTGTGCTTGGAATTGCATACGCATTTGCAGATATTTAAACGTCTGTCTACATAGGATACTAAAGAAAGCATGGTCCTGCATTGCACAAAAGCCCACTACAAATACATTATTTTCAGTGAAATATTTGCTCAGAATTTCATATGCATTTGCAATCATTCCCATGACTATTTATTTGCATATGATACTGCTTTAAAGTGTGTTATTTGTATTAGACTTTGGCACGGTACAGTGTGTAATTGTGAAGGTGTGTGACTGTGATATCGATGCAGAGGGTTTGATGTGGTTGTAAGTGTACAGTTAAACAGCAGTGCACCGTGAACCAGCGAAGCGTCAGCGGAGGGGTGTCATATATTAAATGGGAGGCAGCCAGAGACAAATTATGGCCATGTCTTTGTGTTGTTCTTGTCTCTCTCTCACACTCTTGGCATTATATATTTTCACAGCTCAGTGAATCCACCCCACACACTCTCTCTCTTCCTCTGTCTCTCCTCACTCACTGGTACGTGCTTGGGGCTCTCACTCTCTCCCTCTCTCCCTCTGTTATTTTTTCTCCCTCTCTCTCTCTGTTGCTCTCTCTCTCCTTTTCTCCCTCTCTCCCTCTCTCCCTCTGTTATTTTTTCTCCCTCTCTCTCTCTCTGTTGCTCTCTCTCCCTTTCTCCCTCTCTCTCTCTCTGTTGCTCTCTCTCTCCTTTTCTCCCTGTCGGGTCATGTTGTATTAGCTCTAGTAGATATAATAGGAGTGAAGGCGTGAGGTTGTTATTTGCATAGAAATAGCATGATGCCCCAGGCAGCATGGGAGAAGGACACAGAGATCATTTGTCTCAAATTTTAATGGAAACTTTTGCTGAGACAGAGATTTTTTCCCTCTCTCCCTCTCCTCCTCAACCCTTCATCCCTCCTCCCCTTCTTCCTCCACCCCCTCCTCCTCCACCCACATCTCTCCTTCTAGTCTCCACCCCTCCCCATACTCTCGTTTCCCTCTTCGTGAATTAGTGTGGCTCGATTTGAAATTAGATGACATCTCAAATCGCTGCGTGAACCACCACCTCTCACTAACATGTACATTTCAATTGACTTTTTTTATAGAGGCCGGTGTGGATGTGTGCTGTTGGAAATAGATGTTTCTGTAGCACTGATACTGGTTCATAGTGTGTCTCTGACACAGCCACAGTCAGGGCCAGTCAGACTTTACACATATTCACATGTATTGCATTCACAATATGAATAAACACACTGCAGCACTAACACTATCCCTCCACTCCCCCCTCTCTTTCTTCCTACTCGGCTGCCCTTGGTCGAGTTGGTGTGACTTTCACCACTGTGCTGCTTGGCACTGCGTGGCGTGGTGCGGGGAGGGGATGGATGGCACCTGGTTGATACTGGGCTGGTGCTGTGTTGGCGCTGGGTGTTTGAGTTCCCGCACTGCTGATGTAGTTGGACAGGGCGTGTGGCGCAGCGCCAGGGAATGTGTCAGCTCTACGTCTCTGACCCGCTGGCACAGACAGAGCTCACTGATGCTATCCAGCCCTGCTCCCCTGCCACACACACACACACACACACACACACACACTGACGGCACAATGGGAACGAGAAAAGGAAAGGTGATCCATAAAAATGAGTGGGTGTGTCGAAAGTGCTCTGCTATACGTTTTTCTTCCTTTTCTTACCACGCAACATCCATACATTGAGCTATCGTACCGCGAGATTATGGACTTATGTTTTGAAGCCGGAGGATGAGCCTGAGTTGTATTTCACTCTTAGTTTTCCACAAACAATTATACATTTTCAGTTATAAAACTGAAGATAGTTTATTTTGTATTAAAGTACTGGTGATGGGTGTACTGTTGCTTCCAGTGTTGAATGCGTGTTCTTATAGTGACTGTCACCTTGATATTGGCTACTAGGTATCTACTTCCAATGCCGTTGCTGGACAGTAGTGCTTGTCAAGCAGGAGCGAAGGGCACTGTGTCCCTGTGTTGTTACCGATCATGCCGTCCCCATTGAGTGTATGTATGTATCAAGGTCACATCTACATGGTTATCAATATTAGTTTATTGTGTAGGCTGCTATCATAGTTGAATCAAAATAATGGGAGGAAAAAAACACCACCAAAACATTGAGTGGCAATAAATCTGCCCAATTAGCTGATTCGCTTTCCATACGCCCACTCCTTTCCATACGCCCACTCCTTTCCATACGCCCACTCCTTTCCATACGCCCACTCCTTTCCATACGCCCACTCCTTTCCATACGCCCACTCCTTTCCATACGCCCACTCTTTTCCATACGCCCACTCTTTTCCATACGCCCACTCTTTTCCATACGCCCACTCTTTTCCATACGCCCACTCTTTTCCATACGCCCACTCTTTTCCATACGCCCACTCCTTTCCATACACCCACTCCTTTCCATACACCCACTCCTTTCCATACACCCACTCCTTTCCATACACCCACTCCTTTCCATACACCCACTCTTTTCCATACACTCAGTCCTTTCCATACACCCACTCTTTTCCATACACCCACTCCTTTCCATACACCCACTCCTTTCCATACACCCACTCACCCATATTCCGTGCACCATATTGGGCTGCAGCTCCTCATACTTACAATAGGAGAGCGGTGGTGGAAAAGTACCCAATTGTCATACTTGAGTAAAAGTAAAGATACCTTTTGTCACGCCCTGACCTTAGAGATCCTTTTAATGTCTCTATTTTGGTTGGTCAGGGCGTGAGTTGGGGTGGGTATTCTATGTTCTATGTTGTGTAGTTCTATGTTTTGGCGGGGTAGGGTTCTCAATCAGAGACAGCTGTCTGTCGTTGTCTCTGATTGAGAACCATACTTAGGCTGCCCTTTTTCCCACCAGTGGTTGTGGGAAGTTGACTTTGTTTATGGCACATAGCCTTTAGCTTCACTGTTTGTTTTGTAGTGTTTATTGTTTTGTTCGGCGTCTTTTCTAAATAAAATAATATGTACTCTCACCACGCTGCACCTTGTTCCAGTTCTTCCAACGGCCGTGACAGAACTTCCCACCACAAACGGACCAAGCAGCGTGGTAAGGAGGAGCTTCAGGAGGACTGGACATGGGAGGACATCCTAAATGGCAAAGGATCCTGGAATCGTGGAGATGGGAGGAGATCCTGGCGGTAAAGGCCTGCCTGCGGTGGAAGCAGCTGGAAGCAGAGAGGAAGGTGGAGGCAGCGAGAAAGAGGGCCCAGGTTTACACAGGGTCACGGCTGACACTAAAGACCGGGAGGCCACTCCAAAACAAAAATGGTGGGGGGGGACACGGGGAGTGTGGCAAGAGTCAGGATTCAGACCTGAGCCAACTCCCCGTGCTTACCGTGGCGAGCATGTAACTGGTCAGGCACCGTGCTATTGTTGTGATGCGCATGGTGTCTCGGTTCAGTATTCACAGGCCGGTTTGCTCTGTACAAGCGTCCCGCATCTGCCGGGTGGAAGCGGGCATCCAGCCAGAACGGGTTGTGCTAGCTCTGCGCTCGAGACCGCTAGTGCGCCTCCACGGCCCAGTGTATCCGGTGCCTCGGCCAAGGAAGACGCCTGGTGAGTCCTGTGCCTGCACCTAGAACTAAGCCTCTTGTATGTCTCCCCAGCCTGGTGAGTCCTGTGCCTGCTCCCAGAGCCAGGCCTCTTGTGTGTCTCTCCACTCCAGTGATGATCCATGGCACGAAGCCTCCAGTGATGATCCATGGCACGAAGCCTCCAGTGATGATCCATGGCACAAAGCCTCCAGTGATGATCCATGGCAAGAAGCTTCCAGGGATGATCCATGGCACGAAGCCTCCAGTGATGATCCATGGCAAGAAGCCTCCAGTGATGATCCATGGCCCGAAGCCTCCAGTGATGATCCATGGTATGAAGCCTCCAGTGATGATCCATGGCAAGAAGCCTCCAGCGATGATCCATGGCACGAAGCCTCCAGTGTTGATCCATGGCACGAAGCTTCCAGTGACGGTCTCCAGCGACGGCCTCCAGTCCGGAGCCTCCAGCGACGGCCTCCAGTCCGGGGCCCCCAGCGAGGGTGCCCAATCCGGGGCCCACAGCAATGGTGCCCAGTCCGGGGCCCGTAGCGAGGGTGCCAAGTCCGGGGCCGACGACGAGGTTCCCCGCACTAGAGGTGCCACCTAAGTGGGGTGAGCCAGTAGTGGAGTGGGGTCTGCGTCCTGCATCTGAGCCGCCACCGCGGATAGATGCCCAAAAGACCCTCCCCTATAGGTTTTTCTGTCGGAGTCCACACCTTTGGGGGGGAGGGGGGTACTGTCACACCCTGACCTTAGAGATCCTTTTAATGTCTCTATTTTGGTTTGGTCGGGCGTGAGTTGGGGTGGGTATTCTATGTTCTATGTTGTGTAGTTCTATGTTTTGGCCGTGTAGAGTTCTCAATCAGGGACAGCTGTCTATTGTTGTCTCTGATTGGGAACCATACTTAGGTGCCTTTTTTCCCACCTGTCTTGGTGGGAAGTTGACTTTCTTTATGGCACTTAGCCTTAAGCTTCACGGTTTTGTTTTATAGTGTGTATTGTTTTGCTCGGCGTCTTTTTCTTTATTAAAGAACATGTACGCTCACCACGCTGCACCTTGGTCCGCTCCTTTCATCAACCGTGACAGAACTTCCCACCACCAAAGGACCAAGCAGCGTGGCCAGGAGAGGCAGCCCCATTAAAAAACATTTGGGGGGAGGGCACACGGGACGGTCGGCGGAGCCGAGGATGGAACCAGAGCCAGTTGGGGTGAAGTTGAAGGTGAGCGAGGGGAGCGAAGCAGAGACTGTGAAGGAGTTGATGGGGAGATTGGAGGACAGAGCTATCAGAGAGCTGCTGTGTTTGTGCATGAGGCACGACATTCGCCCTACGGAGCGTGTCCTCGAGTTGATGTCACCTGAGTCAGCTCTACATACTCGTCCTGAGGTGCATGCTAGCCGTCTGGTGAAGACTGTACCAGGCCCATGCACCAGGCCTCCTGTGCGCCTCCCCAGTCCTGCACGTCTTGTGCCAGCTTGGCGCTCCAGACCTCCAGTGCGCTTCCACAGCCCGGTGAGTCCTGCGCCGGCTCTAGGCACGGTTTCCCCAGTTCGCCAGGAGAACCCAGTGCGGCCTGTTCCAGCTCCCCGCACGTTCTGGGCTAAGATGGGAATGCAGCCAAGAGGAGCAGTGCAAGTCCTAAGCACCAGAGCTCCAGTGCTCCCCCAGAGCCCGGTTCGACCTGTGCCTGTGCTCTGGAGGTGCCGGGCTAGAGTGGGCATTCAGCCTGGTAGAGTGGTGCCGAGGCTACGAACCAGATCTCCAGTGCTCCCCCACATCCCACATCCTCGGACAAGGAAGAAGCCTCCTGTATGTCTCCCCAGCATGGTGAGTCATCAAGTTTGCTGACGACACTACAGTGGTAGGCTTGATTACAAACAACAATGAGACGGCCTACAGGGAGGAGGTGAGGGCCCTCGGAGTCAACAAAACAAAGGTCATGATTGTGGACTTCAGGAAACAGCAGAGGGAGCACCCCCCCTATCCACATCGACAGGACAGTTTTGGAGAGGGTAGTAAGTTTTAAGTCCCTCGGCATACACATCACGGACAAACTGAATTGGTCCACCCACACAGACAGCGTTGTGTAGGTGTCCTGGAGGGCAAACTACCTGCCCTCCAGGACACCTACACCACCCGATGTCACAGGAAGGCCAAAAAGATCATCAAGGACAACAACCACCCGAGCCACTCCCTGTTCACCCCGCTGTCATCCAGAAGGTGAGGTCAGTACAGGTGCATCAAAGGACCGAGACTGAAAAACAGCTTCTATCTCAAGACCATCAGACTGTTAAACAGCCACCACTAACATTGAGTGGCTGCTGCCAACATACTGACTCAACTCCAACCACTTTAATAATGGAAATTGATGGAATTGATGTAAAAATGTATCACTAGCCACTTTAAACAATGCCACTTAATATCATGTTTACATACCCTACATTACTCATCTCATATGCATATGTATATACTGTACTCTATATCATCTACTGCATCGTGCCATTTTTATGTAATACATGTATCACTAGCCACTTTAAACTATGCCACTTATGTTTATATACCATACATTACTCATCTCATATGTATATACTGTACTCTATACCATCTACTGCATCTTGCCTATGCCGTTCTGTACCATCACTCATCCATATATCTTTATGTACATATTCTTTATCCCTTTACATTTGTGTGTATAAGGTAGTAGTTGTGGAAGTGTTAGGCTAGATTACTCGTTGGTTATTACTGCATTGCCGGAACTAGAAGCACAAGCATTTCGCTACACTCGCATTAACATCTGCTAACCATGTGTATGTGACAAATACAATTTGATTTGATTTGATTTGGGGTGGGCATTTCTTTGTGTTGTGTTTCTATGATTTTCTATCTCTATGTTTTGGCTGGGTATGGTTCTCAATCAGGGACAGTTGTCTATCGTTGCCCCTGATTGGGAACCATACTTAGGTACCTTTTGGGAAGTTGACTTTCTTTATGGCACTTATGGCCTTAAGCTTCACGGTTTTGTTTTGTAGTGTGTATTGTTTTACTCGGCATCTTTTTCTTTATTAAAGAACATGTACATTTAACATGCTGCACCTTGGTCCGCTCCTTTCATCAACCGTGACAGACACCTTAATAGAAAATGACAAGTAAAAGTGAAGGTCACCCAGTAAAATACTACTTGAGTAAAAGTCTAAACGTTTTTCTTTTTAATATACTTAAGTATCAAAAGTAAAAGTATAAATCATTTCAAATTCCTTGTATTAAGCAAAGCAGATTTTCTAGTTTAAATTTTTTGGGTGGATAGCCAGGATAGCCGCAGCCCGCTTCCAACAGTCAGAGATAATTTACAAACTAAGCATGTGCTTAGTGAGTCCACTAGATCAGAGGCAGTAGGGACAATCAGGGATGTTGTCTTGATATGTGTGTGAATCAGACCATTTTACTGTCCCGCTGAACATTCAAAATAGTACTTTTGGGTGTCAGGGTAAATGTATGGAGTAAAAAGTACATCATTTTCTTTAGGAATGTAGTGAAGTAAAAGTAACAGTCAAAAATATAAATAGTAAAGTAGAATACAAATAACCCCAAAAATTACTTGAGTAGTACTTTAAAGTATTTTTACTTAAGTACTTTACACCCCTGTAGGAGCGCACCCCCTCACAGCTGCCTCAGAGCAGGGGGCCAGACCAGAGGGGGTACCCCGCCATCCCAACCCTGCCCTGCCTTGCTGACAGTTTACAGGGGTGTCCACAGCAAGATGGCATCACCCACAATCTTACCCCAGCCTCCACCAGCCAGGGAAGCATTCACTTAATTAACAACAGGGTCAGTCATCTGAGCTGCTGGCCACCTGATTACCACCTGATTACCACCCGATTACCACCTGATTACCACCTGATTACCACCTGAATACCACCTGAATACCACCCGATTACCACCTGATTACCACCTGATTACAACCGGATTACCACCTGATTACCACCTGATTACCACCTAATTACCAGAGCAAATAGAAAGAGAAAGGAAAAAGGAGAGGGGGGTGCAGTGGAAGAGAAGAAAAAGAGAAGACTATAATCTTTATACGACCCCCTGTGGAATATTAACCCACCTCTGGCGGAGTGGTGCTGGGGAGCCAAAAGGAGAGTAGTGTGTGTGTCTGTGGGTGTGCATTGTGTCCTGGGCCACTGCGTGTGTGCAGTGCTGTGCGTCTCCAGTCCAAGGTTACCGTGCTGCCTGCCTGGGGTCCTGGGTCGGTTTGACAGCTTTAGGTGCACGGCCGGCGCCATAACCCATGGTGGCCATAAATAAACAGAAATGATGGGTGAAGAGGTTAAAACAAAAGAGGGTGAGACGGTAAGACAGTGACACCGCCCCCTTTCCCTCCTCCTCCCTCCCTCGTCTTCTGGGGTGAACGGCATGATGGGAAGTGGGGTAAATGAGACATAAGGTTCAGAGGTCAGGGGTGTAGTGGGAGAAGCGAAAATGAGTTCAGTGGCCCCAGTACCATCCTTCATGCGATGCTCACACTTCTGCACATGCACATGCACACACACACACACACACACACTGCATTATTTGTTTCCTTTGTGTCATCTCCACAGTGACATTAGAAGGTTCATGTTTGGGCCGGATGGCCCACAGCTCCCAGCGTGCAGGGTGGTGTGTGTGTGTGTGTGTGTGTGTGTGTGTGTGTGTGTGTGTGTGTGTGTGTGCTTCCTGCCTAGTGAGAGGTAGCATGGTGAGAGGGTGTCAGCGCAGTCGCTAGTGCCCTGCATGAGAGAGGAGAGCGGAGGGCAGTGCCAGGGTAGTGGCAGGGAGCAGATGGTGGTGGCTGTGCAGGGGGCTGCAGGGGGCTGCAGAGCAGAGAGGCAGCAGTGGGTAGGGACACAGCGGGCATGCAGTGGGCATCGGTCTGAGAACAGGCAAAGGTCCGGGGCGGGGAGAGCTCAGTGAAGAAAATGCCCATTCAAAACCATAATACCAAATCCCCCAACATTCACTGCCTGTGTAGACTGAGAAAGAGTAGTTTGAGAAGGGAAGAAGTAGGTTTCTCCTCTCCTCTCCTCAGGCCGATCACACCCACCGCAGTGTGGTTAGAACGAGGGCCCAGAGGAGGCCCTTTGTCACCCGATATGTCGATACTCAGGAGGGATGGCATGTCATCGGAGACCCCCTGGGGTGTTAGTACACACTGGAGGTTACAGAGGCCTCCCTTAGGGGAGAGGGATCCCCACATCCATGCCGGCCCACGCCCGGACCTTCTAGTGAAGGTGGCCTGACAGACTGCGCTTTAATACCCAATGGACAGTATCGACGTCTGCCAGGGCAGGAGTCCCTGTGGAGGCCTTTATTGATCCAGAGGTCCTTGGGACTCGGGACTTGGACTGCCCTGGTGACATAATCCTCGTCCCTGACCCATAATTGGCAGATTAAGAGAGCCATTACATGCCGGGCCAGATGGCAGGCTCACTAAGGGGACAACATTGAAACGACCGACCACTAACACGACTCTGTTGCTTATTCTTCTCTTCTCAGCAGTGGAGAGAGGGATGAGTAGTAGAAGAGGAAGGCATACTGTAGACGGGAGGAAAGAAACAGAAGAGGGAACCATTGAAAACAGAAAGAGGCAACTGTGGGTGGTTTCTGGAGCATTATTCACAGTCTGTAACTTTGAGTTTCAAAAGACGAGGGGCCAACTACAGGGGCAAAGAATAATGGACACCAAAATGCCCATCTTTCACCTTTGTTTCCTGTCTCTGTCACAAAGGAAAATCAGATGCCAACTCCATCCCTCTCTCTCATTTGACCTGACTGAAGTCGTGGTGAGAATTCTCTCGGGTGTTTTTGGAGCACTGCTCTGTGCTCTGCCCTGTACCCTGTGGTGTTGTGCTGAACCTTGGAGGATGGGGTCTCTGTGATTGATTAGCTGTGTTGGGAAGAGCATCGCTCCCCTACTGCCTGTGACATATGGAGCCCGCATGTCCGAGGCAGCTGCGTCGGCACAGTCGCAGAGTGTGTGTGTTTATGTCCAGTCCTGTCTCATCCTGTTGAGACCCCTATCCTGCTGTGTACCATCACATAGTCTCACCCAGCTTCATAATCAGTCCACTAAAACCCTGTGTGTGTGTGTGTGTGTGTGTGTGTGTGCGTGCGTGCGTGCGTGCGTGCGTGCGTGTATTTTGCAAAATCCTGCACAGAGCCTTCACTGTACGCTGCCACTTTAAGATGGAATCAGCAGTCAGGAAGGAGGAAAGGAAGGAAGATGGCTCTTCCAGCTCTGTGTGAGAGCTCTCGATTGGCGCGGCAGTTTCACAGCGTTTGTAATTCTCGTTTATTTTCAGTGTGCTTAGTTTGTAAAGGCCTTTTTTATGTCTATCGGTGGTGTTAATCTGTTGGGACCGCTCCTGTAAATAATCGCATGGATTAGTAGCAGCGTTGTTGTGAAGCTTTGACAAACTAACCAACAAACCATCAGGTGTATCGGACAGACAGACAAGTTCAACTGCATTTCTGAAGTCCACAGCAAAGACGCCCACCCCTCTCTCACTCACATTTGACCTATCTCACTCCAGTGCTTTTTCACTGTGCATCATTTGATGTTCATTGTCGCTGGACTATTATTGCCCTGCTGGCCGTGTTGTTTTTTACATTTGTCTTCAAAGGAGTGCATTTTAGATGGTTCATTATTTTGGTTCATTGATTGGACTAGGTCTTTTTTTTGTGATACTATTGTGATTTGGCCAAGGAGACTTGGAACATTTTAACCTGTCTAGGACTGGAACCCTGTTCCGCTAGCGGAACCCCTCGCCAACAGCCAATGAAATTGCAGGGCGCCAAATTCAATCAACAGAAATCTCATAATTTAATTTTCTCAAACATACAAGTATTAGGCACCATTTTAAAGATAAAATTCTCGTTAATACAACCAGTGTCCGATTTCAAAAAAGCTTTTCGGCGAAAGCAGAACATATCATTATGTTAGGTCAGCAACTAGTCACAGAAAGCATACAGCAATCTTCCAAGCAAAGAGAGGAGTCACAGAAAGCAGAAATATTGATCAAATTAATCACTAACCTTTGATATTCTTCATCAGATGACACTCCCGGGACAATATGTTACACAATACATGTATGTTTTGTTCGATCAAGTTCATATTTATGTACAAAAACCTCAGTTTACATTTGGCTTTGCCTCCAAAACATCCCGTGAATTTGCACAGAGCCACATCAAATCACAGAAATACTCATAATTAACATTAATACAAAGATACAAGTGTTATTCACAGATTTAAAGATATACTTCTCCTTAATGCAACCGCTGTCAGATTTTAAAAAACTTAATGGAAAAAAGCAAACCATGCAATAATCTGAGTACGGCGCTCAGACGACATACACAACCCAAGAATATTTCCGCCATGTTGGAGTCAACAAAAGTCAGAAATAGCATTATAAATATTCACTTAGCTTTGATGATCTTCGGTAAAATGCACTCCCAGGAATCCCAGTTCCACAATAAATGTTTGATTTGTTCCATAAAGTCCATAATTTACGTCCAAATTCCTCCTTTTGTTACGGCGTTTAGTAAACAAATTGAAACTCACATGGCGCGGGCAACTCCAGCGGAAAGTTATATTACCGGTCGTAGAAACAAATCAAACGATGTATAGAATCAATCTATAGGATGTTTTTATTCTAAATGTTCAATAATGTCCCAACCGGAGAATTAATTTGTCTGTAGAAAAGCAATGGTACAAGAGGTAACTTTCTCCTGACCGCGCATCACAAGACCAGACCAGACCTCTGACTCATTCCCCTCTCATTCAGCCCCCCTCCACAGTAGAAGCCTGAAACAACATTCTAAAGTCTGTTGACATCTAGTGGAAGCCTTAGGAAGTGCAAGATGACCCATATCCCCCTGTATATTCAATAGGGTCTGAGTTGAAAACCTACAAACCTCAGATTTCCCACTTCCTGGTTGGATTTTTTCTCAGGTTTTTGTCTTCCATATGAGTTCTGTTATACACACAGACATCACACAGACATCATTCAAACAGTTTTAGTGTTTTCTATCCAATACTACTAATAATATGCATATATTAGCATTTGGGACTGAGTAGGAGGCAGTTTGCTCTGGGCACGGTTTGCATCCAAATGTGAAAATGCTGCCACCTATCCATAAGAAGTTTTAAGGCCTTTGTTTTTGCCTATTAACACACCCACCCACACATCCATTCATACCTCCCCCCATCTCCTCACTCCTACACTGGAGGGTAAGACAGAATATAGAAAATTCTCTAAGGTTTATGATAAGGGAATTTACATGTTTAAGGTAATGTAATATTTATGTAATATTTAGTCAAATGGTTGATTGATAAGGTAATTGATATGTTGAAGGTAATGATTAACCTCTTACCTCTACCTGGGACGCTTGCGTCCCAACTAGAGCTCTGGAAATGCAAATGCGCTACGCTAAATGCTAATAGTATTAGTTAAAACTCAAAAGTTCATTAAAATACACATGCAGGGTATCAAATTAAAGCTACACTCGTTGTGAATCCAGGCAACAAGTCAGATTTTTAAAATGCTTTTCGGCGACAGCATGAGAAGCTATTATCTGATAGCATGCACCAATACACTACAACAGAAAAGCACAGCAGGGGACGTAAACAAAATAATTAGCATTTCGGCGTTACACAAACCGCACAATAAAATAGAAAACAGTCATTACCTTTCACCATCTTCTTTGTTGGCACTCCTAGATGTCCCATAAACACTATTGGGTCTTTATTTCGATTAAATCGGGCCATATAAAGCCAAGATATCGTTATATGTAGACTGTGTGATAAACGAAAAAAACAGCGATTTCACAACGTAACGTCATTTTTTTAAATTCAAAAAGTAGACGATAAACTTTCACAAAACACTTCGAAATACGTTTGTAATGCTACTTTAGGTATTAGTAAACGTTAATAAGCGATAAAAATCATCCGTAGGCGATGTACATATCATTAGCTGTCGTCTTGGAAAAAATTTCAGGAGAGAGCTCTTCCGGAATGATCTGGGCGGAGACCGGAGGTACGTCGTGCCCCTCTTTCGGTTCAACCAAGAATCAAAGAGGATTAAATTCACAAGATACTCGACAACATGGGGATGCTGTGGGAGTTGAATGCTCGGTCTTATCTAATTCGGCTCACTGTTAACAATTGCGGTAGTGGCGCAAGGATATTTATTTCCATTTTCTGTGATCAGGTTTTCCTGCGCTTTCCGATGTAACGCACGTTATGTAATAGCCACAGTCGTGATTTAACCAGTTTTAAAAACGTCCGAGGGTTTCCTATACACACATTCTAACCATATGAACGTACTATATTCCTGGCATGAGTAGCAGGGCGCTGAAATGTTGCGCGATTTTTAACAAAATGTTCAAAAAAGTAGAGGGTCGACTGAAGAGGTTAAAGAATTCCACCCTGAAACATATAAGAATATATTCCAATAATACATGTGTGGGACAAGTTAAGAGGGAGAAATATGTGGAGACATCAGAGGCTGGTAGACTACACATGATAACTCTGAAAAAGCTGACAACAGGAAAGATACCGCGGGGAGAAACTGCCAAGGCTGGTAGGAAAGTGATAAAACTGTCTCTCTCTCTCTGTGTGTGTGTGTGTGTGTGTGTGTGTGTGTGTGTGTGTGTGTGTGTGTGTGTGTGTGTGTGTGTGTGTGTGTGTGTGTGTAGAGGGGGTTATAAAGTCTGTTCAAATTTTGGTTGACTTGAGAGCTCTCATGAATAAACTACAACAAACTTTTTGCAGAATCTGAGTCTGTGCCTAATTCTTATTAACCTTTTGCGTGTAGGGGGCAGTATTTTCTTTTTTTCTGCAAAAAAAAACATACCCATTTGAAACTGCCTATTTCTCAGCCCCAGAAATTAGAATATGCATATAATTGTCAGATTGGGATAGAAAACACTCTACAGTTTCCAAAACTGTAAAAATATTGTCTGTGAGTATAACAGAACTGATATTGCAGGCGAAATCCTGAGGAAAATCCAATCAGGATGTCATGCGGGACTAGGTGGGTGCAGGAGTCAGACGCAGAGAGAGTTCCACTGAGGTTAAGTGCTTTACTCAGGCACAACAAAATAATAAGCCCAACAAATACAGGGCGCAACACAACGAGACAACCCAAAAACCACAGGGTGCCAAGTTAAAGAAAAGAAAATCCACAACTACCTAAAATGCACACACGTAACATAAAGACAATCCCACACAAAACAAGGGCGGGTCTACCTACTAAATATAGGGAAGCTAATTAAACCAAACAACAGAAACACAGGTGAAACTAATAAGACAAAACAAACGAAAAAGGGATCCGTGGCGGCTAGTAGGATGGTGACGACGACCGCCGAGCACTGCCCGAACAGGCAGGGGAGCCAACTTCGGCGGAAGCTGTGAGAGTACCCCCCCTGACGCACGGCTCCCACAACGCGCCACCACTGGCCTCGAGGACGACCCGGAGGGCGAGGCGCCGGGCGATCCGGGTGGAGGAAGTCTCTCAGGAGAGAAGGATCCAAAATGTCCCCCACCGGAACCCAGCATCTCTCCTCCGGACCGTACCCCTCTCAGTCCACGAGGTACTATAGGCCCCTCACCCGGCGTCTCGAGTCCAGAATGCCACGTACTGTGTACGCCGGGGACCCCTCGATGTCCAGCGGGAGCGGAGGGACCTCAGGCACCTCACCTTCTTGCAGGGGACCAGCCACCACCGGCCTGAGGAGAGACACATGAAACGAGGGGTTAATACGGTAATACCTAGGAAGTTGTAACCTGTAACACACCTCGTTTATTTTCCTCGGGACTTTGAATGGCCCCACACACTGCGGGCCCCAGCTTCTGACAGGGCAGGTGGAGGGGCAGGTTTTGGGTCGAGAGCCAGACCCTGTCCCCCGGTGCGAACACGGGGGGCCTCACTGCGGTGCTGGTCAGCGCTCCTCTTCTGCCATTCTCCCGCTAACCTTAGCGATTTCTGGATGGCTTTCCAGGTGTCTATGGAGCGCTGTACCCATTCCTCTACCGCAGGAGCCTCGGTCTGGCTCTGATGCCATGGGGCCAGGACCGGCTGGTAACCAAACACACACTCAAAAGGGGACATGTTCATTGAGGAGTTGTGGAGGGAGTTCTGAGCGAGCTCAGCCCAAGGAACATACCTCGCCCACTCACCAGGCCGGTCCTGGCAATATGACCGCAGAAACCTGCCCACATCCTGGTTTACGCGCTCCACCTGCCCATTACTCTCGGGGTGAAAACCGAGGTCAAGCTGACCGAGACCCCCAGTCTCTCCATAAACGCCCTCCAAACTCTGGACGTGAATTGGGGGCCCCGATCAGAAACGATCTCCTCAGGCACCGTATAGTGCCGGAAAACATGGGTCAAAAAGGCCTCCTCAGTCTGCAAGGCCGTAGGGAGACCTGGCAACGGGATGAGATGGCAGGACTTAGAAAACCGATCCACAACGACAAGGATCGTAGTACTTCCCTGGGACGGGGGAAGGTCGGTAAGAAAGTCCACCAATAAGTGTGTCCACGGCCGTTGTGGAACGGGGAGGGGCTGTAACTTCCCTCTAGGCAAGTGCCGAGGGGCCTTGCTCTGAGCGCACACTGAGCAGAAGGAGAGATAAAATCTCACGTCCTTAGCCAACGTGGGCCACCAGTATCTCCCTCTAAGACTCCGCACTGTCCTCTCGATGCCAGGATGACCCGAGGAGGGGAGAGTATGAGCCCAACGGATTAGCTTTTCCCGGACCCCCTCGGCACGTACTGAGCCCCCGCTAGACAGTAATGGTGGGCCGGCTCTAACCGTGAGGCCCTCTCTATCTCCGCGTCTACCTCCCATACTACTGGTGCCACGAGACATGAAGGCGGAATGATGGGAGTTGGCTCAACGGACCACCACTCGGTATCATAGAGGCGGGACAGCGCGTCGGCTTTGGTGTTTTGGGAGCCTGGCCGGTACGAGATGGTGAACCGAAACCGGGTGAAAAACATGGCCCATTTGTTGCTGACGAAAATGATCCCGCTAACGGGATGGGTAGGGTCAAGAAGTTAACCCACTGTTCCTAGGCCGTCATTGAAAATAAGAATTTGTTCTTAAAACCTGTTAGAGCTACTAGTTCCCCTTTGGGAACTCCCCCCACCCCCCCTGAGCTGTAATGTGGCGCAGGGAACGCAAGAAATAATCCTAAAAATATTTAACCTCCACAGAATCGCAAGAAAAAATGGCTCAAATGAAAGATAAAGAAGTTATTTATCTACCCAGCAAGTCAGATTTCTAAAATGTTTTACGGCGAAAACATAGCACATATTTATGTCCAACCACCACTGCATACATACCTCATTAGCATAGCCAAGTAGGAAAAAATATGCAATCGACAAACGCAGGATTAAAAGAAAAATCATTTCACTAACCTTTTGAAATCTTCATCAGATGACAGTAATATAACATGTTACACAGTACATTCATTTTTTTTTCAATAATCTGCAATATATATCCATAAATCTCTGTTTACAATTATGCATCGTTCAAAAAATGCTACTGCAATGTCAGGAGAAATAAAATAGCTCCGGCAGATAACGTCAGCTAACAAGGAATACACATCATAAACTTTGACTAAATATGCATGTTTTACATATGTATGGCAAGATAAACTTCTTCTAAATGCAATCGCTATGTTACAATTATTTTTAATGTTCCATTTTGCGTTCACTAGGCTATAATAGGGAGGCGGCGCTCCCATTTAGCATTCTGACTCCTCTATCTTGGAGTCGACAGAAACCCAAAATGAAGACATAAATATTCCCTTACCGTGGCTGTTCTTCCATCAGAAGACCTGGTTTTCAAGTCTGTGTCTTTCGGTTCTCAAACTAGCCACTTTTCGGTCGAAATGTATGCAAATTTCAAGTGGATGCGCACCAAAACGTCGAAAGTATACATTATATGTCGAGTAAACTTGTCAAACTATGTTTATAATTAAGCCTTAACATGTTATAAAGGTCTACAGCAATCGTGAGGGCGAACAGACACACACACGTTGTTCAATCCATCCTGAGGGAAAGAGAGAGAAATATCCCAGCGCGCATTGGGGAAACTTTTTTTTTGCATCACCGAGACGTTTGGGCACGCTGAACGTCTCGTGAGCACGCGATTCTCACAGTTACACGCCTCATAGAAAGCAGGCTTCACGCTGAAGACGTAGATTATAACTGCTTGGGAAGTGTGTATACGATGACGTTGAAGTGGTGGCAACTTTTTTCATTACAAGAGAGACTTTGGGAGAATGCATGCCCTGAGACTTCTGCTTTACATAGAGACAAAATTTAAACGGTTTTAGAAGCTTTAGAGTGTTTCCTATTCGATAATAATTTTTATATGCATATATTAGCAACTTTTGACAAAAATGTATCATGTTTTATATGGGTACCGAATTCCTCCAGAAGGGGCAGTATTCAGGGGTAGCCTTAACAGTAAAACTGATTATGTGTTTCAAATTCCTGATAGTAAATGCCAATCTCGAATGTGCCACATTAACAAGTTGAACACATACCACACCTGACCCATCACCCAGTTAGGTAGTAGTACCTGCTGCTGTTTTTGAACTCCTCTCCTCTCCTCTTTATTTATTTTATTTATCCGTTATTTTACCAGGTAAGTTGACTGAGAACACGTTCTCATTTGCAGCAACGACCTGGGGAATAGTTACAGGGGAGAGGAGGGGGATGAATGAGCCAATTGTAAAGCATCTGCTTCTGCTGCTATGATAGTGGGCTGTCATATTAATGATGTTGATGGAGATGGATTAGAGTTGCGCAATACTCAGCAGCAGTGCGTGAGATTGCCCAACTCAGAAATGCTGCTGACTCTCCAGTCAGGTCTGGTTCATTTAACTGCCTGTTCAGGGGCAGAACAACAGATTTGTACCTTGTCAGCTCAGGGATTCGAACTTGCAACCTTTCGGTTACTGGTCCAACGCTCTAACCACTAGGCTACCCTGCCGCCCAGATTTGTTGAACACTGTTATGCTCAAAGAGTTTGATGAAGAGGATGGGTTGTGTGCTACCTCTGGGAAGCTGATCCCCTCTGACAAACAGCCCGGGGAAGAATCAAAGTATATTGAAGGCTGTAGGTCACTCATGAGCAGCTGATTGCTAACCAAAAGGTTCAGCTTGCTAAATGTTTTTCTAGTGTTGTCTCATTGGAAGAGGTAAAGAAGAAGAACGTGGCTTACTTCATTGATGGTAATCTCCTAATACGTAAATGGACATCCCATGTTGACGTGGACGGAGATTGGAATGCTGTTTACCAAATAGTGATTCCTACAGCCTATCCCTTGCTCATGATCACCAGTGGTCCTGTCATTTAGGAATCAGGGTCCTTTGACATTTATTTTGGCCAGGTTTAAAACAAGACGTGGCTCAGTTCTGTCGGACATGCCACACATGTCAGATAACAGGAAAACCAAATCAGGTTATTCCTCCCGCTCCTCTTTGTCCAATACCTGTCATATGTGAACCATTCGAACATGTGGTGGTTGATTGTGTTGGACCATTACCGAAGACAAAATCGGGTAACCAGTTTTTGTTAACGGTTATTTGTAATGGCAACAAGATACACTGAGGCCATTCCTCTGTGAAGGATTACAGCTCCGGTGGTGAGTAAAGCCTTAATTAAGGGTTACCTAATGTAGTACACACTGATCAGGGTACCAATTTACTATCAAAGCTCTTCAAGCAGGTGTTAAAATCCTCGTCAATTACGCACCGCGTGGCAAGCGCATATCACCCAGTCTCAGGGTGCGCTTGAACTGAAGTCTATGCTATGTAAATATTGTTTGGGATCTGAGAAAGATTTGGATGAGGGAGTTCCTCTAGTTTTGTTTGCTGCTCGTGAAACTGTACAGGAGTCCCTAGGGTTCAGCCCGGCTGAACTAGTGTTTGGTCACACAGTGAGAGGAGCAATGAAAGTCCTTAAAGAACAGTTTTTGTCCCAAGCGTTGTGTGCGGGAGATGAGAATGTGTTGGACTACGTTAGTCGCCTTCGTGAGCGCCTACACCAAGCCTGTGCTCTCACAAAGAAAGCTCTGTCTTCCTCACAGAGGAGTATGAAAAGATACCATGATAAACAGGCTGTTTCTCGACCACTACAGCCGGGTGACCAAGTTCTGCTGTTATTGCCTGTTCCAGAGTCTTCACTGTCAGCTCGTTTCTCTGGTCCTTACTTCATTGAAGTCCCCCATCACCTGCACCACTTCTTCGGTTTTCCTCTGCTTTACAGCAGAAAGAGACTTCTATGGGACATGGCATCAGCAGCAAAATATTGTGTAGAGGACTGAGGGTCTTCCAAAGGGTCTACCCCTGTTTTTTCTTTATTATATAGGTTTTTTTCAAATATTATTTAAACATTTTTTTGTGTGTTAGAATTGCATTTTCTTATGTTGTATATAGTTATTTGCACTGTTATATATAGTTATATATCACTTCACCAATTCGGCCACTTGGGTACATTTGGGCAACTTGTGTGGGACACCTGGGTGACTTCATGCTAAATGTCATGTAGCTCACCGAATCCTGAAGTTATCAGTCTGACACTTTGCACAACTACAGTTGCCCTCTTGTGTTGTCCATCTAAATTATACCCAGCATCCTATATGACTGTTTGGCTATTCTTGTACATGTGAAAGATGATGTTACAGCAATATAATGATGATGCTACAGAAAACGTATGCTCGTTCTTTCTCTTTTCTTCTACCAGATCTATTGTGTTATATTCTCCTACATTCAATTAACATTTCCACAAACTTCAGAATGTTTCCATTCAAATGATACCAATAATATGCCAGGTTTGACCGGCTCTGCAAAGTCAAACTTCTCTACCCCAGCATGGTTGAGGCCTGCAAGACCCATTTTCAGCCCGCCCAGAACTTGTCCATAGATGAGAGGATGGTAGCCTCAAAGGCCAGAATTGCCCTAAAACAATACATGCGTAACAAACCAACAAAATGGGTTACAAGCTGTTTGTTTTGGCTAATCATGTACTGTATGTGTATACACGTGCAATTTCTTTGTTTATGAGGGAAAAAGCAGTTTTGCGACCGGTAACGGACTCAGTTATGATTCCGTCATGGAGTTATTGGATTTTCAACTGCTGGGGAAGGGCTACAAACTGTTTGTGGACAACTTTTACACAAGCCCTACCCTGTTTGCAGACCTGAGGAAGCTGAATGTTTGGGCTTGTGGTACCATTCATACCAACAGAGTGGGCTTTCCAAAGACAAAGGTAAACGACATGCCTAAGCGGGCTGAGCGGTTTACCATGCTATGGATTCGTGGAGATGGCCTGCTCTTTGTGAAGTGGATGGATACAAGAGAGGTGGTCATGTGCAGTACAATCCACAAGTCCTTCAGTGGCGATCACGTCATCAGGCGTGTGAAGGACGCTAGTGGGGCATGGACCACCAAAAATTTCCCCATTCCTGCAGCTATCAAGGACTACAACAAGGGCATGGGAGGTGTAGACCTGTCAGACGCACTGACAGATTACTACAATGTTCTCCACAAGACAAAGAAATGGTACAAGACCTTGTTTAATCATTTCATTGACATTGCTGTGGTGAATTCCTTCATCCTGCAGAAGGAAATGGTGAAGAGCTGTGGACAGCCCCCCATCTCACAGCTAGCTTTCAGGGAGCTGCACACCCGGGAGCTTGCTGGCTATAGCACAAAGTACACTGCATCACCTTCTGCCCCCTCTACCTCTACTCATGCCACCAGTGGTGTTCACATGCCAAAATTCATAACTGCAGGCATGAATCTGCCTCAGGGCCAAAAGGGCACAGCATGGAGACGTCGTTGTGTTCTTTGTCGCATTTTTATTATTAAAGTGGCTAGAGGTGAGTCAGTATGTTGCCAGCAGCCACGCAATGTTATTGGTGGCTGTTTAACAGTCTGGTGGCCTTGAGGTAGAAGCTGTTTGCAGTCTCTCGGTCCCCGCTTTGATGCACCTGTACTGACCTCGCCTTCTGGATGATAGTGCGGTGAACAGGCAGTGGCTCGGGTGGTTGTTGTCATTGATGATCTTTTTGGCCTTCATGTGACATCGGGTGGTGTAGGTGTCCTGTAGGGCAGATAGTTTGCCCCCGGTGATGCGTTGTGCAGACCTCACTACCTTCTGGAGAGCCTTATGGTTGTGGCGGAGCAGTGCCATACCAGCCCGACAGGATGCTCTCGATTGTGCATCTGTAAAAGTTTGTGAGGGTTTTTGGTGACAAGCCAAATTTCTTCCGCCTCCTGAGGTTGAAGAGGCGCTGCTGTGCCTTCTTCACCACACTGTCTGTGTGGGTGGACCATTTCAGTTTGTCCGTGATGTGTATGCCGAGGAACTTAAAACTTTCCACCTTCTCCACTACTGTCCCGTCGATGTGGATAGGGTGCTGTGATAGGATAGGGCTGAGTCGAGACGCAGGGTCTTTATTGTCCTCAAAGCGAGCAAAGAAGTTGTTTAGATTGTCTGGGAGCAAGACATCGTGGTCCGCGACGGGGCTGGTTTTCTTTTGTAGTCCGTGATTGACTGTAGACCCTGCCACATACCGTTGAATTGCGACTCTACTTTGTCTCTATACTGACGCTTAGCTTGTTTGATTGCCTTGCGGAGGGAATATCTACACTGTATTCAGTCATGTTTCCGGTTGCCTTGCCCTGATTAAAAGCAGTGGTTCACACTTTCAGTTTTGCGCGAATGATGCCATCAATCCATGGTTTCTGGTTGGGGCAGGTTTTAATAGTCGCTGTGAGTACCACATCACAGATGCAGTTGCTAATAAACTCGCTCACCGAATCAGCGTATTCATCAATATTATTGCCGACACTATGCGGAACATATCCCAGTCCACGTGATCGATGCAATCTTGAAGCGTGGAATCTGATTGGTTTTGCCAGCCCGGGTCGCACATTCGATATGCTGATAAAATTTACGGAGCCTTGTTTTCAGATTAGCCTTGTTAAAATCCCCAGCTACAATAAATGCACCCTCAGAATATGTGGTTTCCAGTTTACATAGAGTCTAATGAAGTTCTTTCAGGTCTGTCGATGTGTCTGCTTGGGGGGGATATACACGACTGTGATTATAATCGAAGAGAATTCTCTTGGTAGATAATGCGGTCTGCATTTGATTGTAAGGAATTCTAGGTCAGGTGAACAAAAGGACTTGAGTTCCTGTATGTTGTTATGATCACACCAGGTCTTGTTAATCATAAAGCATACACCCGTGCCCTTCTTCTTACCAGAGAGATGTTTGTTTCTGTTGGCGAGATGCGTGAAGAAACCGGTGGCTGTACCGACTCTGATGACGTAGCCCGAGTGAGCCATGTTTCCGTAAAACAAAGAACGTTACAATCTCTGATGTCTCTCTGGAAGGCGACCCTTGCTCGGATTTCGTCTACCTTGTTGTCAAGAGACGGGACATTTGTGAGTCGATAGCTAGGGAGCGGTAGCGATGTGCCAATCTACGTAGCCTGAACAGAAGACCGCTCCGTTTGCCCCTTCTGTGGCGCCATTGTTTTGGGTCACCGGCTGGAATCCGATCCATTGTCCTGGGTGGTGGACCAAACAGAGGATCCGCAACTGAGCAAGTAGACAAGTACATTAGAGTGTCTACTTTGAGAAACAGACGCCTCACAAGTCCTCATCTGGCAGCTTCATTAAATAGTACCAGCAAAACACCAGTCTCAATGTCAACAGTGAAGAGACAACTCCGGAATGCTGGCCTTCTAGGCAGAGTCCCTCTATCCAGCGTCTGTGTTCTTTTGCCCATTTTAATCTTTTCTTTTGGCAAGTCTGAGATATGGCTTTTTCTTTGCAACTCTGCCTAGAAGGCCAGTCCTTTACAACAATAACAATGTCTACACTGTATTTCTGATCAATTTGATGTTACTTTAATGGACAAAAAACGTGATTTTCTAGTAAAAACAAGTACATTTCTAAGTGACCCCAAACGTTTGAAAGGTACTATAGGTTAAGTTGGCCAGACAGATAGTACAAGCTTGGCAGGCCGGTCAGGTAGGATAAGTTCAGACGGCTGGCCAGATAGAATAAGTCAGTCTGATAAGACAAGTCAGCCCGATAGCATACACTGGCGAAAATTATCAATATCAGGGGATATCTTTTTAAACAATAAGGCACGAGGGTTTGTGGTATATGGCCAGTATACCATGGCTAAGGGCTGTTCTTATGCATGATGCAAAGCGAAGTGCCTAGATACAGCCCAGTTGGTGGAATAATCCTTTAATTCATGGCCACTTGCTCAGCTGGGACAGGGGCACTTTAATTAGGTCTTGTGGAAATGTTCAACAGATCTCAACTCATTAAAAGAAGGAAATCGCCATCGCCCGACCTCGCTGCTCCCTCTTCCTTAACTCCGTCTAATCTAGACATTCTGTGCGTCCATGAATCCACGTAAATCCACCGAACCTGTTACCTTTCATGTGAACTATCTGTTGGAATCGGGAGAGCAGGTCATCAGTTACTGTTTATAGTTATTACGCAGAGCTCGGCTTGGAGCGCACGCTTCGAACCTATTGCGTAATGTAGATGGACAATGCTCACTGCCCTACAGATCATAACAGACCAATTATGCAATCGATAAATGGTTAATATATAAGGAAAATGTATGTACATATGAAGACAAACTTGAAAGGATGATAAATGAAACGTCATTATTGTTTGCTGAACTGATCAATTCTGATATCAAACTGATGGAGATTATAGATTTAAGAACCGATCACTGATTGAATTATTTGAATTATTATTCTCCTGATTATGATGAATAGTTATGAGCGTAAAATGACTCAATGATGATTCCTATTGACTTCTTATTGAAATTAATTGCTGAATCATCTAATTATGTTAATAATGAGAATGATTATGATTTGACCTTAGTGATTATGAATATGATTGGATATATGTTATTCTGTTTCCTTTGTTATGCAGCACAGACAGAGTACCCAGTAAATATGCCACTTCATGGATAAAGGAATTCCTGCGTCAGTCTCATCCATTCCTCTGTCACCTGACCCGTGACCCGTGACCACTTGTTCACCTTCACTGTCCGTCATCCTAACTGTCCCGTACCCACACAGATTTCAATAATCTTTCAATGATCCTTTAAGCTGGATGATGACTGAATCAAAGACAGGTGAAGAGGAAATGGGGGAGGAGAAGGAAGAATTGTCTCCACTGGAAGGAAGGAGAGAGGAGGAAAAAGCGGCTGAGGGAAAAGTATTGGAACAAATAAGCCTAAAGCCAGGAGATAAGCCTAAAGCAACAAAGAAGGCTTTATCCTCAACCACCAGCAGCACCAGAAGAACCAGGCAACAATTGAGCAGACAAGCACCTGGTTATCTTAAGGACTATGTGGTGGAGAATCCCAGACCAAAGGGCAAGCCCACCAGAGCTTAAAGCAGCGATGGATCAACTGTACGTTTCATTCCCCTTCGAGCCAAGGATGGCAAACTGCTTTGGGACAGGAAAGTGGTCTACAGGAAGAACCCATGGAGGATGTAACTCCCACCGCACAGGTTGACCAGCTTCCCGAGGCGGGCTCCCCCTCACCCTTAAGTAATGGGAAATTGTTGAGGAACTCTAGACGGAGTGAGAGTTCGACCAGTGGATACCCCTTTGGAAGTGGCCATGGCAGCCGCCATTCACTAGCTCTCAGCGATTCACAGACCGCTGTCCTACGAGAGAGGATGAAACTACTAGCGTAGGAGGAAATTGAGCGTCAGATTGAGGAGGAAAGACAGTCTGATTAACAATGTCACCTATTGCATGTGCAGGCCCGTAGTGCTCTGCAGAAATGGGAATTCATTGCCAAGGACATGGCACAGCAGCGACGGCACCATCAAGCAAGAAGAGAATTGGAGGAGGCACGGATGGTCTCATCCTTCCTGGAGAGGAACAAACAGGGAGTTGACCTGACCACAACTCCACATGGACCTGACCTGTCTGCCTTTCTTTCCGAATCTGCTCCTCTGGTACAGCATGGCACACAGTCACCGGAGGCTCCGAGGTCAACAGCCAACATGGAGCACGTGGGACAGGCCGCTCCAACAACGCCCTCTATGCCAGTGCCACAAGTTAGCATTCTTCCTTCATCTAGACAAAGCACCACTCCTTCATCTTTCCGCCAATTGTCAACCATGGCAAATCGTTCCTCTCATCCAGGGCCTGGGTCAGGCCAGTCATCAACCATCAGGTGGGAGGGCTCTCACCCAATTCAGGCTGCCACCAATGGAGGAGGGTCTGGGACAGTAGGGGACAGGCTCAATGAGGCCACAGTGAGTTCATCAGCAGTCCTGGGTGTATCCACGATTATCGAAAGCTTCAATAAGCACTTCTCAACGGCTGGCCATGCCTTCCGCCTGGCTACTCCAACTTCGGCCAACAGCTCCGCCCCCCCCGCAGATCCTCGCCCAAGCCTCTCCAGGTTCTCCTTTACCCAAATCCAGATAGCAGATGTTCTGAAAGAGCTGCAAAACCTAGACCCGTACAAATCAGCTGGGCTTGACAATCTGGACCCTCTATTTCTGAAACTATCTGCCGCCATTGTCGCAACCCCTATTACCAGCCTGTTCAACCTCTCTTTCATATCGTCTGAGATCCCCAAGGATTGGAAAGCTGCCGCAGTCATCCCCCTCTTCAAAGGGGGAGACACCCTGGACCCAAACTGCTATAGACCTATATCCATCCTGCCCTGCCTATCTAAGGTCTTCGAAAGCCAAGTCAACAAACAGGTCACTGACCATCTCGAATCCCACCGTACCTTCTCCGCTGTGCAATCTGGTTTCCGAGCCGGTCACGGGTGCACCTCAGCCACGCTCAAGGTACTAAACGATATCATAACCGCCATCGATAAAAGACAGTACTGTGCAGCCGTCTTCATCGACCTCGCCAAGGCATTCGACTCTGTCAATCACCATATTCTTATCGGCAGACTCAATAGCCTCGGTTTCTCGGATGACTGCCTTGCCTGGTTCACCAATTACTTTGCAGACAGAGTTCAGTGTGTCAAATCGGAGGGCATGCTGTCCGGTCCTCTGGCAGTCTCTATGGGGGTGCCACAGGGTTCAATTCTCGGGCCGACTCTTTTCTCTGTATATATCAATGATGTTGCTCTTGCTGCGGGCGATTCCCTGATCCACCTCTACGCAGACGACACCATTCTATATACTTTCGGCCCGTCATTGGACACTGTGCTATCTAACCTCCAAACGAGCTTCAATGCCATACAGCACTCCTTCCGTGGCCTCCAACTGCTCTTAAACGCGAGTAAAACCAAATGCATGCTTTTCAACCGATCGCTGCCTGCACCCGCATGCCCGACTAGCATCACCACCCTGGATGGTTCCGACCTTGAATATGTGGACATCTATAAGTACCTAGGTGTCTGGCTAGACTGCAAACTCTCCTTCCAGACTCACATCAAACATCTCCAATCGAAAATCAAATCAAGAGTCGGCTTTCTATTCCGCAACAAAGCCTCCTTCACTCACGCCGCCAAGCTTACCCTAGTAAAACTGACTATCCTACCGATCCTCGATTTCGGCGATGTCATCTACAAAATGGCTTCCAACACTCTACTCAGCAAACTGGATGCAGTCTATCATAGTGCCATCCGTTTTGTCACCAAAGCACCTTATACCACCCACCACTGCGACTTGTATGCTCTAGTCGGCTGGCCCTCGCTACATATTCGTCGCCAGACCCACTGGCTCCAGGTCATCTACAAGTCCATGCTAGGTAAAGCTCCGCCTTATCTCAGTTCACTGGTCACGATGGCAACACCCATCCGTAGCACACGCTCCAGCAGGTGTATCTCACTGATCATCCCTAAAGCCAACACCTCATTTGGCCGCCTTTCGTTCCAGTACTCTGCTGCCTGTGACTGGAACGAACTGCAAAAATCCCTGAAGTTGGAGACTTTTATCTCCCTCACCAACTTCAAACATCAGCTATCCGAGCAGATAACCGATCGCTGCAGCTGTACATAGTCTATTGGTAAATAGCCCACCCATTTTCACCTACCTCATTCCCATACTGTTTTTATACTGTTTTTTTTTATTTTTTATTTACTTTTCTGCTCTTTTGCACACCAATATCTCTACCTGTACATGACCATCTGATCATTTATCACTCCAGTGTTAATCTGCAAAATTGTATTATTCGCCTACCTCCTCATGCCTTTTGCACACATTGTATATAGACTGCCCATTTTTTTTTTCTACTGTGTTATTGACTTGTTAATTGTTTACTCCATGTGTAACTCTGTGTTGTCTGTTCACACTGCTATGCTTTATCTTGGCCAGGTCGCAGTTGCAAATGAGAACTTGTTCTCAACTAGCCTACCTGGTTAAATAAAGGTGAAATAAATAAAAAAATAAAAATAAAAAATCCTTCACGCAACCAAAAGGAGCCAACATCATGAAACTGCTAGAATCCTCAGACTATGGAATTCCCAGACACAAACTGCCATACTTTGAGAGTGGAAAGGCCAGTGATTTTGTCCTTTTGGTAATGGCATTGAAGAGCCTACTGGGTATTCAAAGTCATCTGTCAGAACGCTACAAATACCAAGTACTGATGGATCACTTGCGGTTTCCCAGTGCTTACAAGCTGGCCAAATTATTTATGCACTCCACAACACCACGCACTGCCGCTATCCAGGCCCTGAAAGTGAGATATGGTGAGCCACGCCAGCTAGTCCAGAATGAACTAAACAACATCCTCAATACGTCTCCAACCAAATGGAAGACCATGCTGCCTTCCAAGAGTTCTCCCTTGCTGTCCAATCCCTGACCTCGACGCTCCAATCCATTGAAGGAGAAGATGGGAACGAGCTTAAATGTGGCTCCCACATGGACAGGCTTCTTAACTTCTTGAGGTACAGGGGACAGCATTTTCACTTTTGGATAAATAGCATGCCCAATTTCAACTTCCTGCTACTCATGCCAGGCATATAAGATATGCATATTATTAGTAGATTTGGATAGAAAACACTCTGAAGTTTCTAAAACTGTTTGAATCATGTCTGTGAGTATAACAGAACTTATGTAGCAGGTCTCTGTCTGTTCACTGAAATCTCATTGGCAAATGATATTTCTTAGAAACCTGTTTTCAGTTCCTACCACTTCCACTGGATGTCACCAGTCTTTGGAATTTGGTTGAGGTTATTCATTTGTGCAATGAAAAAGTAGGCTATCTAGGAACTGGGTAACACTGTTGAGAGGTGCGCAAGACGTGAAAAGTTGCATGGTTTGTTGACTGCCTATTTATCTGTACATGGAATTGTATTTATTTATTTTTACTTTTTTTTAAACAAATTTTACAGGAAAATTCCACAGGCATTGCAGCTAATGTAGAAGGAAAAGCTGTGTAGATTTGCAAATACTGTGCCAAATCATATGTGAAGAATGAAACAAAGATGCAGAATCCTCTGGCCAAGTGCATAAAGTTCCCTCAGTGCACAAAGCAAGCAACCTTTGACAAATGTCCTTCTACTTCTTTTCGAGGAGAAAATTATGAATCAAACACCTTATCGATAGCAACAGCTCATGGTCCTCCTGGAACCAGAAGTTTTTTTGACTCATTGGAGGAACATAGTCAGAGAAATGCTGATGAATGTTTTGCTCGAGCTGTATATTCCACTGGTTCCCCTCTGATGCTCACAGGCAATGTGTATTGGAAGAGATTTCTGAATGTCCTCACCCAGCATACACCCCTCCAACCAGACATGCTTTATCTACTCATTTGCTGGATGCAGAGTTCAACAGAGTTCAAGTGAAGGTCAAGCAAATCATAGAGAAAGCAGACTGTATTGCAATCATCTCTGATTGGTGGGAGAATGTTCGTGGGCAAGGAATAGTTAACTACGTCATCTCAAATCAAATCAAAGTTTATTTGTCATGTGCGCCGAATACAACAGGTGAAATGCTTACTTACAGGCTCTAACCAATAGGACAAGTCAGCCAGATAGGACAAGTTACATTTACATTTACATTTAAGTCATTTAGCAGACGCTCTTATCCAGAGCGACTTACAAATTGGTGCGTTCACCTTATTAGGACAAGTTTGGCCAGTCAGACAGTACAAGTTCAGCTTATTTATGCTGGCTGGCCAGATAGGATAAGATTGGTCGGGCGAAAAGATAACATAGGTTCGGACACATGTTGCCCACCCCTGGGACAGGACGTAGGGAGTAGTAAGGGGTAGGGTTTAGAATAACTGATCTGAGTGTTAAGTACAGTGAGGAGACAGGACTGACCTTCATCCCTACACGGGCACATGTTATAGCTACATCAGGCCTCAATGCTTTAGTCTAGGCAGCCACCTGCCACCTGGCTCTATGTGCTAGATGAGTGCTGCTGGAGATAGGAGGGGATCAGAGGGAGGGAAAAGGGGATGATTGTATGGATAGGGGGAGGAGGGAAAAGGCCATGGGGTCACCCTGAGGGCAGTGCATTAGTCGTGTGTGTGTGTGTGTGTGTGTGTGTGTGTGTGTGTGTGTGTGTGTGTGCGTGCGAGTGCATATGTAAGCCGTACTTTTGTCTTTATGTTCAGGTTAGCAGGGTCAGCTTGGACAGACAGAGCCACAGATTTTGTCACCAAGGCAACCAGTCTTGTAGGAATTTCACAGAGGCCAACAACCGGCAGCAACACTCATCACCGTCACTGGACACGCATCCTGGAAATGCTCACAAGCATTAACAGAATCACACAAACACACACACAACCGTTAGCAGCCTACATTCAAACTATGACACACTCACAATTCCATTGTAACAAATCATTTTTGTTCTGTCATACTTTATAGTACTCTAATAATACTTTGTTCATTATCCTCAATGGAGCCTTTGTCGATTCCATTTTGCCCTGTGTCTGTAATGGCATATCACCAATTCCAATAGCATTCTGCTGTCATTACCAACCACCAAGCAGCCATCAGTGTCATTGGACACTCACAAAAGTAGGGCCCTATCCAGACAGACAACAGACAGACCTACCGACCTATGGTGGACGGACAAGCTGACTTTGGCTTCCCACACACATTACCATCCCTGCCCGTCCCTGCTCTATTCAAAGTGTAACTGGGTAATTGGGATGTTTTTCATTAGCCGTTAGATGAGAATCCAGAGATTAGGGGAGGAAATGGCCTCATCATGGTGTGGATGTGTGGTGTCACGCGCGCGTGTGTGTGTGTGTGTTTCTGTGTGTGTGCGCGTGTGTGTGTGTGAATGTTTCTGTGTGTGCGCGTGCGTGTGTGTATGTTTCTGTGTGTGCGCGTGCGTGCCTGCCAAGCGGCCCGGAACGAAGACGATCCCGCTCAAAAAAGGGAACAAATTGCCCTGGCTCTTATAACAGCAGGCCTTATTCCACCATTACCACAGAAGAAGACAAGGAGCCATCTCACAAGCCAAAAAAAAGATTGCTGTAAAGAGAAAGAAAAAGTTGGAGAGATGGAGAAAAACAAGACTGGGGATGAGGAGGGGAAAATGAAAATAAAAGATGAGCTGATGATGAGGCAATTGGTTGGGCTGGGATGAAAACGAGAAATAAGATAGAGGGACAAATGAAATGAGAGAGAGGAAGGGAGGGAGGGAGACAGATGGAGAGAGAGAGAGAGAGAGAGAGAGAGAGAGAGAGAGATGTAGGGAGAGAGGGACAAATTAAATGAGAGAGACAGATAGGGAGGGAGGGACAGAGAGAGAGAGAGAGGGACAAATTAAATGAGAGAGAGAGAGAGAGGAAGGGATAGAGAGAGTGAGGGAGAACGATGGAGGGAGAGAGACAGAGAGAGAGAGGGATGGAGAGAGAGGAGAGGAGGGAGGGAGAGACAGAGAGAGAGAGAGAGAGAGAGAGAGAGAGAGAGAGAGAGAAGCAGCCCAGTGAAGCAGAACGGTGAGGGGTTAGAGAGGGACAGAGTAGTCGGGGGTAAATGTGGTGTGTATGAACCAGGAAAATATTTGATGTTTGCAGTAGCCATACTGTACAGTTTATAGAGAATACACAGTATATGTTTTGGGATATTCAAGCTGTGTATTCAATGTTTACTATACAATGTGTGAATGTATTTCGCTGATTGTGGAGTTTGGAGAGTTCCAGTGTGTGTATGTGTGTGTGTGTGAGTGTGTGTGTGTGTGTGTCTAATGCGTGCGTGTGTGTGTGATGCTTTATCTCACGCTGTGGTCTGGTGGATGAGACAGGGACTGACGAGCACACAAAAGGGCCCTCTCAGCACTTCTCTTTCCCTCTCCCCCTTCCCTCCATCTCTCCATCTCTCCCACCCTCTCTCTCGCTCTCTCTCTCTGTCTCTCTGCAGTGTTAGCACAACAGTTCCAGAGGTTACCATTCAATTAAGCGTCAGCGCTCAGCTCGGGCTAGACAAAGACTCCACTCCTTCTCTCTTCCTTCCTTCCCTCCCTCATTCCCTCCCTCTCTCTCCCTCTCTCTCTTTCCTCCACCAAACTTGTAATTACAATGTTCAACACTCTGTTCCTGTGTGACCCACTGTAAAATATGACTATCAATTTGGACCTTATCCTTTCATCAGGCTTGCTTGGCCGATGCTGGGTGATTCTGGCTAGGCCCCCGTCATGATGAAGAATATTGCTGGCCGCTATCTGCCGTGATGAATTACTTTCACTTTTCACCTCACCTCACCAGTTTGAACTTATCTCCACAAATCATTTGTATTTTTTTTTATGTATTTTTTTTTACCTCCTCCCTTTTAACCATGTAGGCTTACACTAAATGAAAATGTGAAGTCACGCCATTTAGAAGTTGCTGCTGCAAGCATGTGTGATGTAGAGGGATAACGATGACCTGAAATAAAAAAGAAACGTGATTAAAAATAAAAATATAGATCTTTTAAAAACACAGAAAACTCCTACTCTAATTTAAACGTTGTAGATTGTAGAGGCTGTTAATGTGGCCGGACCATCTCCAGCTAAAGAGAACATAAATCACACAGGGTGTGTGTGTGTGTGTGTGTGTGTGTGTGTGTGTGTGTGTGTGTGTGTGTGTGTGTGTGTGTGTGTGTGTTTGAGAGAGACAGAGAGAGAGAGAGAGAGAGAGAGAGAGAGAAGGGTATGTTCAGTACTTACCCAGTAGCCTACAGTAAGGGTGTTAATGCTTTGGTTGTGCGTGTGTGTGTGTGCATCAGTGTCCAGGGCAATGTGTCTCACCGATACCTTCAGTGTCTAGGGCAATGTGTCTCACCGATACCTTTCAGTGTCCAGGGCAATGTGTCTCACCGATACCTTCAGTGTCCAGGGCAATGTGTCTCACCAATACCTTCAGTGTCCAGGGCAATGTGTCTCACCGATACCTTCAGTGTCCAGGGCAATGTGTCTCACCAATACCTTCAGTGTGCATGGTAAGACTAAGTCTCACTCTGAGTTAATGTATTTCTTAACAGTTTTTTTATCTCAAAGAGACAAATGAATGTGAAGCCACTGAATCTCTGCATGTACAGTACATTCAGAAAGTATTCAGACCCCTTTATCTTTTTTTACATTTTGTTACATTACAGCCTTATTCTAAAATGGATTAAATTGTTAGGTTTTTTCTCACCAATCTACACACAATACCACATAATGACAAAGCAAAAATATACCATTTACATAAGTACACAGACCCTTTACTCAGTACTTTGTTGAAGCACCTTTGGCAGCGATTACAGCCTCGATTACAGGGTATGAAGCTACAAGCTTGGATGGTGAGCGTCCAACCTAACAGAGCATGAGAGGAGCTGCAGAGAAGAATGGCAGAAACTCCCCAAATACAGGTGTGCCAAGCTTGTACCATCACACCCAAGAAGACTCGAGGCTGTAATCGCTGCCAAAGGTTGGGCCACTCAAGGACATTCAGAGACTTTTTCCAAAGTAACTCCTGCGTTGTCTTGGCTGTGTGCTTACAGTCGTTGTCCTGTTGGAAGGTGAACCTAGCAGGTTTTCATCAAGGATCTCTCTGCACTTTGCTCCGTTCATCTTGCTCTCGATCCTGACAAGTCTCCCAGTCCCTGCCACTGAAAAATATCCCCACAGCATGATGCTGCCACCATCATGCTTCACCGTAGGGATGGTGCCAGGTTTCCTCCAGATGTGATGCTTGGCATTCAGGCCAACGAGTTCAATCTTGGTTTCATCAGACCAGAGAATGTTGTTTCTCATGGTCTGAGAGTCCTTTAGGTGCATTTTGGCCAACTCCAAGTGGGCTGTCATGTGCCTTTTACTGAAAAGTGGCTTCTGTCTGGCCACTCTACCATAAATGCCTGATTGGTGGAGTGCTGCAGAGATGGTTGTCCATCTGGAAGGTTCTCCCATCTCCACAGATGAACTCTGGAACTCTGTCAGAGTGACCATCAGGTTCTTGGTCACCTCCCTGACCAAGGGCCGTCTCCCCGGATTGCTCAATTTGGTGGTTCTTGGTGGTTCCAAACTTCTTCCATTTAAGAATGATGGAGGCCATTGTTCTTGGGGACCTACAATGCTGTATAAATGTGTTGGATCCCTAGCTCTGTGCCTCGTCAAAATTCTGTCTCGGAGCTCTAAGGACCTCCTTCGACCTCATGGAATTGTTTTTGCTCTGACATGCACTGTCAACTCTGGGACCTTTTGCAGACAGGTGTGTGCCTTACCACAGGGGGACTCCAATCAAGTTGTAGAAACATCTCAAGGATGATCAATGGAAACATGATGCACCTGAGCTCAATTTCGAGTCTCATAGCAAAGGGTCTGAATACTTATGTAAATAAGGTATTTCTGTTTTTATTTTTTTCATACATTTGTAGAAATGTCTACAAACCTGTCATTATGGGCTATTTTTTGCAGATTGATGAGGGGAAAAAATATTTGATCAAATTGAGAATACGGCTGTAATGTAACAAAATGTGAAAAAAGGGGAAAGGTTCTGAATACTTTCCAAATGCACTGTACGCCAATTTCTGCTATATTTTAAGATATAGTTCTCCACTCTGAAAATAAACAAGAAGGTATTTGGAAATGGTCAGAAAATGAAATTCTGTACACGTTCACTTCCTGGCTTGATCTCTTAGAGGAGGACCTCTGTGATAAAAGGCTGGATGTGTGTCTGTGCACAAATATCTGGGGGAGGTACAGTCAATAGTCAAAAAAATATATATTTTACCTTTATTTAACTAGGCAAGTCAGCTAACCTCTCTAGGGTATGTGGCACGCTAGCGTCCCATCTGGACAACATCCAGTGAGATTGCAGAGCACCAAATTCAAATACAGAAATACTCATTATAAAAATTCAGAAAAGATACAACTATTTCACATAGGTTTAAAGATGAACTTCTTGTGAATCCAACCACCGTGTCAGATTTAAAAAATGATTTATGGTGAAAGCATACCTTACAATTATTTGAGAACATAGCCCAGCAGACAAATCATTACAAACAGTAACCAGCCAAGTACAAGAGTGACACAAGTCAGAAATAGAGATAAAATGAATCACTTATCTTTGATGATCTTCATATGTTTGCACTCAGAAGACATTAATTTATTCAATAAATGTTCCTTTTGTTCGATAAAGTCTCTCTTTATATCCAAAAACCTTGGTTTTGTTCGCATGTTTTCTTCAGTAATCCACAGGCTCAAACGCAGACACAACAGGCAGACAAAAAAATCTAAATTGTATCCGTAAAGTTCATAGAAACATGTCAAACAATGTTTATATTCAATCCTCAGGTTGTTTTTAGCCTAAATAATTGATAACATTTCAACCGGAAAATAACGCAGTCAATATAAAAGGTAAACAAGAAAGGCACTCTCTCAGTCGTGCGCATGAAAAAGCTCTGTGACACGGCAGGGTCCACTCATTCAGACTGCTCTTACTCCCTCATTTTTCAGAATACAAGCTTGAAACAATTTCTAAAGACTGTTGACATCTAGTGGAAGGCATAGGAACTGCAATATGAGTCCCAAGTCAATGGCTACTGTAATGGCATTGAATAGAAAACTACTTCCTGAATGGATTGTTCTCAGGTTTTCACCTACCAAATCAGTTATCCTCATAGTCCGCCCCATCCCGCATGCGGTATCGTTACTACAGCCTCAAGCTCATTACCATAACGCAACGTTAGCGATTTCTAAAAATCTCAAATGAAATGAAATAAATATGCCTGCTCTCAAGCTTATCCTTTTCTTAACAATCCTGTCGTCTCAGATTTTCAAAATATGCTTTAGAACCAGAGAAAATCAATAATTTGTGTAAGAGTGGTGATAGCTAGCTTAGCATTTAGCGTTAGCATTTAGCACGCAACATATTCACAAAAACCAGCCAAGGAATCAAATAAAATAATTTACCTTTGAAGAACTTCAGATGTTTCAATGAGGAGACTCTCAGTTACATAGCAGATGTCCAGTTTTTCCTGAAAGATTCTTGTGTAGGACACATCGTTCCCTTTTGTTACTATGCATTTGGCTACCGAAACTAACCGAAAATTCAGTCACCTACACGTCGAACTTTTTTCCGAATTAACTCCATAATATCGACTGAAACATGGAAAACGTTGTTTGAATCAATCCTGAAGGTGGTTTGGCATATATCTCTCCATTGAAAGCACAGTCCTTGAAGCCTGCTTTGTTGTCTGATTCGAATGGAAAAATATTGGGACCTGACTTTTGCGCACCAAATGCCACGCAGACACCAAGCGGGACACTTGGCAATTGTAGTCTCTTATGGTCAATCTTCCAATGATATGCCTACAAATACGTCACAATGCTGCAGAGACCTTGGGGAAACAAGATAAAGTGTCCGTTTATTCCTGTCGCATTCACAGCCATATAAGGCGATCATGGAAAACGTAGCCTCAAAAATCCTGTTCATTTCCTGGTCGGTCATACATCTTGGTTTTGCCCGAAGCATTTGTTCTAAGGGACTCACAGTGAAAATCTTTGCAGTTCTGGAAACGTAAGAGTCTCTTCTTTCCAAAACTATCAACTCCAAGCATATTCGAGCATCTTTTCGTGACAAAATATTGCGCTTAAAACGGGCACGTCTTTTTATCCAAAAATGAAATACTGCCCCTAGAGTACTAACAGGTTATGTTGTACTCACAGACATTATTTTAACAGTTTTGAAAACGTTAGAGTGTTTTCTATCCAAATCTACTAATTATATGCATATCCTATCTTCTGGGCCTGAGTAGAATTTGGGCATGCTTTTCATCCAAAATTCTGCCCCCTACCCTAGAGAAGTTAAGAACAAATTCTTATTTTCAATGACAGCCTAGGAACAGTGGGTTAATTGCCTTGCTCAGGGGCAGAATGACAGATGTTTTTTACCTTGTCAGCTCGGGGATTCGATCTTGCAACCTTTTGGTTGCTAGTCCAACGCTCTAACCACTAGGATACCTGCCACCCCAAAATTTTGCCACTGGGCAGGACTTGTGTCATCGTGTCTACAAACACACAAAGAGCTATACAATATACTACCTGGCCAGCAGGCATACAGACACAGGTATATTACCCTCCCTGCTCCCCACGGCCTCCCCCTCTGATAACAGAAAGGACTACCTTTGATGATACCAATTCACAAGGCCGATTCTTATCTCTCCTGTGGAGCACAGCATCACTGATGGTAGGGCTGTCAAAGTCACCGTAACCCCCAACCCTCCACGCACAGCAGCAGTATTGTTAGAGAGGGGTAAAGATAACGATTTTTGTTGGGGCGCCAGGCAGGTATTTACACTGCTGACATCAAAAGAGTAGGAGACAAAGAGTACTTCTACTAGAAACACGTCAGCAGAACAGACTGGCTAGTGTAGCCTGTTTACCAGTGGAGACTAGAATGTAGCCTGTTGGCCAAATAGCCAGTGGAGACTAGAGTGTCGCCTGTTTACCAGATATCCAGTTTAGGCTAGAGTGTAGCCTGTTTACCAGATAGCCAGTGGAGACTAGAGTGTCACCTGTTTACCAGATATCCAGTTTAGGCTAGAGTGTAGCCTGTTTACCAGTGGAGACTAGAATGTAGCCTGTTGGCCAAATAGCCAGTGGAGACTAGAGTGTCGCCTGTTTACCAGATATCCAGTTTAGGCTAGAGTGTAGCCTGTTTACTAGTGGAGACTAGAATGTAGCCTGTTGGCCAAATAGCCAGTGGAGACTAGAGTGTCGCCTGTTTACCAGATATCCAGTTTAGGCTAGAGTGTAGCCTGTTTACCAGTGGAGACTAGAATGTAGCCTGTTGGCCAAATAGCCAGTGGAGACTAGAGTGTCGCCTGTTTACCAGATATCCAGTTTAGGCTAGAGTGTAGCCTGTTTACCAGATAGCCAGTTTAGACTAGAGTGTAGCCTGTTTACCAGATAGCCAGTTTAGACTAGAGTGTAGCCTGTTTACCAGATATCCAGTGGAGACTAGAGTGTAGCCTGTTGGCCAGATAGCCATTGGAGGGAAAGGATAAAACACACCATACCACAAGTTACAGCACAGGTTAACCAACCAATAATACCTTATACAATAATAGACTCAGATTCTGCAAAAGGTTCGTTGTAGTTTATTCATGAGAGCTCTCAAGTCAACCAAAATTTGAACAGACTTTATAACCCCCTCTACGCACACACACACACACACACACACACACACACACACACACAGTGTTATCACTTTCCTACCAGCCTTGGCAGTTTCTCGCCGTTCTCTTCCTCCCCAGATAAGAGAGGCCTTGGAAGGGCCCTCCTGTTATCAGCTTTTTCAGAGTTATCATGTGTAGTCTACCAGCCTCTGATTTCTCCACATATTTCTCCCTCTTAACTTCTTCGAGATAGGGGGCGCTCTTTTAATTTTTGGATAAAAAACGTTCCCGTTTTAAACAAGATATTTTGTCACGAAAAGATGCTCGACTATGCATGTAATTGACAGCTTTGGAAAGAAAAAACTCTGACGTTTCCAAAACTGCAAAGATATTATCTGTGAGTGCCCCAGAACTAATGCTACAGGCAAAACCAAGATGAAGTTTCATACAGGAAATGCCCCAGATTCTGAAGGCGCTGTGTTCCAATGTCTCCTTATATGGCTGTGAATGCGCCAGGAATGAGCCTGCCCTTTGTGTCGTTTCTCCAAGGTGTCTGCAGCATTGTGACGTATTTGTAGGCATATCATTGGAAGATTGACCATAAGAGACTACATTTACCAGGTGTCCGCCCGGTGTCCTGTGTCGAAATTATTGCGTAATCTTTAGGTCCATGCGCGTTCCATTTCTTCAGAAGAGAAAGTCAACTGCCACGATGGATTTATCGTCGATGGATATGTGAAAAACACCTTGAGGATTGATTCTAAACATCGGTTTGCCATGTTTCTGTCGATATTATGGAGTTTAATTTGGAAAAAGTTTGCGTTTTAATGACTTAATTTTCGTTTTTTTTCTTACCCAAACGTGATGAAGAAAACGGAGCGATTTGTCAACACAAATAATATTTTTGTAAAAACTGAACATTTGCTATCTGTCTCCTCATTGAAAACATCTGAAGTTCTTCAAAGGTAAATGATTTTATTTGAATGCTTTTCTGGTTTTTGTGAAAATGTTGCATGCTGAATGTCAGGCATAATCCTATGCTAGGCTATCAATACTGTTACACAAATGCTTGTTTTGCTATGGTTGAGAAGCATATTTTTGAAAATCTGAGATGACAGTGTTGTTAACAAAAGGCTAAGCTTGAGAGCAAATAGATTTATTTCATTTCATTTGCGATTTTCATGAATAGTTAACGTTGCGTTATGCTAATGAGCTTACGGATAGATTTACACAATCCTGGATGCAGGTTTTTTTCGTAGCTAAACGTGACGCAGAAAACGGAGCAATTTGTCCTAAACAAATAATATTTTTGTAAAAACTGAACATTTGCTATCTAACTGAGAGTCTCCTCATTGAAAATATCTGAAGTTCTTCAAAGGTAAATTATTTTATTTGAATGCTTTTCTGGTTTTTGTGAAAATGTTGCATGCTGAATGTCAGGCATAATCCTATTCTAGGCTATCAATACTGTTACACAAATGCTTGTTTTGCTATGGTTGAGAAGCATATTTTTGAAAATCTGAGATGACAGTGTTGTTAACAAAAGGCTAAGCTTGAGAGCTAGCATATTGATTTAATTTCATTTGCGAATTTCATGAATAGTTAACGTTGCGTTATGGTAATGAGCTTGAGGCTGTAGTCACGATCCAGGATCCGGGATGGCTCGACGCAAGAAATTAACTTGTCCCACACATGTGTTATTGGAATATAGTCGTATACATTTCAGGGTGGAATACTTGAATCATTACCTTCAACATATCAATTACCTTATCAATCAACCCTTTGACTAAATATTACACACTGATACGTCAACCTTGATTGGGATTGGAATTATAAATGTCACACAAAATCAAACAAAACCAATACATATATTTACATCATATACTCATCAACGACTGTTCTAGGCCTATATCCAATTATAACTCTTCTTTTTAGGATTTTCATTCTAATCTTCATTAAATGTAGTCTCATCCAACATGAGCTCCTCGTGGTTGAAAGAATCGGAGCCATCTACTAGGCCTGGAGGCATGTAGTTGTCATCCCACTGGTCGGAGCTCGAAATCGGTCCGTACCTCATCATTTGTTGCGTCATCGATCTCTCTAGAGTCCTGGTAATTAAACCTCTCACACATGGGATCAAACAGCATCCACACAACACTAACACACTCATACAGACGAAAGCAGCCCACAATACAGTACATACAGCATTTTTCCATTTTCCAAACGTACTATCAAACCACAAAGTCAGGGAGGTATCCACCCCAGAGTGCTCTGCTAACTCATGAGCTAATGTGATTAAACCGGCCAGGGCCTTGGTCATTGATCCATCTGGAGCTGTGTTATTCGAAATAAATGTGTAACAATGAACCCCAATCATTCTACATACCCCGCCCTTTTCTGCCAATAACATATCGAGAGTAAGTCTATTTTACCAGGTCATGAGGGAGGTGGCGGATAATTGGTCAGAGAACCCCTTTACTGCATCCCCGGTTTCATTCATGAATCTCTGTTGATTATAATAGATGTAATTAATCAAATCCACATTTTTATTTATTGTCAACCACCAAAAGAACGTGGTGGTAAAGCCTTCACTTATTTGATTCATAGCTTTGTATTAATCTGGAACTTCCCTGGGGATGCCAATAGCATCCATCTAGACAAAGCTCCTCCCATCCTGATCAAACCTTCTCGTGTGCCTATTTTAGCCTCCTATAACTGGCCTCTGATGGCTAACTCAAACTGGTTGGACCAAAAAACCGGGGCGCAAGTTCCTAACCACCCTTTTGGTAGTGTATATCGTATGCGTCCTTTGCTGGTACAAGCCCATCATACATCAGTTATAGGTGCTGTGAGGTTAAGAATTTTCTCCTGTACTTCCAAACCTATCAGACTTACATCCATTAATGTAAGTCCATTAAAATCTCCTAATTTTGTGTCTATAACACTGGTACTCACCAAGAGTTAAAGTGAACCGAGGTGGTAAAAACAAACAAAACATTTTCAGGCCTTTTCAATTTGTTAGTTTTTATGTCTCTATCTCCCCAAGATTTTATCCCCAGGAAACATTCCAAGGAGAGAGTAAAGGCCCCGGACTGGGGACCGTCGCTGGAGGCTCCGGTCTGGGGACCTTCGCTGGAGGCTCCGGTCTGGGGACCTTCGCTGGAGGCTCCGGTCTGGGGACCTTCGCTGGAGGCTCCGGTCTGGGGACCTTCGCTGGAGGCTCCGGTCTGGGGACCTTCGCTGGAGGCTCCGGTCTGGGGACCTTCGCTGGAGGCTCCGGTCTGGGGACCTTCGCTGGAGGCTCCGGTCTGGGGACCTTCGCTGGAGGCTCCGGTCTGGGGACCTTCGCTGGAGGCTCCGGACTGGGGACCGTTGCTGGAGGCTCCGGACTGGGGACTGTCGCTGGGGGCTCCGGACGGGGGAACTTCGTTGCAGGCCCCGGACGGGGGAACTTCGTTGCAGGCCCCGGACGGGGGACCCTCTCCGCAGGCCCTGGACTAGGGACCCTCGCTGCAGGCCCTGGACAGGGGACCCTCGCTGGAGGCTCCGTGCCATGGATCCTCGCTGCAGGCTTCGTGCCATGGATCATCACTGCAGGCTTCGTGCCATGAATCATCACTGCAGGCTTCGTGCCATGGATCATCACTGGAGGCTTCGTGCCATGGATCATCACTGGAGGTCTGGAGCGTAGAGCTGGCAACAGCCTTCCTGGCTTGATGCTCACCCTATCCCGGCAACTGCGGGGCGCTGGCACAGGACGTACTGGGCTGTGGAGATGCACCGGAGACACAGTGTGCAGAGCCGGCGCAGGATATCCTGGACCGAAGAGACTCACTGGAGGCCAGATGAGCTGAGCCGGCACCATCCGTCCTGGCTGAATGCCCACTCTAGCTCGACAAATGCGAGGAGCTGGCACAGAGTGCACCGGGCTGTGCATGCACACCGGAGATACACTGCGCAGAGCCGCATAACCTGGTGCCTGACTAGTCACACTCTCCCCACTGTAAGCACGGGGAGTTGGCTCAGGTCTATAACCTGATTCCGCCAATCTCCCCCTGTGCCCCCGCCAAAACATTTTTGGGGCTGCCTCTTGTGCATGCTTCGTCGTGCCAACTCCTCAAATCTTCGCTCTTCCTCTTTTGCTGCTTCCTTTTCCTCCTTAGGACCGCGATATTCTCCGGCCTGCGCCCAGGGTCCCTTGCCTTCCAGTATCTCCTCCCATGTCCACTCCTCCAGAAAACGCTGCTTGGTCTTCTTGTGGTGGGATCTTCTGTGACGAACGTCGTTGGTGGAATTAGACCGAGATGCAGCGTGGGGTAGGTTAATCATATTCTTTAATGATAACCCGAAAAACAAGAAAGAGAGAACCAACAAAACGTACAGCCTTGTATGGCTCAACCGCAACAATACAAGGACAAGATCCCACAATATAGGTGGGAAAAAAGGCTACCTAAGTATGATTCCCAATCAGAGACAACGATAGACAGCTGCCTCTGATTGGGAACCACACTCGGCCAAACACAAAGAAATACAACACATAGAATGCCCACCCAAATCACACCCTGACCAAACCAAATAGAGACATAAAAAGGCTCTCTAAGGTCAGGGCGTGACACACTGTTACATTCTCAGATAGCATGAGCTCCTGCGTTGGAAAAATATATTTTGCAATACACTGACGCATATCTTGTATGCAAGATTTTAAATGTCCAGGCTCCCCCTACACTCAGTAATGACCGGACATTGTTCCACGTAATGGAAACAGATTATAATGTTAGAATACATTAAACCTCCTGCTCAAATTCACCAAGCAACAATAAAGGTCTCAATATTTTATTTCAGCAGACCATTTAGGTAACAGACAACGTTTTACATCGATATCGCCTCGCTATTATTTTGAATGAATTAGTCTTTCAATTTAACCTAAACAAGCTATTAGAACGTTCAGTCTATCTTAAAACAGGCAAAATATACCAATAGTTGAATTACAATCAGAAACCCAGATTTGAATCAATTGGTGCATAGGTTGTAAAGTGAACCCAAGCCTCCGGTGTGGCAGGTGAGAATTATACCACTGAACCACCAAAGCTATTCAAATGACAAAGACTCCTCGCAAATAACCCTATTTATAATTGTCTGTTGTAAAATCAGGTACGTACTGCCGAGACAATTCCCAGAAAATAGCCCTAACTTAAAGGTCCAAGCATTTCTCCGGCGATGATTCTCATTACTCTCGCTCTTGTTGTCTCTGTCTCTCTCTATCTTTTCCCCTTATCTTCTCTTTTCATTTCCTCTCTTAACTTATTAGGTCTCACACACACATAATTTTCCCCTGTTGATATCCTTCTTGAAACTTTCTCTCCATTTCTCTACTCTTGCCTTCTTTGCCGGGCTTCAGACAGCCACACCCTGGCTGTATCTAGCCCTCGACCTGCTGTTTCCCTTGATTATCTACACACGTCTTATGTATCTGCTTTTTCATTCATTCAAATTTTTCTATATTTAAACTTCCATCAAATTCCATTTTTTTTCTCCATATTGGACCAAAATAAATGTTCCTTCTATATATCTCCCATCTCCGGTTAATTCCGGAATCTCCTTAGAGGATGTGCCACCTATGTTTATTCAATTACTATTGTTGTTATTATGCTTATTCTCACAATCTGTGTGTGTGTTTCTATAATTTGTTATTATCCTTAAATTATATGTATGTGCTTTTACATTCTATGTTGATAAATACCTCCCATTGATCTCTCCTAGGATCTTAGAATAATTATTTTCATTATAATAATAATAATAATTATTCTTTTGATAGATTATTAGGTCTCACACGTATACAACAATAAGCTATTTCCCAGGGATTGTAAGGCGCCGGTTAACCTCTTAAGTCGACCCTCTACTTTTTTGAACATTCTGTTAAAAATCGTGCAACATTTCAGCGCCCTGCTACTCATGCCAGGAATATAGTATATGCATTTGCTTAGTCTGTGTGGATAGAAAACACTCAGACGTTTATAAAACTGGTTAAATCACTGCTGTGGCTTTACCAGAACGGCATTTACATCGAAAAGCACAGGAAAAACTGATCACTGAAAATGGGAAAATATATCCATGCGCTACTTGAACCCATTGATAAAGGTGAACCACAATTAATTGACTGAGGTTGCAGTACCTACAGCTTCCACACGGTGTCTAGAGTCTTGTCATTTCCCTTCGAGTTTTTTCTTGGTCAAACACATGCAGGGCACCGTATCTCCTCTGGTCTAGGACCGGATATTTTCGTTGAGTTTCTAGCCGGACATTTTTCCAGACGGACAGCTAATGATCTTTACATCGCCTCCTGATGAATTTTATCGCTTATTAACGTTTACTAATACCTAAAGTTGCATTACAAACGTATTTCGAAGTGTTTTGTGAAAGTTTATCGTCGACTTTTTGAATTTTAAAAAAATGACGTTACGTTTTGAAACGATGTTTTTTCGTTTATCACACAGTCTACATATAACGATATCTAGGCTTTATATGGACCGATTTAATCGAAATAAAGACCCAAATAGTGTTTATGGGACATCTAGGAGTGCCAACAAAGAAGATGGTGAAAGGTAATGAATGTTTTCTATTTTATTGTGCGGTTTGTGTAACGCCGAAATGCTAATTATTTTGTTTACGTCCCCTGTGGGTCTTTTGGGGTGTTACATGCTATCAGATAATAGCTTCTCATGCTTTCGCCGAAAAGCATTTTAAAAATCTGACTTGTTGCCTGGATTCACAACTAGTGTAGCTTTAATTCGATACCCTGCATGTGTATTTTAATGAACTTTTGAGTTTTAACTAATACTATTAGCATTTAGCGTAGCGCATTTGCATTTCCAGAGCTCTAGTTGGGACGCAAGCGTCCCGAGTAGAAGCAAGAGGTTAACCTCTAGCGACGAGCAATCCCGCATCCGGGAGCGTAATCATAGCCTCAAGCTCATTACCATAACGCAACGTTTCCTATTCATGAAAATCGCAAATGAAATGAAATAAATATATTGAAACACAAGCTTAGCCTTTTGTTAACAACACTGTCATCTCAGATTTTCAAAATATGCTTTTCAACCAAAGCTACACAAGCATTTGTGTAAGAGTATTGATAGCCTAGCATAGCATTAAGCCAAGCATTCAGCAGGCAACATTTTCACAAAAACAAGAAAAGCATTCAAATAAAATCATTTACCTTTGAAGAACTTTCAATGAGGAGACTCTCAGATAGCAAATGTTCATTTTTTCCCAAAATATTATTTGTGTAGGAGAAATCGCTCCGTTTTGTTCATCACTTTTGGCTAAGAATAAAAAATGAAAATTCATTCACTACAACGCCAAACTTTTTTCCAAATTAACTCCATAATATCGACAGAAACATGGCAAACATTGTTTAGAATCATCCTCAAGGTGTTTTTCACATATCTATTCGATGATAAATCCTTCGTGGTAGTTGGGTTTCTCCTCCGTAGCAAACAGAAAAGTACTGCAGCTGGAGATTACGCAATAATTGCAACGGAGGACACCAAGCGACCACCTGGTAAATGTAGTCTCTTAGGATCAATTTTCCAATGATTTGCCTACAAATACGTCACAATGCTGCAGACACCTTGGGGAAAACGTGGAAAAGGTAAGCTGACTCCTAGCTCCTCCACAGCCATATATGACCCTAAGAGGCTACATTTACCAGTCATTGCCATGAGGTGGTTTCAAAAAATGCGGCACTTCCTGATTGTATTTTTATCTGGGTTTTTTCTGTAACATGAGTTCTGTGGCACTCACAGACAATATCCTTGCAGTTTTGGAAACGTCAGAGTGTTTTATTTCCAAAGCTGTCAATTATATGCATAGTCCAGCATCTTTTCGTGACAAAATGTCTTGTTTAAAACGGGAACGTTTTTCATCCAAAAATTAAAAGAGCGCCCCCTATATCGACGAAGTTAACAAATAAACCATAAGTGTTTGACGGTAGGTTTAGGCTGTCTGTTGTTATTAGTTCTCACTGTTCCTTTTCACTATCATGATTTGCATGAGATATGTAACGGGTCTCGTTTCCATCCCTCCTAGACTGCAGGGCCAAAGGGGTTCGTAAACAGGCCAGCCGGCCGAAGTTATGCTATCTAGCAGACTTGCTGGCCAGTCCATCAAACGAATCCTGTCTTGCTGGCTGATGGAACATATGCTATCTGACTGACTTGTGTTATCTGCTTGACTTAGGACAAGGTCTGTCGACTGGCCAGATAGTATAAATCGGGCACATAGGACAAGTCGGACAGATATACATCAAGCTTGTGACTCTACACATTTGTTGGCTACACCTGCTGTTTGATTTGGTTGTATCAAATTATTTTGTGCACAATAGAAATTAATGAACTGTATTATATTATTTTGTAGTCACTTTTATTGTAAATAAGAATAGAATAGTTCGAAGCACATTAATGTGGATGCTATCATGATTACGGATATTCCTGCTTGTTGTCCTCAACAAGGTATTGACCTGCCTGCACTTCAGCATCATAACCAACTTCAGTGGGCAAATGTTCACCTTCGATGGCCACAGGCATTCTGGAGAAGTGTGCTCTTCACGGATGAATCCCAGTTTCAACTGTACCGGGTAGATGGCAGACAGTTGGGTGGGCGAGCAGTTTTCTGATGTCAACGTTGTGATCAGAGTGCCCCATGGTGGCAGGTTGGTTATTGTATGGGCAGGCATAAGCTATGGACAACGACCACAATTGCATTTTATTGATGGCAATTTGAATGCACAGAGATACAGTGACAAAATCCTGAGGCCCATTGTCGTGCCATTCATCCACCACCCTCACCTCATGTTTCTGCATGATAATGCACGGCCCCATGTCGCAAGGATCTGTACACAATTCCTGGAAGCTGACAATATTTCAGTTCCTCCATGGCCTGCACTCACCAGACGTCACCCATTGAGCATGTTTGGCATTCTCTGTATCGACGTGTACGACAGTGTGTTCCAGTTCCCGCCAATATCCAGCAACTTCGCACAGCTATTGAAGAGGAGTGGGACAACATCTCACAGGTCACAATCAACAGCCTGATCAACTCTATGTGAAGGAGATGTGTTTCGCTGCATGAGGCAAATGGGTGTCACACCAGATAATGACTGGTTTTCTACCCTTTTTAAACTATGTGTGATCAACAGTCAGTTGAAATCTATAGATTAGGGCCACATTTCTTTATTTCAATTGAATGATTTACTAATGTGAACTGTAAGTCAATAAAATTGTTGCATGTTGCGTTTATATTTTTGTTCAGTGTCGATTTTCTTTTGTCACTGCCCTACACACAATACCCCATGATCTCAAAGTAGAATCATGTTTTTGACATTTTTACACATTTATTAAAAATGAAAAGCTGAAATGTCTTGAGTAAATAAGTATTCAACCCCTTTGTCATGTTAAGCCTAAATACGTTCAGGAATAAAACATTCCTTAACAAGTCACATGATACGTTGCATGGACTGTGCAATAATAGTGTTACATTTTTGAGGGTAATGACTACCTCATCTCTGTATCCCACTCATACAATTGTCTGTAAGGTCCCTCAGATGAGCAATGAAATTCAAACACAGATTCAACCACAAAGATCAGGGATTGGTAGATGGGTCAAATAAAAAGAGAAACAGACATTGAATATTCCTTTGTATGGTGTGTCAATACACCCAATCACTACAAAGATACAGGCATCCTTCCTAACTTGGTTGCTGGAGAGGAAGGAAACCACTCAGGGATTTCATCATGAGGTCAACGGAGGCTTTAAAACAGTTACAGAGTTGAGTGGTTGTGATAGGAGAAAATTGAGGATCGATCAACATTGTAGTTACTCCACAATACTCACCTAATTGACAGAGAGAAAAGAAGGAAGCCTGTACAGAATAAACTTCCGGGTTGCATTCGGAACGGGTTGCACCCGGAACTTCCGGGTTGGAGCGAGCGGTCGCATTCGCACTTCGGTCCGCAGGTAGTATACATTTCATTACATTTCACTATAGCACAACGGTTTGATTTGTCTAATCTTAGCAATTTCTTCTTAGCTAGCTACATAGCCGTCTTTGTATCAAAGATAATTGCGTAATTATCGTATTTCGTCGTCCTAACGTAGTCTACACTGCTATCTGCCCAGCAGCTAGCCAGCTAGCCAGCTAGCTAACGTCCACCGTCTACCGAATAGCAGCACTGTTAAAACTATTACACTCAACTGAACGACTTGATTAGTGTAGTGTTAGCTAGCTACATAGTTGTCTTTGCTGTCTTCGTATCCAAGATAATTGTGTAGTTTAGAGTGTGTAGTCTTAGAGTGATTATCTTAATTTACAGAGGTTAGCTAGCCAGCTATTTGTCGTCCTTAACGTAGGAGACACTGCTAGCTAGCCAACAGCTAGCCAACGTCTACCGAATAGAACTTCCTCACTCAACAACCCAGGCGCATTCCGCTTCGCTCCACAGGTAGTATCACATTTTCATCTCATTTCTTTACAGTACAACGGTTTGATTTGTTTGATCGTAGCTAGCTACATAGCTAGCTACATAGCCGTCTTTGAATCAAAGATAATTGTGTAGTCTAGAGCGATTTTCTAGGTTAGCTAGCCAGCTATTGTCGTTCTTTTAACGCAACGTAACGTAATCAACACTGCTAGCTAGCCAGCTAGCCCCCGAATAGCAGCACTGTAGAAACTATCACACTCAACGGAACGACTTGATTAGTGTAGTGTCAACAACGCAGCCACTGCCAGCTAGCCTACAAAGTCAACAACGCAGCCACTGCCAGCTAGCCTACTTCAGCAGTACTGTATCAGTTTAATAATTTTAGTCAATAAGATTCTTGCTACGTAAGCTTAACTTTCTGAACATTCGAGACGTGTAGTCCACTTGTCATTCCAATCTCCTTTGCATTAGCGTAGCCTCTTCTGTAGCCTGTCAACTATGTGTCTGTCTATCCCTGTTCTCTCCTCTCTGCACAGACCATACAAACGCTCCACACCGCGTGGCCGCGGCCACCTAATCTGGTGGTCCCAGCGCGCACGACCCACGTGGAGTTCCAGGTCTCCGGTAGCCTCTGGAACTGCCGATCTGCGGCCAACAAGGCAGAGTTCATCTCAGCCTATGCCTCCCTCCAGTCCCTCGACTTCTTGGCACTGACGGAAACATGGATCACCACAGATAACACTGCTACTCCTACTGCTCTCTCTTCGTCCGCCCACGTGTTCTCGCACACCCCGAGAGCTTCTGGTCAGCGGGGTGGTGGCACCGGGATCCTCATCTCTCCCAAGTGGTCATTCTCTCTTTCTCCCCTTACCCATCTGTCTATCGCCTCCTTTGAATTCCATTCTGTCACAGTTACCAGCCCTTTCAAGCTTAACATCCTTATCATTTATCGCCCTCCAGGTTCCTCGGAGAGTTCATCAATGAGCTTGATGCCTTATAAGCTCCTTTCCTGAGGACGGCTCACCTCTCACAGTTCTGGGCGACTTTAACCTCCCCACGTCTACCTTTGACTCATTCCTCTCTGCCTCCTTCTTTCCACTCCTCTCCTCTTTTGACCTCACCCTCTCACCTTCCCCCTACTCACAAGGCAGGCAATACGCTCGACCTCATCTTTACTAGATGCTGTTCTTCCACTAACCTCATTGCAACTCCCCTCCAAGTCTCCGACCACTATCTTGTATCCTTTTCCCTCTCGCTCTCATCCAACACTTCCCACACTGCCCCTACTCGGATGGTATCGCGTCGTCCCAACCTTCGCTCTCTCTCCCCGCTACTCTCTCCTCTTCCATCCTGTCATTTCTTCCCTCTGCTCAAACCTTCTCCAACCTATCTCCTGATTCTGCCTCCTCAACCCTCCTCTCCTCCCTTTCTGCATCCTTTGACTCTCTATGTCCCCTATCCTCCAGGCCGGCTCGGTCCTCCCCTCCCGCTCCGTGGCTCAACGACTCATTGCGAGCTCACAGAACAGGGCTCCGGGCAGCCGAGCGGAAATGGAGGAAAACTCGCCTCCCCTGCGGACCTGGCATCCTTTCACTCCCTCCTCTCTACATTTTCCTCTTCTGTCTCTGCTGCTAAAGCCACTTTCTACCACTCTAAATTCCAAGCATCTGCCTCTAACCCTAGGAAGCTCTTTGCCACCTTCTCCTCCCTCCTGAATCCTCCTCCCCCTCCCCCTCCTCCCTCTCTGCAGATGACTTCGTCAACTATTTTGAAAAGAAGGTCGACGACATCCGATCCTCGTTTGCTAAGTCAAACGACACCGCTGGTTCTGCTCACACTGCCCTACCCTGTGCTCTGACCTCTTTCTCCCTCTCTCTCCAGATGAAATCTCGCGTCTTGTGACGGCCGGCCGCCCAACAACCTGCCCGCTTGACCCTATCCCCTCCTCTCTTCTCCAGACCATTTCCGGAGACCTTCTCCCTTACCTCACCTCGCTCATCAACTCATCCCTAACCGCTGGCTACGTCCCTTCCGTCTTCAAGAGAGCGAGAGTTGCACCCCTTCTGAAAAAACCTACACTCGATCCCTCCGATGTCAACAACTACAGACCAGTATCCCTTCTTTCTTTTCTCTCCAAAACTCTTGAACGTGCCGTCCTTGGCCAGCTCTCCCACTATCTCTCTCAGAATGACCTTCTTGATCCAAATCAGTCAGGTTTCAAGACTAGTCATTCAACTGAGACTGCTCTTCTCTGTATCACGGAGGCGCTCCGCACTGCTAAAGCTAACTCTCTCTCCTCTGCTCTCATCCTTCTAGACCTATCGGCTGCCTTCGATACTGTGAACCATCAGATCCTCCTCTCCACCCTCTCCGAGTTGGGCATCTCCGGCGCGGCCCACGCTGGATTGCGTCCTACCTGACAGGTCGCTCCTACCAGGTGGCGTGGCGAGAATCCGTCTCCTCACCACGCGCTCTCACCACTGGCGTCCCCAGGGCTCTGTTCTAGGCCCTCTCCTATTCTCGCTATACACCAAGTCACTTGGCTCTGTCATAACCTCACATGGTCTCTCCTATCATTGCTATGCAGACGACACACAATTAATCTTCTCCTTTCCCCCTTCTGATGACCAGGTGGCGAATCGCATCTCTGCATGTCTGACAGACATATCAGTGTGGATGACGGATCACCACCTCAAGCTGAACCTCGGCAAGACGGAGCTGCTCTTCCTCCCGGGGAAGGACTGCCCGTTCCATGATCTCGCCATCACGGTTGACAACTCCATTGTGTCCTCCTCCCAGAGCGCTAAGAACCTTGGCGTGATCCTGGACAACACCCTGTCGTTCTCAACTAACATCAAGGCGGTGGCCCGTTCCTGTAGGTTCATGCTCTACAACATCCGCAGAGTACGACCCTGCCTCACACAGGAAGCGGCGCAGGTCCTAATCCAGGCACTTGTCATCTCCCGTCTGGATTACTGCAACTCGCTGTTGGCTGGGCTCCCTGCCTGTGCCATTAAACCCCTACAACTCATCCAGAACGCCGCAGCCCGTCTGGTGTTCAACCTTCCCAAGTTCTCTCACGTCACCCCGCTCCTCCGCTCCCTCCACTGGCTTCCAGTTGAAGCTCGCATCCGCTACAAGACCATGGTGCTTGCCTACGGAGCTGTGAGGGGAACGGCACCTCAGTACCTCCAGGCTCTGATCAGGCCCTACACCCAAACATGGGCACTGTGTTCATCCACCTCTGGCCTGCTCGCCTCCCTACCACTGAGGAAGTACAGTTCCCGCTCAGCCCAGTCAAAACTGTTCGCTGCTCTGGCCCCCCAATGGTGGAACAAACTCCCTCACGACGCCAGGACAGCGGAGTCAATCACCACCTTCCGGAGACACCTGGAACCCCACCTCTTTAAGGAATACCTAGGATAGGATAAAGTAATCCTTCTCACCCCCCTTAAAAGATTTAGATGCACTATTGTAAAGTGGCTGTTCCACTGGATGTCATAAGGTGAACGCACCAATTTGTAAGTCGCTCTGGATAAGAGCGTCTGCTAAATGACTTAAATGTAAATGTTAAATGTATGTAAATGTAAACATATTCCTAAACATGCAACCTGTTTGCAATAAGGCACTGAAGTAATACTACAAAGATTGTGGCAAAGTAATTCACTTTTTGTCCTGAATATCAAGTGTTATGTTTGGGACAAATCCAATATAACACATTACAGAGTACCACTTTACAGATTTTCAATCATAGTGATGGATGCATCATGTTATGGGTGTGCTTGTAATCGTTAAGGACTGGAGAGTTTTTCAGGATAAAAAATAAACGGAATGGAGCTAAGCGCAAGCGAAATCCTAGAGAAAAATCTGGTTAAGTCTGCTTTCCACTGAGAGATGAATTCACCTTTCAGCAGGACAATAACCTAAAACACAAGGCCAACTCTACACTGGAGTTGCTTACCAAGAAGACAGTGAATGTTCCTGAGTGGCCGAGTTACAGTTTTTACTTAAATATGCAACGATCAACAACCAATTTGACAGAGATTGAAGAATTTTGAAAAGAATAATGGGCAAATATTGTACAATCCAGGTGTGCAAAGCTCTTAGGGACTTACCCAGAAAGACTCACAGCTGTAATCACTGCCAATGTACTGGCTCAGGGGTGTGAATACATGTAAATTATATATTTCTGTATTTCATTTTCAAAACATTTGCAAACATTTCTAAAACCATGTTTTCATTTAGTCATTTTGGTGTATTGTGTGTAGATGGGTGAGAAAAAGTTGAGATGTATGAATACTTTCTGAATTCACTGTATATGTGTATTACTGTGCATTGGTTGATGGTGCGTCGACTGACAGATAGGTATCAAACACACCTGCTCTCCTACTTTTGACAGTCATGGGCCACTTGGTAAACATGGCCCACAGCCCTGTTGCCGGGGGAACACGAAGGCGGACAAAAGGGAGGTGGCGGAGCAGTGCATCATAGGAGTTCCCGGCTGCATGGTTTACGTGAGGATGAGCCTTGGTCCCTTCTCACCTAGGCAGTGTCAAACCAGCTTGTGGTCAATATCAGTGGACACCTTTGACCTTTAGGTACAGAGGAGTTGGCTATGGTTAGCAACAAAGTAGAGCTCTGTATAACAATAAAATGGGGGATGCTTATATTTGTCCTGTTAAAAAAACAATTGTGCAATGCAAATGTGTTTCTGCATATCACAACTTCACCTGTGACACCTGCAGAGTGTGGGGTCACGGCCAAGTTCACCATGGTCCAGCGTCCCTGGAGTGATTGGGTTAAGTGCCTCGCTCAAGGGCACACCAACATATTTTTTCACCTTGTCGGCTCTGGGAATCGACCCAGTGACATTGCGGTTTATGGCCCACACTCTAACCTCGTACAGGCTTGCTGTGTGTCTTTTGTTTTCCTACAATGCATGTTTCTCCATGCTGTGAGAGAGTGTGTGTGTGTGTGTGTGTGTGTGTGTGTGTGTGTGTGTGTGTGTGTGTGTGTGTGTGTGTGTGTGTGTGTGTGTGTGTGTGTGTGTGCGGATGCAGGGGAGCAGATCCAGTTGCTTAAGCACCACTTTGATTATTCATCGAAAATTCAGGAGAAGGGCTCGGGAGAAAGAGAACAGGAATAGAGAGAGAGGGGGAAGGAGGGAGAGAGAGAGGGAGGAGAGAGAGAGGGAGGAGAGAGGGGGTGGAGAGAGGGGGTGGAGGGGGAGAGAGAGAGGGAGGAGAGAGAGCGATGGGGGAGAGAGGGGGTGGGGGGAGAGAGAGAGAGGGAGGAAGAGAGAGAGGGGGGAGAGAGAGAGAGAGAGAGAGAGAGAGAGAGAGAGAGAGAGAGAGGGGGAGGAGAGAGGGGTGGAGGGGGAAAGAGAGAGAGATGGGGGGGAGAGAGGGGGTGGAGGAGGGGGAGAGAGAGGGGGAGAGAGGAGAGAGAGAGGGAGAGAGAGGGAGAGAGAGAGAGAGAGGGGGAGAGAGAGAGGGGTGGAGGGGGAAAGAGAGAGAGATGGGGGAGAGAGGGGGTGGAGGAGGGAGAGAGAGAGGGAGAGAGAGAGAGGTGGAGGGAGGAGAGAGGGAGAGAGAGAGAGGGAGAGAGATGGGGAGAGAGGGGGTGGAGGTGGGAGAGAGGGGGAGAGAGAGAGATGGGGAGAGGGGTGGAGAGAGAGTGGAGAGAGAGATGGGGTGGAGGGGGAAGAGAGAGAGGGAGGAGAGAGGGGTGGAGGGGGAGAGAGAGATGGGGGAGAGAGGGGTGGAGGGGGAGAGAGAGATGGGGAGAGAGGGGGTGGAGAGTGGAGAGATGGGGGTGGAGGGGGAGAGAGAGAGGGAGGAGAGAGGGGGTGGAGGGGGAGAGAGAGAGATGGGGGAGAGAGGGGTGGAGAGTGGAGAGATGGGGGTGGAGGGGGAGAGAGAGAGAGAGAGGGAGGAGAGATGGGGTGGAGGGGGTGAGAGAGAGGGAGGAGAGAGGGGGTGGAGGGGGAGAGAGAGAGGGAGGAGAGAGGGGTTGGAGGGAGAGAGAGAGATGGGGTAGAGAGGGGTGGAGAGTGGAGAGAGAGAGATGGGGGTGGAGGGGGAGAGAGAGAGAGAGGGAGGAGAGAGGGGTGGAGGGGGGAGAGAGAGAGATGGGGGAGAGAGGGGTGGAGAGTGGAGAGAGAGAGATGGGGTGGAGGGGAGAGAGAGAGAGGGAGGAGAGAGGGGGTGGAGGGGGAGAGAGAGAGATGGGGGAGAGAGGGGGTGGAAGGGGGACAGAGAGAGTATGTGTAAGTAAATAAATAAATAAACAATAAACAATCAGGTCACCCGTCACTGCACACACCACGAGGAGCCAATCGGCGTGGCGGCCAAACGACTTGGAAATGGTGTGTAATGAGTAGGAGAAGATTAGAGGCAGCTCCTTCTTGCTAGGCTGTAAATTGACATTAGTAAAAGAAAACTCTTTACTGGGCGGGCATAGCACTCTAATTTAGCCAGTAAAAAAATAAAGAAAAAAATAATGGGCGATGGGAGAGAATAGGAATGACCGAAAAAAAGCTTGGAGGTTGTGTCTCGGAGTAGCGTATCATATTCTTTGTGTTTCAATCTAAGTACAAGGTTATTCAGCATAAAGCCGAATTGAATTGTGTGTGTGTGTGAGTGTCTGTGCGCGTGTGAGTGTTGTTGTTTGTGTGTGCTTGTGGGTGTAAGGGGATTGTGAGACTCCATTGGTGGAAGTGGTGTTTGTGTGTGTGAACCACCGGTGACCCTTGTGGGAGAGACACCACGCGTGAAATGCACTCGAAATTAACACCGCAGTCCTGTCTTGCAACATTCAATACACATTGACACAATAAAAATAATTTAACAGCATTGACTTTAATAACACAACTATATGTTACCTTTATTTAACTAGGCAAGTCAGTTAAAGAACAAATCCTTATTTTCAATGATAGCCTAGGAATAGTATCTTGTCAGCTCAGGGATTTGAACTTGCAACCTTTCGGTTACTAGTCCAACACTCTAAACACCAGGCTACCCTGCCGCCCCACATGCAATATTGTTATGGATCCCTGCAAGTTAAAAACTATGCTATACAAATCTACATCATAAAGGGGAATTCTATGGAGCCAGTGATTGGGGTAAAATGTGGATTACCTTATACACCACAACACAACACACCAAAACACAACACACCACAATACACCACAGCAGACCACAATACAACATCACCACAACACACCAAAATACAACACCCCACATCACACAACACAACAAAACATTTAACATTTTTGCCATTTAGCAGATGCTCTTATAAGGAGCGACTTACAGATAACCGTATATCACAGTCATAGTAAGTACATTTTCCTCAATTAAGTAGCTATCAGCAAAGTCAGAGCTAGTTTATTTTTTCCAGGGTGAGAAGGGTGTACGAAGGGGGGGTGCTGTGGTATTATTTAAGATACTCTTTGAAGAGGTAGGGTTTCAGATGTTTTGAGGAAGATGGGCAAGGGCTATGCTGTCCTAGCTTCAGGGAGAAGATGGTTCCACCATTGGGATGCCAGGACAGAGAAGAGCTTAGACTGGGCTGAGCGGGAGCTGCCCTCCCGTAGGGGTGGGAGGACCAAGAGACCAGAGGTGGCAGAACAGAGTGCTCAGGTTGAGTTGTTGGGTTTGAGCCTAGCCTGAACACAACACATCAAAACACAACACAACACACCACACCACATAGCCACAACACAACACACCACACCACACCACATAGCCACAACACAACACACCACACCACACCACATAGCCACAACACAACACATAGCCAAAACACAACACAACACACCACACCACATAGCCACAACACACCACACCACATAGCCACAACACAACACACCACACCACATAGCCACAACACAACACAACCCACCACACCACATAGCCACAACACGACACAACCCACCACACCACATAGCCACAACACAACACACCACACCACATAGCCACAACACAACACACCACACCACATAGCCACAACACAACACAACACACCACATAGCCACAACACAACACAACACACCACATAGCCACAACACAACACACCACATAGCCACAACACAACACAACACACCACATAGCCACAACACAACACACACACATAGCCACAACACAACACAACAACACACCACATAGCCACAACACAACACAACACACCACATAGCCACAACACAACACAACACACCACATAGCCACAACACAACACAACACACCACACCACATAGCCACAACACAACACAACACACCACATAGCCACAACACAACACAACACACCACATAGCCACAACACAACACACCACATAGCCACAACACAACACAACACACCACACCACATAGCCACAACACAACACAACACACCACACCACATAGCCACAACACAACACACCACACCACACCACATAGCCACAACACAACACAACACACCACATAGCCACAACACAACACACCACAACACAACACAACACACCACATAGCCACAACACAACACACCACACCACAACCCAGTGCATACATACAGCCCATTGACACCACTGACCTTGTTGTCTTCCCTTCCCTCTGCTTCTCAGCGGCTCTTCCTGCCTGGGGTAGTCATTTTGTGCCTCATTCCATGCCAATGGGCCGTTGTGATCTGTGCTGTGGAGTTGCGAGCAGGCAGCGGCTGCTGGGAGAGAAATGGAGTGTGTAAAGAACCAGCCTCTGACTCTGCTGGTGTGTTTGAGCTGACCGGGAGGGAAAGAGAGGAAGAAGGCCTGCAATCGCCACCACTAAGCAGAGATCTCTGTTTAGCTTTCTAAAACCAATTAAGCCTGGGGCGAGCACACATTATTCCCAAACTGTGTGTGTGCGTGCGTTCGTCTGTGTGTTTGTGTTTAAGCATGTCAGCTTCACTGCTTGGACCAGCCAGGTTACCCTTGATACAAGTCAGTATTCAACGTCCATCCACGTATAAGGACATCAGGAGATGAGGTGGAAATCAACCACTAGGGGCAACAGTGAGCGCTGTTACCTTCAAGTAGGTTTACATTTTTTTGGAGTGTTGTGGACATGGATGGCGGATGAGCGTCTGATTCCACAGGTTGCAAGTCTGAATCCAGCTATAGAAAGTTGTTTTTGAGATTTTTGTTTTAAGCCTATGCCAAACCTTAACGCTTACCTCAACCATTCAGAGTTAATGTCTAACCATTAAGATTTCTGAGTTAATGCCTAAACTTAACCCTAACCTTAAAAATTGGGAGTTAATGCCTAAACTTAACCCTAACCTTAAAAATTGGGAGTTAACTAAACTTAGCCTTAAACACTTTGAAATGTGACATTTGCAACAACTTTGAAATGTGACGTTTCAGAAACATGGTTGAACTTTAGATTCTGATGTGAGACTGTTGGCTTGGTCCCATAAAGATGTTTTAAAAAAGGACAGACGAGTATGGATTTCAGTGTGTTGGACACCAGAAAGGATTACATAATTTACCCTGCTTTTTCTCTCCTCCTCTCTCCCTCTCTAACCCCCCCATCTCGTTCCTCCCTCTTCTCCCTCACTCTCCCTCACTCTCTATCTTTCTGGCTAATTTAAAATTTGTCAAACGCGGGCGTCTTCTGGATGGCTGGCCTTTGATATTTTGCGAGCTCCATTTGGCACAAACAAGCCGCGGGCCTCTCTTCCTGCTGACTGCTGCAGTAGTGCCGGGCCCTCCATTTATCTTCCCCCGACGACTGAATGCTTACTCATTACAAGGGCCCTCGCCAGGTTAACCCTCACACACACACACACACACACACACACACACACACACACACAGATTAGGTTCATAAACACACTTACACAAGCACACTTACACACACAAAATAGGTTCATAAACACACACACACAAGCGCACTTACAAACACACATTAGGTTCACAAACGCACACACACAATCACACACTTATTAGGTTCACAAACGCACACACACAAGCACACACACACACACATTAGGATCATAAACACACTTACACAAGCATACTTACACACACACACATTAGGTTCATAAACACACACACACACACAAGCATGCATGTGCGCACACATATTGTCATTATGTTGATAAACACGTTCACATCAACACAGACACCAACTGTGATTATGTTCATAAACACGCATCAACAAACCAACACACATGCACACACCAAACACACTACCATAATAGACTGTATAACAAACAGGTGGCGAATAGGTAGTCCACAGAATGCATTGTCACCATCCAACACAATACAACAGCAGATGCATTGTCTACCTGAAAAGTCTAGCTATATCATGCATATCACTGAATACATATCAGTGGTGAGTGTGTGTGTGTGTGTGTGTGTGTGTGTGTGTGTGTGTGTGTGTGTGTAACCCTTTCAGTTACTTCCCCTGGGGATACAGTGCCTTCGGAAAGGATTCAGACCCCTTGACTTTTTCCACATTGAGTTACGTTACAGCCTTATTCTAAAGGACTCTCAGACCATGAGAAACAAGATTCTCTGATCTGATGAAACCAAGTCTGAACTCTTTGGCTTGAATGCCAAGCATCACGTCTGGAGGAAACCTGGCACCATCCCTACGGTGATGCATGGTGGTGGCAGCATCGTGCTGTGGGGATGTTTTTCAGCGACAGGTACTGGGAGACTAGTCAGGATTGAGGGAAAGATGAACAGAGAAAGAGAGATCCTTGATTTAAAAAAAAAAACCTGCTCCAGAGCACTCAGGACATCAGGCGGGGTCGAAGGTTCATCTTCCAACAGGAAAACGACCCTAAGCACACAGCCAAGACAACGCATGAGTGGCTTTGGGACAAGTCTCTGAATGTCTTTGAGTGGCCCAGCCATGACTTGAAACTGATCGATTATCTCTGGATAGACCTGAAAATAGCTGTGCAGCGATGCTCCCCATCCAACCTGACAGAGCTTGAGAGGATCTGCAGCGAAGAATGGGACAAACTCCCCAAATACAGGTGTGCCAAGCTTGTAGCATCATACCCAAGAAGACTCAAGGCTGTAATCGCGGTCTGAGTGGTCTGAATGCATTCTGAATGCACTGTATGTGTCAATCTGAGCGCCCACAGATCAGTCAGAGTCTGATTAAGCTTTTTATTCTCCGGCAATTTATTTTATTCACAGCTGAAAATCTGTTGGTTGGCAGCGTGCTGAAGATGGGGTTATGTTTTAGGCTGGGCTTCAGTGGCTGGGCATTGCTGTTTAAACTGGCAATGGGACTGTTGGTACAGAGGCAGGGTCATTGAGCTGGGCTGGGTGCTGGTGCTGAGGCTGGGACCAGATGAGGCAAAGGATAGGGCTTGATGCTGGGTAGATGTTGTAGGACTGCCAGCTGGTGGGCTGGTCTATCTGTGTTGAGATTGACAGATTGGATTTGACATGGATCAATCTTCCAGCTGATGAGCAAGGGGGTCTGGGAAGAAGAGAGCCAATGCTGCATTATGCGTTTGGGACTAATACACACACGTACACGCACGCACACTCCCAGAACTCCCCACCTCTCTCTCTCCAGTCCTCTACACCCTGTGGGACTTGGTAAAGGACCTGAGATCAACAAGGAGATTTCCTGCATAATTTTCCCCCCAAACCGAGAAGCTCCATCCTCTCCTGCCTCCCGATTCATAATTATGTGGAGTGATCCTGCGTCCCGAGGTCGTTTGAGTAATTACTGAGCCGATTAAACGCTTAAAGGGCATTCAGGATCAGAGACTCTGCCTGCCTCACCCAGGGGAGAGGTTGGTTGGCCAAAACAAGTTTGGAACAAAGGCAGATGAAGAGGGGGCTGTGGTGGCCGGGTATATCTCAATAGTCTAAAGAGGTTTCACTGTCCTCATCTTCTTCTCTGGTATTTAAAATAAGTGGATAGGGGACAGCAAGTTCCCGGTAGGCGCACTCCATGTTACTTTCACTTAGCCAGTGCTTTTAACTTTCCTATAATACACAATGACTTAGTTGTGGTTCTGAGAGGTAGAGGTGAATCATGAGGAATCAAGAGATCAGCATGGTTGTGTTAATAGTTATTGACATGTTGGACAATGCCCCTAAGACTGGGAGACCATACACTGGCTAACGTTGGGGAACAATTAAACCACTTTTTGTCTTGCAGAGGTTTTGTGAATTGTGTCTGTGATACTGTTTTCACATATGATTCACATTATGCTACCTGTAAAACAGTTGGCCAATGTTTATATGATCTCCTTTCAAACATCACCCTTTCTTCCTTTTTCTTGTCAGCATTCACTATTGCTTTAGGGCCAGTGCTATCAGGAATCCTTGGGATGTCCCTACCCTAAACTTAACCCTTACCTTAACAATTTCAAATGTCAACTTCAATGGGGTAGGGACTTACCAAGGATCCTAGGATAGCACAGATAATTGCTTTAGCCGGCAAGAAGCAAGAGATATTCAACTTTGACCCTGTTGTTGCGTCGCTTGTCATGGTAACCTGACATGACAGCAGCAAGTTATTCTTAATTACTCTGATAGAATGATCTTTTATTTCTTCACATTCATAACAATAAGTTAACAGCACGCCGTATTGTAAATCATTTGTAAATAATTACTTTGTAATGTGTTAATTTTCCTGTTGAATAAAAAGTACTCAACCTGGTTGTAGAATTAACATATTAAATGTAAATCCGTGACACTACAATTAGTATGATATGTTATGTTTCGTATGGTATGTATTACTTTGTGGAGGTCCAGCATCCATTGCAAATTATATTTAACAAATTCCAATTCGTAGAATGTGTTACAAATTCTAATTTGTTCTGGATAAACTTAGCTAGGTGGCTAACATTAGCTAGGCTCAGGGTTAGGGGTTAAGGTTAGGCTTAAGGTTAAGATTAGGGTTAGGAGTTAGGTTAACCTCTCTGGGATATGTGGGATGCTAGCGTCCCACCTGGCCAAAAGCCAGGGAAAATGCAGAGCGCCAAATTCAAATAAATTACTATAAAAATCTAACTTTCATTAAATCACACATGCAAGATAGCAAATTAAAGCTACACTTTTTGTGAATCCAGCCAACATGTCATATTTTAAAAAGGCTTTTCGGCGAAAGCAAACGATGCTATTATCTGAGGATAGCACCTCCGTAAGCAAAGAGAGAAAAGCATATTTCAACCCTGCAGGCGCGACACAAAATGCAGAAATACAAATATAATTCATGCCTTACCTTTGACGAGCTTCTTCTGTTGGCACTCCAATATGTCCCATAAACATCACAAATGGTCCTTTTGTTCAATTAATTCCATCGATATATATCCAAAATGTCCATTTAATTGGCACGTTTGACCCAGAAAAACACTGGTTCCAACTTGAGCAATGTGACTACAAAATATCTCAAAAGTTACCAGTAAACTTTGCCAAAACATTTCAAACTACTTTTTTTATACAACTTTAGGTATTTTTTAATCAATTAAATTGAAGACGGGATGATCTGTGTTCAATACAGGAGTAAAACAAACTGTAGCAAGCTTTCTGGTCACGCGCCTCTATCTAACAGTACACTTCAAGTGACCCTCGTTCAAGATGGCCGTACTTCTTCATTACACAAAGGAAAAACCTCAACCAATTTCTAAAGACTGTTGACATCCGCTGGAAGTGATAGGAACTGCAAGAAGGTCCCTTGGATTCCCAATGAAAAACAAATTGAAAAGAGAGTGACCCCAAAAAGAAAAAATCTGAATGGTTTGTCCTCGGGGTTTCGCCTGCTAAATAAATTCTGTTATACTCACAGACATGATTCAAACAGTTTTAGAAACTTCAGAGTGTTTTCTATTCAAATCTACTAATGATATGCATATCTTATCTTCTGGGGATGAGTATCAGGCAGTTGAATTTGGGCATGCATTTCATCCGGATGTGAAAATACTGCCCCCTGTCACCAAGAAGTTAAAGGGTTAATGTGAGGGTTAGGGTTAGGGAAGCGAACATGCAAAGTAGTTGCAAAGTGGCTAATTAGATTAGGTTGTCCGTGATGAGATTCGTACACTCAACCTTTAGGGTCAGGGTAGACATTAGCGTTATAATAGTTAACCATCCACCAGGTGGCAATGCATTTGTCAAACCAAAAGCTTACCTTGACTTGGAAGAGTTCCAATGTTGGATAGTCATAGCCAGCTAGCTAACATAGCATCCCTCTGTTTGAGCCGGGTGTTTGTGTAGGCTAAACTAGCTAGCTGCATTTGCTAGCTAAGTAAGTGAATGTGAAACAAAATCACAAAATCTCTCTCTCTCTTTCTCGCTCCACCTTCATTTTTGAAGCCTCCTAGGTTTTGTATTGAAGTCAATGTACCCAGAGGACGGAAGCAAGCTGTCCTCCGACTACACACTTGCTTTTGATACTTAAGCTGTTGAGGCAACTGTAGAACTTAATTGCAAAACAATGTGTTTTAATAAATGATTTGGTGACGTGAATATATTTAGTGTAGTCTAATCTAAAAAGGACAGCTTTTTAAAGTTTCACTAATCTTATTTTATCAAATTTATTAAGGAGGATGGTCAACCCCTTCGTTCTCTGAGGAGCCTCCACTGATTTATATGGAGGGGTTGGAGGGACTTTTAAACATGTGAATTATGACTATTCAATCTGTATCGCTGAAGTGTTACATATTGCACAAAGAAATATGAACACAATTTAGATTGAGCCGACACATGCAGCGTTTACCATGGAGGCAGTCTCTGCTAACGCGGAAACATTGCCTTTACATTTCAATCACGATGTAACTCTGAATTTCCACTATATGGATTAAATAGAGTCCCTAGGTTGGATGGCGGAAAAAGAAGTACAGGCTTTGTTGCCGGCAGCACCTTTCAGCTATAAAGACAAGTCTGCAAAAAGTTGGTGGCATGCTAAAGTTGGAGGCAAAAAGTATTGGTTTGACATGTGTATGAGTGTCTACAGGAGTGTGTGTGTATTTGTGAGTGTCTTCAGGGGTGTGTGTGTGTGTGTGTGTGTGTGTGTGTGTGTGTGTGTGTGTGTGTGTGTGTGTGTGTGTGTGTGTGTGTGTGTGTGTGTGTGTCTACAGGAGTATGTGTAGGTGTGCTCCACTGCTTGTCTGTCCATCCAGAACGTCAGGCACAAACCTCCAATCGGTCCATCAAAGACAATTATCGATCTACCTCAGCCTCCTTCTGACACACACATTCTCTTTTTCTGTTCTGTCTTTCTGTATTTTGTGGGCTCTCCGGGGAGAGTAGGCAGTCTTTACCGTAGTGAGGCTTTAAATTGAGCAGAAAATAGATATTGACCTATTTGTTAATAACGTCTTAATCGCTGGCCGCCCCATCCACTATGCAGGCTCTCAGCAGAGCAGTTAAAGGCTCACCTTGTGCATGCATGCATGTGTGTCAGAGTGCTACCAGAGTAATGCCAGAGTAAGATGCATGATGTCACTGCACAAGAGAAAATGTGCTCCACACTCAAAGAAATGATGTAGAGGTGTATTTTCTCTTTGTTGCAATTTATTCCTTATAACTTACATGTCTAATGTTTTCTTGTGAAGTTAATATAGTTGAACAGGATGGCAAACAGAGTTTGAAGGGGTGCCTCTCCCTTCCCGGCTTCTAGGCTTTTTATTGGTTATGGCTACTGGCCTATTTACCTTCAGAGATTCTCCCCATGGAGAATGTCTGCATCGGAGATGTCGCTGTCCACCGCCCAGTGGGACTGAGCTCCAGAATTCTGTTTTTGTCGCTGTCCGCTTAAGTGGTGCTGATTCGCTACTGAAACCCTGCTGTTAGCCTCTCTTCAAGCAAGACACCAATCTGTGATCTAGACTGCCTGTAGAACACCCCCCCCACACACACACACAGACCCCTATTCCCTCCACCCCATCCCAGTAGAGCTATTGCAGAAAGTGAAGCCTTTTAATTATCTCCTGATTACCTGTTAGATCACCTTAGCTAATGGAGAGCACTCCCCGGGGGACATATCCAATCAAACTCTCATCACACACAATGGGCATCTCTTCACAGCAGAGAGAGAGAGAGGGGACAGGGTATTTTAGGCAGCCACAGAGATTAGTGCTGAAAATAGCCATCTATTTATTCATTCATACTCTAAATTACCAACAACTCACACACACTCCCACCTCTCACTCCAACAGAATCACAACTACCTTAATCCAGGTGCACATGTCTGCAACCATGCACACACACAAATGCACACACGCAGTCCATAACTTTAAGATTGATAAAGATGGCGATGGCTTGCCTGGCACAAATCATGTCAAAAGGAGGATGAAATAGTGTAGGAGTACAGAAGAATATCACTGGGTTCACTTCTAGAGTAATCCTAGAGTACATCCAGAAAGATTCCCAGTTTAACTGCAACAGTACATCTGTGTAAATACTATGTCCCCCCTCCCTCATAGCATGGTAACAGAGTTGAGCACTCCCTGCTGTTCACACACCAGTAGTTAAGCCCCTACCTCAGCACCATCTCTACTGACTGCCACCCCGCAGAGCAGCCCCTCCTTGCCACCCTCTTCTTGTCACCATCTCCCTGCCACCCTCTCATTGTCACGCTCTCCTCTCCACCTCCCAGAGCACCTACCACAATATGATCTCTGTGTGTATGATCCTAGTTCCCACATCCTCATACTGAACCTCCTCCTTTGTATCCTGCCTAGTGCAAGCACTAGTCCCAACCCCAGCCCTAGTCCCAGTCCTAGCCCCAGCCCTAGTCCCAGACCCAGTCCTAGCCCCAGCCTGAGTAATACCCCAGCCCCTCTCCTCCCTCCACCCAGGCCCCTGTAGGGTAAGACAAGGATCAAACAAACATACAGAGTGGTGATGTCACAATAAACCCTGGCCTGTCTGGAGGAAGTCTTCTAGAACATCACATTGCCTCACCAGGGGAGCCAGGCCTGGCAGGCAGGCTGGTAACAGGGGTACACATAAACCACCATGCTGAGAGGCAGTGGTGTAAAGTACTACTTAAGTAGTTTTTGGGGGTATCTGTACTTTACTATTTAAATTTTTGACAACGTTTACTTTTACTTCACTACATTCCTAAAGAGAATAATGTACTTTTTACTCCATACATTTTCCCAGACACCCAAAATTACTCATTACATTTTGAATGCTTAGCAGGACATGAAAATGGTTTCATTCACAAGCGTATCAAGAGAACATCCCTGGTGAACCGTACTCACTAAACACATGCTTCATTTGTAATGATGTGCCCCTGGCTATCTGTAAAAAAAAAATGTGCCGTCTGGTTTGCTTAATATAAGGAATTTGAAATGATTTATACTTTTGCTTTTGATACTTAAGCATATTTTAGCAAATACATTTCCTTTTCAAACTTAAGCATATTTAAAACCAAATACTTTCAACATTTTACTCAAGTAGTATTTTACTGGGTGACTTTCACTTTTACTTGAGTAATTTTCTATTAAGGTATCTTTACTTTTACTCAAGTATGACAATTGGGTACTCTTCCCACCACTGCTGAGATGAGAGAGGTGTTGCTATGACTCCAGACTGCAGCTTCAAATGGCAGACACACGGGAAAAGAGATAGAGAGGTAGCAAGGAGGGAGAGGGAGGGGATAGAGAGGTAGAGAGGTAGCAAGGAGGGAGAGGGAGGGGATAGAGAGAGTGAGGTAGCAAGGAGGGAGAGAGAGGGGATAGAGAGAGTGAGAAAGAAAGAGAGAGAGGGAGGGGATAGAGAGAGTGAGAAAGAAAGAGAGAGAGGGAGGGGATAGAGAAAGTGAGGTAGCAAGGAGGGAGAGGGAGGGGATAGAGAGAGTGAGAAAGAAAGAGAGAGGGAGGGGATAGAGAGAGTGAGAAAGAAAGAGAGAGAGGGAGGGGATAGAGAGAGTGAGAAAGAAAGAGAGCGAGGGAGGGGGGATAGAGAAAGTGAGGTAGCAAGGAGGGAGAGGGAGGGGATAGAGAGAGTGAGAAAGAAAGAGAGAGAGGGAGGGGATAGAGAGAGTGAGGTAGCAAGGAGAGAGAGGGAGGGGATAGAGAGAGTGAGAAAGAAAGAGAGAGAGGGAGGGGATAGAGAGAGTGAGAAAGAAAGAGAGAGGGGGAGGGGATAGAGAGAGTGAGGTAGCAAGGAGAGAGAGGGAGGGGATAGAGAGAGTGAGAAAGAAAGAGAGAGAGGGTCCATGGAGTGGTGCCAAGTTCCCAAGGTAGTATACAAGTATCTTTAGAAGCCTGCGTCTTGTTAGCTAATACATTACACCAATCAAGGCAAGCTATCTTAAGCTACAATTAATCTGAGCCCTGGCACACGCTGATAGGACAGCAACATGCTGTTTCTTAATTAAAAGCAAACGGATTAAAAATGATTAATAACGGTATTAAATATTCTCATGGACGACAAGCACAGGGAATCTGGCTTTCTTATGCGGGCTTAAAACGAAGAAGTCATTACGGCTTGGCCAATCTCTCTGAGCCAGAGCTTTACTTTGTTTGGGATCACAAGTTGCTTACTTCATGAATATGCATTTTGCCCTATGAAGTTGAGACCAAAAGGCATCGGTGTGGCGTTTGTTCGTTTGGTCGCTTGTTGACTTTTTTGATTCCGACATTTCACAGTCCCTTTGTAGTGGAGGCCTGAGACTTAACCTGTTCCTCACTACGTGCCGGGTGATGAATTGGAAGCAGTATGTGTTTATGTGTATGTGTTTCTGTGTGTGCACGTGTGTGTGTGCGTGGGCGTGTGCACGTGCGCATGCATGTTTGTAACGTTGACCAGTGATGTTACACTATCAAAATGAAAGTAGTGTCAACATTTAAGTTCTAGCCATTGATCCAACATTAGAGAAAGCCTTGCATCAAGAATTGCCGTACTGCTTCTATATTCAGCAGTTCTATAATCAGGCCCTTTCAGTTCTATTTCATTTAAGCCCTTATATGGCTCAGGTCCAAAGCTTCCTGTGCCAAGTATTATTTCTAATTGACCATATGAGTCTTTTTTCTGCTAATTTAATAACTTCTATTTTTAAAATGCCAATTATGAACAAGATTACTGTATCTTAACTGTAAGATTAGATACATTTGGCAGAATCACAAGTAAATCACATTGGTTTAACAGAAACCGCTGCCCTCATTATGAGGAAGAAGAGGGTTATTCTGATCTTGTGGCTCACATTGTTAGTTACATACAATGTCTAGCTAGCATATACCCAATGTGCTGTTCAGACACAACAGCACTGTATGCAGAATATCTCGTAAATATGCATGCATGCGCTCAAACACGCACACGCACACGCACACACACACACACACGCACACGCACACACACACACACACACACACACACACACACACACACACACACACACACACACACACACACACACATACACACACACACACACACAAACAACAATTGTCTTGACTGTGTGATTGTGGGGAAGAGAGTGCAGAATTAGGAACAAGGTGGTTGTATTGGCATCTCAGTGAGGGAGGGACAGGAACTTATTATCCTGAAGCCAAATGTAAACAGGTACCAGACAGTCAGGAAACACTTCTGTTTAGAAACCAATTACTGCACAGCTTTTCAAATATATTTCATTTCCCTCTGCTGCCAGGCTCTCCCCTCTCTATCTGACTCTTATTTCTCTTCAGCCCCTCTGTGTCCCAAGACTCCCAGACCACATGGCCAGATTCCTATCAACCTTCATTCGTTTGTCTCTGGAAAGAGCGGACCCCGGAATAATAAACAAGTTTGAAATCATGAATAAGATTAACGTACATGTAAGAGATTGGCGCCTATTTATTCAGTTGTTTGTTTGTTTAGTTATTTGGTTTCTTCCTATGGTTGGACTCCTCTCAATCATGGGCCAGCATTATGTGATGGACACACATGACTAAACAAGAGGTGAGTAATACCTCTTGAATAGCAAAAATGATTTGTAAAGTAGCCCTATGTCATCACCTATGACATAGGGCTACTTTACAAATCATCTTTGCTATTTGAAAATAAAAATGGATATCTGTTACAAAATCTGTTTTCATGATAACTCGGATGACAGACGTCATAAACCTAAGAGAGGAGTGAGCGACTGTACTTGATGTGTGTTTTGGTGGGGTGCTTGTGTGTGTGAGAGGCAGGTGAGGTGAGCAGTGATACCAATCTGTCTGTGAAGTAGTGAGGCAGACTGATTGAGGGGGCAGTGCCAAACGTGTGGGAGATTAAACACCCAGAGAAGGAGCACTTCATTGATGATGAAACACGGCAGGTGTAAATAGCTGGTGTGTGTGTGTGTGTGTGTGTGTGTGTGTGTGTGTGTGCGTGCGTGCGTGCGTGCGTGCGTGCGTGCGTGTGCGTGTGCAAGCGAGCAAGAGGGAGAGACGGAAAGAGAGACGAAAAAAGAGACGGAAAGTGGGAGCAGGGATGGAGAAATAGAGAGGGAAAGAGGGATGGAAAGAGAGGTGGACAGGCTGGACCATTGAGAATAGGCTAGAGGAGATTTCAAAGAGCTCAAGAGGCCCCATTCAAACCAGAGCCTTTCATATTGACCCTGAGGTAACATGTGGACAGGCAAACACACACTGCTAACAAGATGAAAGCATAAACAACACACAAACACCTCAGGCAATCACAATGAGCTCTCTAAAACTGTTCCAGAATTCATATCCACACACAAACCACTTGCCAACAGCGTATACGCTTGAACCAGTCCACACACGCACAGAAATACTACCTTTCAATCTGTCCACCTCCACACCTCACCACCAAACCACACTCCCCCCCCCCCCCCCCCCAAGCCCCCGCCCCCCAATGAGCCAACAACCAACAAAATGAAAAAAAAGAAAAACAAAGGAAAACAACAATGCAAAAAACAAAAGACATCAAGGACAACAAAAAATCTAAACAGCAAGGCCAACTGTATGCATTTGAGTGCATGTGTGGCACTATTTACATGTGTATGTGTGTGTGCACATGTGTGCGTTTGAATGTGAGTGTGTGTGTATGCATGTGTACTCGTATATAAGCACCTGTGTGACATCAGCCTCAGGCAAACAGGCATTGGATGTAAACAGCCTTTCCCCTCAGTGTCATTCAAACATACAGTTGAAGTCGAAAGTTTACATACACCTTAGACAAATATATTTAAACTCCGTTTTTCACAATTCCTGACATTTAATCCTAGTAAAAAAAAAAATTGGGTCAGGTAGGATCACCACTTTATTTTAAGAATGTGAAATGTCAGAATAATAGTAGAAATAATTATTTATTTCAGCTTGTATTTTCTTCATCACATTCCCAGTGGGTCAGAAGTTTACATTCACTCAATTAGTACTTGGTAGCATTGCCTTGAAATTGTTTAATTTGGGTCAAACGTTGGGTACCCTTCCACAAGCTTCCCACAATAAATTGGGTGAATTTTGACCAATTCCTCCTGACAGCTGGTGTAACTGAGTCAGGTTTGTAGGCCTCCTTGCTCACACACGCTTTTTCAGTTCTGCCCACAAATGTTCTATGGGATTGAGGTCAGGGCTTTGTGATGGCCACTCCAATACCTTGACTTTGTTGTCCTTAAGCCATTTTGCCACAACTTTGGAAGTATGCTTGGGGTCATTGTCCATTTGGAAGACCAATTTGCGACCAAGCTTTAACGTTCTGACTGATGTCTTGAGATGTTGCTTCCACATATCAACATCATTTTCCTACCTCATGATAACATCTATATTGTGAAGTGCTCCAGTCCCTACTGCAGCAAAGCACCCCCACAACATGATACTGCCACCCCCATGCTTCACGGATGGGATGGTGTCTTCGACTTGCAAGCCTCACCCTTTTTCCTCCAAACATAACGATGGTCATTATGGCCAAACAGTTCTATTTTTGTTTCCTCAGACCAGAGGACATTTCTCCAAAAAGTACGATCTTTGTCCCCATGTGCAGTTGCAAAACGTAGTTTGACTTTTTTGTGGTGGTTTTGGAGCAGTGGCTTCTTCCTTGCTGAGCAGCCTTTCAGGTTATGTCAATATAGGACTCGTTTTACTGTGGCTATAGATACTTTTGTACCTGTTAACTCCAGCATCTCCACAAGGTCCTTTGCTGCTGTTCTGGGATTGATTTTCACTTCTCACACCAAAGTACGTTCATCTCTAGGAGACAGAACGCATCTCCTTCCTGAGCGGTATGTGGTCCCATGGTGTTTATACTTTCATACTATTGTTTGTACAGATGAACGTGGTACCTTCAGGCATTTGGAAATTGCTCCCAGACATGAACCAGACTTGTGGAGGTCTACAATTATTTTCTGAGGTCTTGGCTGATTTCTTTTGAATTTCGCATGATGTCAAGCAAAGTGGCACTGAGTTTGAAGGTAGGCCTTGAAATACATCCACAGGTACACCTCCAATTGACTCAAATGTTGTAAACATGACATCATTTTCTGGAATTTTCCAAGCTGTTTAAAGGCACAGTCAGCTTGGTGTATGTAAACTTCTGACCCACTGGAATTGTGATACAGTGAATTATAAGTGAAATAATCTGTCTGTAAACAATTGTTGGAAAAATTACTTTTGTCATGCACAAAGTAGATGTCCTAACCGACTTGCCAAAACTATAGTTTTGTTAACAAAACATTTGTGGAGTGGTTGGAAACAAGTTTTAATGACTCCAATCTAAGTGCATGTAAACTTACGTCTTCAACTGTACATCATTTTGCTTTATTTTTACTTTATTTTGTACTTTTATCTTTGACTGTCATTCTACCCTCCATCCAGCAACTCAACTCCCACTTGTCTCCGGTTCCACATCCCAACATTCAGTTTCCCTCAGCCCATCCCTGTCACATCTGCTCCTGCTACGCCCTCTGGTGTTCATCTGGTGTCTTCTTGACCTGCAGTTACTCCCCCTGAAACTCTCTCTCTCTCCCGCTCCCTTTTTGTGTGATTGTGTGGTTGGAGACAGGTGTGCTGGAGTCAGAGAAATCCCTACCAGCTGCACCTCGTTCCATAATCAAGACCTTTACAAATACTCAGTCCTGCCACTTTCACTCTGCCAGATCATAATCTCTCCAACCTGTCTCCACATTTGGTTTTTCTGCAACTCATCCGAGTTTCCCCGGATCTGCACTCCATATCTCCCTGAGTAACAAATATTTGGATTCTGCTGTTCATCCCTGTTTCCTCATCCGAGTCTACTCTCCTTATCCCAGTCTGTTGTTCCCACATGCTTCAAGAGGGCAACCATTGTTCCTGTTCCCAAGAAAGCTAAGGTAACTGAGCTAAACGACTACCACCCCGTAGCACTCACTTCCGTCATCATGAAGTGCATTGAGAGACTAGTCAAGGACCATATCACCTCCACTCTACCTGACACCCTAGACCCACTCCATTTTGCTTACTGCCCCGATTTGTCCACAGACGACGCAATCTCAACAACACTGCACACTGCCCTAACCCATCTGGACAAGAGGAATACCTATGTGAGAATGCTGTTTATCTACTACAGCTCAGCATTTAACACCATAGTACCCTCCAAACTCGTGATCAAGCTCGAGACCCTGGGTCTCGACCCCGCCCTGTGCAACTGGGTACTGGACTTCCTGACGGGCCGCCCCCAGGTGGTGAGGGTAGGCAACAACATCTCCACCCCACTGTTCCTCAACACTGGGGCCCCACAAGGGTGCATTCTGAGCCCTCTCCTGTAGTCCCTGTTCACCTATGACTGCATGGCCATGCACACCTCCAACTCAATCATCAAGGTTGCGGACGACACTACAGTGGTAGGCTTGATTACCATCAACGACGAGACGGCCTACAAGGAGGAGGTGAGGGCCCTCGGAGTGTGGTGTCAGGAAAATAACCTCACACTCAACGTCAACAAAACAAAGGAGATGATTGTGGACTTCAGGAAACAGCAGAAGGAGCACACCCCTATCCACATCGACGGGACAGTAGTGGAGAGGGTAGTAAGTTTTAAGTTCCTCGGCGTACACATCACGGACAAACTGAATTGGTCCACCCACACAGACAGCGTTGTGAAGATGGTGCAGCAGCGCCTCTTCAACCTCAGGAGGCTGAAGAAATTTGGCTTGTCACCAATAGCAGTCACAAACTTCTACAGATGCACAATCGAGAGCATCCTGTCGGGCTGTATCACCGCCAAGTACGGCAACTGCTCCATCCACAACCGTAAGGCTCTCCAGAAGGTAGTGAGGTCTGCACAACGCATTACCGGGGGCAACCTACCTGCCCTCCAGAACACCTACACCACCCGTTGTCACAGGAAGGCCATATAGATCATCAAGGACAACAACCACCCGAGCCACTGGCTATTCACACCGCTATCATCCAGAAGGCGACGTCAGTACAGGAGCATCAAAGCAGGGACTGAGAGACTGAAAAACAGCTTCTATCTCAAGGCCATCAGACTGTTATACAGCCACCACTAACTTGAGTGGCTGCTGCCAACATACTGACTCAACTCCAGCCACTTTAATCATGGAAATTGATGGAAATGGATGCAAAAAATGTATCACTAGCCACTTTAAACAATGCCACTTAATATAATGTTTACATACCCTACATTACTCATCTCATATGTATATGTATATACTGTACTCTATATCATCTACTGCATCTTACCATCTTTATGTAATACATGTAATACACTAGCCACTTTAAACTATGCCACTTATGTTTACATACTCTAGATCACTCATCTCATATGTATATACGTTACTCGATACCATCTACTGCATCTTGCCTATGCCGTTCTGTGCCATCACTCATTCATATATCTTTATGTACATATTCTTTATCCCTTTACACTTGTGTGTATAAGGTAGTAGTTGTGGAATTGTTAGGTTAGATTACTCGTTGGTTATTACTGCATTGTCGGAACTAGAAGCACAAGCATTTCGCTACACTCGCATTAACATCTGCTAACCATGTGTATGTGACAAATAAAATTAGATTTGATTGATTTGATTTGTGTCGCTCCGCTTAACAATACGATCTGGCCAAGAGATGAACCCAGCAGACTCCACTACTCTTCACCAAACTATTGTAGGTCAAGGTGCTCTTCTTGAGTAACATGACCAAGCCCTGCTGGAGAACATCAAGGAGTTTTCAAGGAGCCTGTCTGACCTACAGTTCCGATCCTCCGCCCGGAGTTTACAACCAGTCTCAAGTCCCTGTTCTCCACCCCGGGAGCCTTTTGTTCCGACTCTTGAGCACTATGATGGTAATCTTGGTGCTTGCAGAGCCTTCCTTGTGCAATGTTCACTAGTATTTGAGCATCAGCCCTACTCTTATGCTAGTGAATGAGCCAAGATTTATTTTTTGATTGGCTGCCTTTGTGGAACAGCGCTTTCCTGGGCCATTGCGGTGTGGGTGAGAGAGTTGCCTATCTGCTTCTCCTACGGTAGATTCACAGCTGAGGAAGGTCTTCGACCACCCGGTCTATGGAAAGGATACCGCTAAACGACTTCTGATCCTTTGTTAAGGCTCCCAGAGTGTGGCTGAAATGGCATGTGAGTTCTGCAACCTCGCCGCAGAAAGTGGCTGGAATGACGAGGCCCTTCAGGGAGCATTCCGGAACGCACTCACTGAGACCCTCAAAGATGAGTTGGTGTCCAGAGAGGAGCCTGATACACTTGATAAACTAATTTCTCTCACTATCCGCATTGACATCCGTCTCCGTGAGCGTCGGAGGGAGAGGGGAGGTAGGGTTTCATGTCCCATAACATCTGCTTCAGTTCCTTGCTCTCCTTCTCCGACTGCATCACATCTCCAGGCATGTTCTAATCCTGAACCCATGCAGGTCGGCCAGACCCGTCTATCTCCAGAGGAGAGGCAGCGGCGTATCAGTACTAGGAGTTGTCTATATTGTGGCTAGGTTGATCCGCTGGTCTTCACTTGTTCCCTGTGTCCAGCAACAAAGTTGGCTCAGCAGTAGTGGGGGATATACTGTTGAGCCAAATTGCCTGCCCAACATCTCCCAGACCCCTGCTTGAGGCCAACCTTGTGTGGCAGAGCCAGGCTTTTCCTCTGCCTGCTCATCAATTCAGGCGCCAGCGAGCGCTTTCTGGACCGAGGGGTCGTTAATCAGTTGGGTCTGGACACTGTTTCACTCGATTCACCTCTGGATGCCAACGCTCTCAATGGAAAGCTACTCTTCCGTGTTTTGGAGAGAACTGTTCCTCTTATCCTGCGTCTCTCTGGAAATCCCCAGGAAAATATCAGTTTCCACATAATCGACTGTTCTCACTCACCTCTGATTCTGGCTCATCCATGGTTAAAGCTACACAATCCACAGATTGACTGGTACACCGGAAGAGTAACAAAATGTACTCCAAGTATTCATTCCAATTGTCTACATTCTGCCCTTCCTCCTGCCCTGTCTGCACCCCAGTCCATTCCATAACCAACAGACCTGTCTTCTGTTCCTCCAGAATATCACGGCCTAGCTCTTGTATTCAGTAAGCACCACAGCCCATCTCTGCCGCCTCATTGGCCGAAAGACTGTGCTATTGAGCTTCAGGCTGGAGCTCCTCTCCCTAGTTGCAGGTTGTTTAAATCCTCTCTCGCCTCGAGCAAGAGGCCATGGAAGATTATTTGAATATTTGTTCATGCCTTTTGGTTTCACTTAACGCCCCTGCTGTTTTTTAGAGCCTGGTTAATGATGTCCTGAGGGATGTCATTGGGCGTTTTGTTTTTGTCTATGTGGATGACATTCTTATTTTTTTGAAGGACCTTGAGGCTCACAAGCAACATGTTCTCCAAAGGCTGCTGGAGAATAAGCTATTTGTTAAGGCTGAGAAATGGGAGTTTCATGTTTTCTCTATGTCCTTCTTGGGTTACATTATTGCTCAAGGAGAGCTACGAATGGACCCTGCCAAGGTTAAGGCAGTCACAGTGGCCTGTGCCCGCGAATTTGAAGCAGTTACAGCGTTTCCTGGTGTTTGCCAATTTTTATAGACAATTCATCCGTGACTACAGTCATTTGGCAGCTCCTCTCACCACCACCTCCACTCCATTCCACTGGTCCCCTGAGGTAGAAGCAGCGTTCTGGGAACTCAAGCACCACTTCAATTCTGCCCCAGTCCTTACCCAGCCAGACACAGAACTCCAGTTCGTCCTCGAGGTGGATGCTTCCGACACTGGGGTATGTGCAGTCCTGTCTCAACGTTCTCCCTCGGATCAGAAGCTCCATCCTTGTGCCTTCTTGTCCCGCAAGCGCTCACCTGCAGAGAGAAATTTTGACATAGGTAACCAGGAACTCTTGGTTCTTAACTTCTTGCGTCGAGCAATCCCGTATCCGGGAGCGTAATCATAGCCTCAAGCTCATTACCATAACACAACTTTAACTATTCATGAAAATTGCAAATGAAATGAAAGAAATATATTCACTCACAAGCTTAGCCTTTTGTTAACAACACTGTCATCTCAGATTTTCAAAATATGCTCTTCAACCATAGCTACACAAGCATTTGTGTAAGAGTATTGATGGCTAGCATAGCATTAAGCCTAGCATTCAGCAGGCAACATTTTCACAAAAACAAGAAAAGCATTCAAATAAAATAATTTACCTTTGAAGAACTTTCAATGAGGAGACTCTCAGTTAGATAGCAAATGTTCATTTTTTCCTAAAAGATTATTTGTGTAGGAGAAATCGCTCCATTTTGTTCATCACATTTGGCTAAGAAAACCCCCAGAAAATTCAGTCATTACAACGCCGAACTTTTTTCCAAATTAACTCCATAATATCGACAGAAACATGGCAAACGTTGTTTAGAACCAATCCTCAAGGTGTTTTTTACATATGTATTCAATGATAAATCATTCGTGGCAGTTGGGTTTCTCCTCGGAAGCAAATGGAAAAATACACGCAGCTGGAGATTACGCAATAATTGCGACGGAGGACACCAAGCGAGCACCTGGTAGATGTAGTGTAAAATGGTCAATCTTCCAATGATATGCCTACAAATACGTCACAATGCTGCAGACACCTTGGGGAAACGACAGAAAGTGTAAGCTCATTCTTGGCCCATTCACAGCCATATAAGGAGACATTGGAACACAGCGCCTTCAAAATCTGGGGCACTTCCTGTTTGAAATTTCATCTTGGTTTCGCCTGTAGCATCAGTTCTGTGGCACTCACAGACAATATCTTTGCAGTTTTGGAAACGTCAGAGTGTTTTCTTTCCAAAGCTGTCAATTATATGCATAGTTGAGCATCTTTTCGTGACAAAATATCTTGTTTAAAACGGGAACGTTTTTTTATCCAAAAATTAAAAGAGCGCCCCCTATATCCAAGAAGTTAAGCTGGCTCTTGAGGAGTGGGTCACTGGTTAGAGGGTTCGGTCCTTCCCTTCATTGTGTGGACGGATCACAAAAGTAGAGCCTACATCCAGACTGCCAAACATTTTGAACTCTCAGCAGGCCAGGTAGGCATTGTTTTTTCACTCATTTATCACCCCTGATCTAAGAATACCAAGCCTGACGCCCTCTCCCATCAGTTCATCGCAGACAACACATGTTCTGAGCTAGAAACCATTATGCCATCCTCCTGCATCGTTGCTGCTGTCTCTTGGGAGATTGAGTCCCGTGTTCATCAGGCTCAGCTGAACCAGCCTGATCCTAGAAACGGTCCTTGTAAGGCTCTGTTTGTGCCAGATTCAGTTTGTTCTCATGTTCTTCAATGGGCCCATTCTACTCACCTCACCTGTCACCCTGGCATGAACCAGACTGTCATCTTCCTGCGTCAGCGATTTATGTGTCCCACCATGGAGAAAGACGCTCGGGAATTCGTCTCAGCCTGCTCGGTCTGTGCTCGGAACAAAACCTGCACCAAACCTACATCTGGTCTGCTTCGTCCTCTTCCCATACCCAGTTGCCCCTGGTCACACACAGCTTGACTTCGTCACTGGCCTTCCCCTTTCGAATGGTAACTGAGTCATCTTCACTAGTATTGACCGATTTTCCAAAGCAGCTCCTTTCACTTTGTTACCGAGATGGCATAGCAGTTCAGACGTCTTTTGTCCTCGTCTTGTCATGTCCTGTATATATATATATATTTACAACTTTTTTTCACATACATTTTATTTTTATTTTCCATCAACTCATCTTCAAAACACTCTCCTGCAACCAGCCTCACCAATTTATATTTATAAATAAGTATTATTTACCTCAAATCTGCAATCCTCCAAGAAGCTAGCCAGAAGCTAGCCAGAAACTCCAAGAAGCTAGCCAGAAACTAGCCAGAAGCTAGCCAGGAGCTAGCCAGAAGCTAGCCCAGAAGCTAATCCAGAAGCTAGCTAGCTGCTATCCGTGTGACTATCGGCTTTCGTCGATTCCGGAGCAAACATCAATTACTCCGGAGCTAGCCAGCTCCGTCAATCACTCCTGAGTTCCATCAATCACTCCTGGGCTGCAGTCACCTATCCGGACCCGTTTTACTGCCTACGCGGAGCCCCACCGGGCCTTCACAACTGGACTGCCGACGTTATCTACCCGAAGGAGATCCGGCTGGCTCCTCCGTCGCGACGTTACCTGAACGCCCATCTGCGGCCTGCTAACCGTTAGCTGTCTTACCGGCTGCTCTCAGAATAGACAATCGGACAATTTATTTATTTTTATTATTATTATGTTTCTTCTTGGGCCTCTATAACTATATCTATTGTTTTTAATTTTTGTTGTTGTGTGATTTGGATTAATCCCCTCTACCACACGGAACCCCACTAATCTACTGACGGAACGCAAGAGGTGGCTAACAACAGACCTCCATCCTATGCTAGCTTGCTACCGATGGCCTGGCTAGCTGTCTAAATCGCCGTGACCCCCAACCAACCTCTCCACTCACTGGACCCTTTTGATCACTCGACTAAGGATTCCTCTCCTTAATGTCAATATGTCTTGTCCATTGCTGTTCTGGTTAGTGTTTATTGGCTTATTTCACTGTAGAGCCTCTAGTCCTGCTCACTATACCTTATCCAACTTATTAGTTCCACCAACCACACATGCAATGACATCTCCTGGTTTCAATGATGTTTCTAGAGACAATATCTCTCTCTTCATCACTCAATACCTAGGTTTACCTCCACTGTATTCACATCCTACCATACCTTTGTCTGTACATTATACCTTGATGCTATTTTATCGCCCCCAGAAACCTCCTTTTACTCTCTGTTCCAGACGTTCTAGACGACCAATTCTTATTGCTTTTAGCCGCACCCTTATTCTTCTCCTCCTATGTTCCTCTGGCGATGTAGAGGTGAATCCAGGCCCTGCAGTGCCTAGCTCCACTCCTATTCCCCAGGCGCTCTCTTTTGATGACTTCTGTAACCGTAATAGCCTTGGTTTCATGCATGTTAACATTAGAAGCCTCCTCCCTAAGTTTGTTCTATTCACTGCTTTAGCACACTCTGCCAACCCGGATGTTCTAGCTGTGTCTGAATCCTGGCTTAGGAAGACCACCAAAAATTCAGAAATTTTAATTCCAAACTACAACATTTTCAGACAAGATAGAACTGCCAAAGGGGGCGGTGTTGCAATCTACTGCAAAGATAGCCTGCAGAGTTCTGTCCTACTATCCAGGTCTGTACCCAAACAATTTGAACTTCTACTTTTAAAAATCCACCTCTCTAAAAACAAGTCTCTCACCGTTGCCGCCTGCTATAGACCACCCTCTGCCCCCAGCTGTGCTCTGGACACCATATGTGAACTGATTTCCCCCCATCTATCTTCAGAACTCGTGCTGCTAGGCGACCTAAACTGGAACATGCTTAACACCCCAGCCATCCTACAATCTAAACTTGATGCCCTCAATCTCACACAAATTATCAATGAACCTACCAGGTACCCCCCCCAAAGCCTTAAACACGGGCACCCTCATAGATATCATCCTAACCAACTTCCCCTCTAAATACACCTCTGCTGTCTTCAACCAAGATCTCAGCGATCACTGCCTCATTGACTGCATCCGTAATGTGTCAGCGGTCAAACGACCTCCACTCATCACTGTAAAACGCTCCCTGAAACACTTCAGCGAGCAGGCCTTTCTAATCGACCTGGCCGGGGTATCCTGGAAGGATATTGATCTCATCCCGTCAGTAGAGGATGCCTGGATATTTTTTTTAAATGGCTTCCTAACCATCTTAAATAAACATGCCCCATTCAAGAAATTTAGAACCAGGAACAGATATAGCCCTTGGTTCTCCCCAGACCTGACTGCCCTTAACCAACACAAAAACATCCTATGGCGTTCTGCATTAGCATCGAACAGCCCCCGTGATATGCAGCTGTTCAGGGAAGCTAGAAACCGTTATACACAGGCAGTTAGAAAAGCCAAGGCTAGCTTTTTCAAGCAGAAATTTGCTTCCTGCAACACTAACTCAAAAAAGTTCTGGGACACTGTAAAGTCCATGGAGAATAAGAACACCTCCCAGCTGCCCACTGCACTGAAGATAGGAAACACTGTCACCACTGATAAATCCACCATAATTGAGAATTTCAATAAGCATTTTTCTACGGCTGGCCATGCTTTCCACCTGGCTACTCCTACCCCGGTCAACAGCACTGCACCCCCAACAGCAACTCGCCCAAGCCTTCCCCATTTCTCCTTCTCCCAAATCCATTCAGCTGATGTTCTGAAAGAGCTGAAAAATCTGGACCCCTACAAATCAGCCGGGCTAGACAATCTGGACCCTTTCTTTCTAAAATTATCTGCCGAAATTGTTGCCACCCCTATTACTAGCCTGTTCAACCTCTCTTTCGTGTCGTCTGAGATTCCCAAAGATTGGAAAGCAGCTGCGGTCATCCCCCTCTTCAAAGGGGGACACTCTTGACCCAAACTGCTACAGACCTATATCTATCCTACCATGCCTTTATAAGGTCTTCGAAAGCCAAGTCAACAAACAGATTACCGACCATTTCGAATCTCACCATACCTTCTCCGCTATGCAATCTGGTTTCAGAGCTGGTCATGGGTGCACCTCAGCCACGCTCAAGGTCCTAAACGATATCTTAACCGCCATCGATAAGAAACATTACTGTGCAGCCGTATTCGTTGATCTGGCCAAGGCTTTCGACTCTGTCAATCACCACATCCTCATCGGCAGACTCGACAGCCTTGGTTTCTCAAATGATTGCCTCGCCTGGTTCACCAACTACTTCTCTGATAGAGTTCAGTGTGTCAAATCGGAGGGTCTGCTGTCCGGACCTCTGGCAGTCTCTATGGGGGTGCCACAGGGTTCAATTCTTGGACCGACTCTCTTCTCTGTATACATCAATGAGGTCGCTCTTGCTGCTGGTGAGTCTCTGATCCACCTCTACGCAGACGACACCATTCTGTATACTTCCGGCCCTTCTTTGGACACTGTGTTAACAACCCTCCAGGCAAGCTTCAATGCTATACAACTCTCCCTCTGTGGCCTCCAATTGCTCTTAAATACAAGTAAAACTAAATGCATGCTCTTCAACCGATCGCTACCTGCACCTACCCGCCTGTCCAACATCACTACTCTGGACGGCTCTGACTTAGAATACGTGGACAACTACAAATACTTTGGTGTCTGGTTAGACTGTAAACTCTCCTTCCAGACCCATATCAAACATCTCCAATCCAAAGTTAAATCTAGAATTGGCTTCCTATTTCGCAACAAAGCATCCTTCACTCATGCTGCCAAACATACCCTTGTAAAACTGACCATCCTACCAATCCTTGACTTTGGCGATGTCATTTACAAAATAGCCTCCAATACCCTACTCAACAAATTGGATGCAGTCTATCACAGTGCAATCCGTTTTGTCACCAAAGCCCCATATACTACCCACCATTGCGACCTGTACACTCTCGTTGCCTGGCCCTCGCTTCATACTCGTCGCCAAACCCACTGGCTCCATGTCATCTACAAGACCCTGCTAGGTAAAGTCCCCCCTTATCTCAGCTCGCTGGTCACCATAGCATCTCCCACCTGCAGCACACGCTCCAGCAGGTATATCTCTCTAGTCACCCCCAAAACCAATTCTTTCTTTGGCCGCCTCTCCTTCCAGTTCTCTGCTGCCAATGACTGGAACGAACTACAAAAATCTCTGAAACTGGCAACACTTATCTCCCTCACTAGCTTTAAGCACCAACTGTCAGAGCATCTTACAGATTACTGCACCTGTACATAGCCCACCTATAATTTAGCCCAAACAACTACCTCTTTCCCAACTGTATTTAATTTATTTATTTATTTTGCTCCTTTGCACCTCATTATTTTTATTTCTACTTTGCACATTCTTCCATTGCAAAACTACCATTCCAGTGTTTTACTTGCTATATTGTATTTACTTTGCCACCATGGCCTTTTTTGCCTTTACCTCCCTTCTCACCTCATTTGCTCACATTGTATATAGACTTGTTTATACTGTATTATTGACTGTATGTTTGTTTTACTCCATGTGTAACTCTGTGTCGTTGTATGTGTCGAACTGCTTTGCTTTATCTTGGCCAGGTCGCAATTGTAAATGAGAACTTGTTCCCAACTTGCCTACCTGGTTAAATAAAGGTGAACATTTTTTTATTTTTTTATAAAATTTTAAAAAAATCCCCTCTCCAAGCTTTCTTCCTCCCGGGAGACTGAGGACCTGCTGGTATCCCATGTTTTGTGGCTGCATGGCATCCCTAGTGACATTGTTTCTGACAGAGGACCCCAGTTTACATCCCAGGTATGGAGAGCCTACTGCACAGCTCTGGGTATTAAATGTTAGCTTTTCGTCTGGATATCACCCCCAGACCAACGGCCAGACCGAGCAGGCCAACCAGGAGTTGGAAACTGCAATACTCTTATGTGACTTAGGCTAACCCTTCCTCCTGGAGTGACCAGCTACCCTGGGTGGAATATGCCCACAACACCCTCATTAACGCCTCATCAGGTATGTCTTCCTTGAGTGTGCTCTGGGTTACCAACCTCCCTTGTTCCCTGCCCAAGAGGTCGAAGTAAAGGTGCCCTCATTCTAGCACAATATGTGCCATTGTTGTCGCACCTGGAGGAGGGTCTGGGCTGCTCTTCTTCGTGCCTCCGCCAGGACCCAATCTCAAGCTAACCGTCGCCGTGCTTCAGCCCCAGTCTACACTCCAGGCCAAAAGGTATGGCTTTCATCTAACGACTCACTCCTGAAAGTAGTTTCCAAAAAACTAGCTCCCCAATTCATTGGCCCCTTTGAGATTGATTGAGTCATAAACCCCTCTGCTGTTTATCTGAAACTCTGAAACTTCACCCCACCTTCCATGTATCCTTAATTAAACCAGTCTGCTCCAGTCCCCTGTCCCCTCCTGCAGCTGCTCCAGCCCCTCGGCTCATCGACGACCATCGTACCTATACCGTCCAGCTGCTTTTTGATGTGCGCCGTCGGGGCCGCGGTTGGCAGTATCTGGTGGACTGGGAGGGATACGGGCCTAAGGAGTGCTGCTGGGTGCCCCGTCACACTTTGGATCCCTCCTTCTTACAGGATTTTCATACCTCACACCCACACAAGCCAGGTCGTGCGCCAGATGGTGTCCGTAGAAGGGGGGGGGGGTACTGTCACATCTGCTCCTGCTACACCCTCTGGTGTTCACCCGGTGTCTTCTTGACCTGCAGTTACTCCCCCTGTACACTCTCTCTCTCTCTGTGATTGTGTGGATGGAGACAGGTGTGCTGGAGTCAGAGCAGATCCCTACCAGCTGCACCTCGTTCCATAATCAAGACCTCTACAAATATTCAGTCCTGCCACTTTCACTCTGCCAGATCATAATCTCTGCTCAGTCAGTTCATGATTCTAGCCATTTCTGATTATTCAAGATCCTGTTACTCTGCTGTGTCTGTTTCCCTGCCTGACCCCGTTCATCCTCTCATTGCAGTTTACCTCTCTGGCTCATGTCTCCCCTTCCACATCTCACCACCCAACTGCCTTGCTCTGGATTTTACTCACCACCACTACCTTGGATTCCCCTCAGGACCTGTTTACCCTGTTCTACTCAGCTAACTCCAACCTCAGTCTCCACATCAGGCTTTTCTGCAACTCATCCGAGCTTCCCCGGATCTGCACTCCATATCTCCCTGTGTAACAAATATTTTGGTTCTGCTGTGTCGCTCCGCTTAACAATCCCACGTATCTCTGCTGGCCACCCTCTTCAGATTTCTACACACCAAATATCTTTAAACTATGCTGTGATGTTTAACATACAATTTGAATGCAGTAGCAGTCAAAAGTTTGGGGACAGCTACTCATTCTAGGGTTTACCTTATTTTTTACTGGTTTCTATATAGTAGAATAATAGTGAAGACATCCACACTATGAAATAACACATATGGAATCATGTAGTAACCAAAAAACTGTTAAACAAATCAAAATATATTTGAGATTCTTCAAAGTAGCCAACCTTTGCCTTGATGACAGCTTTGTAAACTTTTGGAAATTCTTTCAACCAGCTTTTTAAAAATTTAAATTTGACCTTTAACTAGGCAAGTCAGTTAAGAACTTAAGAATAAATTCGTATTTTCAATGACGGCCTAGGAACAGTGGGTTAACTGCCTTGTACAGGGGCAGAATGACAGATTTTTACCTTGTCAGCTCGGGGATTGCAATAGCATCGAACAGTCCCCGCGATATGCAACTGTTCAGGGAAGTCAGGAACCAATACACACAGTCAGTCAGGAAAGCTAAGGCCAGCTTCTTCAGGCAGAAGTTTGCATCCTGTAGCTCCAACTCCAAAAAGTTCTGGGACACTGTGAAGTCCATGGAGAACAAGAGCACCTCCTCCCAGCTGCCCACTGCACTGAGGCTAGGTAACATGGTCACCACCGATAAATCCATGATTATCGAAAACTTCAACAAGCATTTCTCAACGGCTGGCCATGCCTTCCGCCTGGCTACTCCAACCTCGGCCAACAGCTCCCCCCCGCAGCTACTTGCCCAAGCCTCTCCAGGTTCTCCTTTACCCAAATCCAGATAGCAGATGTTCTGAAAGAGCTGCAAAACCTGGACCCGTACAAATCAGCTGGGCTTGACAATCTGGACCCTCTATTTCTGAAACTATCTGCCGCCATTGTCGCAACCCCTATTACCAGCCTGTTCAACCTCTCTTTCATATCGTCTGAGATCCCCAAGGATTGGAAAGCTGCCGCAGTCATCCCCCTCTTCAAAGGGGGAGACACCCTGGACCCAAACTGTTACAGACCTATATCCATTCTGCCCTGCCTATCTAAGGTCTTCAAAAGCCAAGTCAACAAACAGATCACTGACCACCTCGAATCCCACCGTATCTTCTCCGCTGTACAATCTGGTTTCTTAGCCGGTCATGGGTGCACCTCAGCCGCGTTCAAGGTACTAAACGATCTCATAACCGCCATCGATAAAAGACAGTACTGTGCAGCCTTCTTCATCGACCTGGCCAAGGCTTTCGACTCGGTCAATCACCATATTCTTATCGGCAGACTCAGCAGCCTCGGTTTTTCAGATGACTGCCTTGCCTGGTTCACCAATTACTTTGCAGACAGAGTTCAGTGTGTCAAATCGGAGGGCATGCTGTCCGGTCCTCTGGAAGTCTCTATGGGGGTGCCACAGGGTTCAATCCTCGGGCCGACTCTTTTTTTCTGTATATATCAATGATGTTGCTCTTGCTGCGGGCGATTCCCTGATCCACCTCTACGAAGACGACACCATTCTATATACTTCCGGCCCGTCCTTGGACACTGTGCTATCTAACCTCCAAACGAGCTTCAATGCCATACAACACTCCTTCCGTGGCCTCCAACTGCTCTTAAACGCTAGTAAAACCAAATGCATGCTTTTCAACCGTTCGCTGCCTGCACCCACACGCCTGACCAGCATCACCACCCTGGATGGTTCAAACCTTGAATATGTGGACATCTATAAGTACCTAGGTGTCTGGCTAGAGTGTAAACTCTCCTTTCAGACTCATATCAAACATCTCCAATTGAAAATCAAATCAAGAGTCGGCTTTCTATTCCGCAACAATGCCTCCTTCACTCACGCCGCCAAACTTACCCTAGTAAAACTGACTATCCTACCGATCCTCGACTTCGGCGATGTCATCTACAAAATTGCTTCCAACACTCTACTCAGCAAACTGGATGCAGTTTATCACAGTGCCATCCGTTTTGTCACTAAAGCACCTTATACCACCCACCACTGCGACTTGTACGCTCTAGTCGGCTGGCCCTCGCTACATATTCGTCGCCAGACCCACTGGCTCCAGGTCATCTACAAGTCCATGCTAGGTAAAGCTCCGCCTTATCTCAGTTCACTGGTCACGATGGCAACACCCATCCGTAGCACGCGCTCCAGCAGGTGTATCTCACTCATCATCCCTAAAGCCAACACCTCATTTGGCCGCCTTTCGTTCCAGTACTCTGCTGCCTGTGACTGGGACGAATTGCAAAAATCGTTGAAGTTGAAAACTTTTATCTCACTCACCAACTTCAAACATCTGCTATCTGAGCAGCTAACCAATCGCTGCAGCTGTACATAGTCTATCGGCAAATAGCCCACCCATTTTTACCTACCTCATCCCCATACTGTTTTTATTTATTTACTTTTCTGCTCTTTTGCACACCAATATCTCTACCTGTACATGACCATCTGATCATTTATCACTCCAGTGTTAATCTGCAAAATTGTAATTATTCGCCTACCTCATGCCTTTTGCACACAATGTATATAGACTCCCCTTTTTTTCTTCCTATTGTGTTATTGACTTGTTAATTGTTTACTCCATCTGTGTTGTCTGCTCACACTGCTATGCTTTATCTTGGCCAGGTCGCAGTTGCAAATGAGAACTTGTTCTCAGCTAGCCTACCTGGTTAAATAAAGGTGAAATAAAAAAATACAAATAAATTAAATCTTGTAACCGAAAGGTTAGGCCGTCATTGAAAATACGAATTTATTCTTTAATTTAAAAAAAAAGCTGGTTGAAAGAATTTCCAAGAGTGTACAAAGCTGTCATCAAGGCAAAGGTTGTCTACTTTGAAGAATCTCAAATATATTTTGATTTGTTTAACAGTTTTTTGGTTACTACATGATTCCATTTGTGTTATTTCATAGTGTGGATGTGTGAAGTCCAACACTAACCACTAGGCTACCTGCCGCCCCCAGCTTCATGAGGTAGTCACCTGGAATGCATTTCAATTTACAGGAGTGCCTTGTTAATTTGTGGAATTTATTTCCTTGAGCTTAAGCCAATCAGTTGTGTTGTGATAAGGTAGGGGTGGTATACAGAAGATTGCCCAATTTGGTAAAAGACCATGTCCATATTATGGCAAGATCAGCTAAAATAAGCAAAGAGAAACAACAGTCCATTATTACTTTAAGACATGAAGGTCAGTCAATACGGAACATTTCAAGAACTTTGAAATCTTCCTCAAGTACAGTTGCAAAAACCTTCAAGCTCTATGATTAAACTGGCTCTCATGAGGACCACCACAGGAAAGGAAGATCCAGAGTTACCTCTGCTGCAGAGGATATGTTCATTAGATTTACCAGCCTCGGAAATCAGCAATTAACTGCACCTCAGATTGCACCTCACAGAGGTCAAGTAAAAGACACATCTCAACATCAACTGTTCAGAGGAGACTGTGTGAATCAGGCCTTCATGGTCAAATTTCTGCTACAAAAAAAACTATACTAAAGGACACCAATAATAATAATAAGAGACTTGCTTGGGCCAAGAAACACGAGCAATGGACATTAGACCATTGGAAATCTGTCCTTTGGTCTGATGAGTCCAAATTTTAGATTTTTGGTTCCAAGACACAGAACAGGTGAACGGATAATCTCTGCATGTGTGGTTCCCACAATTAAGCATGGAGAAGGATGTGTGATGTCATGGGGGTGCTTTGCTGGTGACATTGCCAGTGATTTATTTAGAATTCAAGGCCCACTTAACCAGCATGGCTGCCACAGCATTCTGCAGCGATACAACATCCAATCTGGTTTGCGCTTAGTGGGCCTATCATTTGTTTTTCAACAGGACAATGACCCAACACACCTCCAGACTGTGTAAGTGCTATTTGACTAAGAATGAGATGGAGTGCTGCTTCAGATAACCTGACCTCCACAATCACCCTACCTCAACCAAAATGAGATGGTTTAGGGTGAGTTGGACCGCAGAGTGAAGGAAAAGCAACCAAAAAGTGCTTAGCATATGTTGGAACTCCTTCAAGACTGTTGGAAGATCATTCCAGGGGAAGTTGGTTGAGAGAATGCCAAGAGAATGCAAGGCTGTCATCAAATGGGTGTCTACTTTGAAGAATCTAGAATTTAAAATATGTTTTTATTTGTTAAACACTGTTTGGTTACTATATGATTCCATATGTGTTATTTCATAGTTTTGATGTCTTCACTATTATTCTACAATGTAGAAAATAGTAAAAATGTGTCCAAACCTTTGACTGGTACTGTATATCTAATTGATTAGAATCCATGGATTGCGAGTTGAAGATAAATACTTTTACTAAGAGTATTAGTATATTAGTAATTGACTGACCAGGTCTCTCAGTCTCCAAACAATGCTATTTCTAGGTTAAATTTTAGATTAAGGATATGCTTTTTCAGCAATTCCTGAACCTGAGACCAGAAACAGGCTACCTGAGGGCAACACCAGAACAAATAGACCAATTATTCTGTTTCCTCACAACAAAATCTGCAGAACAGCGATGATTGTATTCCCCAAATATTCAACATTTTGTTTGTGGCAAGAATTCTGTACGATAATTTTAGCTGAAAGCACAAAGTCTTGAATCTTGCATCATTTTATATATCAACTCATGGAACCTGTGCCATGGAATCGGTACATAAAAAATCTCTTCCCAGCCATCTATATGCACACCTGTCAACATCCTGATCCTAAAATGAAACTGGTAACTTTCCTATTTATGCTATTTTTGTTCCTCCTCCAGTTTTGATCCTTTATTTTGGGCAGACAGACCAGTTCCCTACCTCCTCCCGCTGCCGCCTGCCTCCTCCAGTTTTGATCCTTTATATTGGGCAGACAGACCAGTTCCCTACCTCCTCCTACTGCCACCTGCCTCCTCCAGTTTTGATCCTTTATATTGGGCAGACAGACCAGTTCCCTACCTCCTCCTACTGCCACCTGCCTCCTCCAGTTTTGATCCTTTATATTGGGCAGACAGACCAGTTCCCTACCTCCTCCTACTGCCGCCTGCCTCCTCCAGTTTTGATCCTTTATTTTGGGCAGACAGACCAGTTCCCTACCTCCTCCCGCTGCCGCCTGCCTCCTCCAGTTTTGATCCTTTATATTGGGCAGACAGACCAGTTCCCTACCTCCTCCCACTGCCGCCTGCCTCCTCCAGTTTTGATCCTTTATATTGGGCAGACAGACCAGTTCCCTACCTCCTCCCGCTGCCGCCTGCCTCCTCCAGTTTTGATCCTTTATTTTGGGCAGACAGACCAGTTCCCTACCTCCTCCCACTGCCGCCTGCCTCCTCCAGTTTTGATCCTTTATATTGGGCAGACAGACCAGTTCCCTACCTCCTCCCACTGCCGCCTGCCTCCTCCAGTTTTGATCCTTTATATTGGGCAGACAGACCAGTTCCCTACCTCCTCCCGCTGCCGCCTGCCTCCTCCAGTTTTGATCCTTTATATTGGGCAGACAGACCAGTTCCCTGCCTCCTCCCACTGCCGCCTGCCTCCTCCAGTTTTGATCCTTTATATTGGGCAGACAGACCAGTTCCCTACCTCCTCCCGCTGCCACCTGCCTCCTCCAGTTTTGATCCTTTATATTGGGCAGACAGACCAGTTCCCTACCTCCTCCCACTGCCGCCTGCCTCCTCCAGTTTTGATCCTTTATATTGGGCAGACAGACCAGTTCCCTACCTCCTCCCGCTGCCACCTGCCTCCTCCAGTTTTGATCCTTTATATTGGGCAGACAGACCAGTTCCCTACCTCCTCCTACTGCCACCTGCCTCCTCCAGTTTTGATCCTTTATATTGGGCAGACAGACCAGTTCCCTACCTCCTCCCGCTGCCACCTGCCTCCTCCAGTTTTGATCCTTTATATTGGGCAGACAGACCAGTTCCCTACCTCCTCCCGCTGCCACCTGCCTCCTCCAGTTTTGATCCTTTATATTGGGCAGACAGACCAGTTCCCTACCTCCTCCCGCTGCCACCTGCCTCCTCCAGTTTTGATCCTTTATATTGGACAGACAGACCAGTTCCCTACCTCCTCCCGCTGCCACCTGCCTCCTCCAGTTTTGATCCTTTATATTGGGCAGACAGACCAGTTCCCTACCTCCTCCCACTGCCACCTGCCTCCTCCAGTTTTGATCCTTTATATTGGACAGACAGACCAGTTCCCTACCTCCTCCCGCTACCACCTGCCTCCTCCAGTTTTGATCCTTTATATTGGGCAGACAGACCAGTTCCCTACCTCCTCCCGCTGTCGCCTGCCTCCTCCAGTTTTGATCCTTTATATTGGGCAGACAGACCAGTTCCCTACCTCCTCCCGCTGCCGCCTGCCTCCTCCAGTTTTGATCCTTTATATTGGGCAGACAGACCAGTTCCCTACCTCCTCCGCTGTCGCCTGCCTCCTCCAGTTTTGATCCTTTATATTGGGCAGACAGACCAGTTCCCTACCTCCTCCGCTGCCGCCTGCCTCCTCCAGTTTTGATCCTTTATTTTGGGCAGACAGACCAGTTCCCTACCTCCTCCCGCTGCCGCCTGCCTCCTCCAGTTTTGATCCTTTATATTGGGCAGACAGACCAGTTCCCTACCTCCTCCCGCTGCCGCCTGCCTCCTCCAGTTTTGATCCTTTATTTTGGGCAGACAGACCAGTTCCCTACCTCCTCCCGCTGCCACCTGCCTCCTCCAGTTTTGATCCTTTATATTGGGCAGACAGACCAGTTCCCTACCTCCTCCCGCTGCCGCCTGCCTCCTCCATTTTTGTGTAACATCTGCTTCCAACTAACGCTCTCAAACACATAGATCCCCTGAACGCAGCTCACTTTCCAGCCCACTTTCCAGCTCACACTCTCAAACACATAGATCCCATGAACGCAGCTCACTCTCCAGATCCCAATCACCTGAATTCTGATCACATGTTCACACACCTGTATGTCATTTACACACACTATGTTGTTCAGTTCTTTGCACCCCATCCTTGTGAGATATTGTTTGTTTTGATACACATTCTATTCAGAGCGCTGGTTAGTTCTCCCGTGTATCTTTGTTTTTGGCCATCCTCACTAACAATGCCTTTTTGCCTTTTCCCTGCCTGTACCTTTGCCTATTCCCTGCCTGTACTTTCAGATTTCCTGTCATCAAGCCTGATCTCCTGGACTACGTTAATAGCCTTTTCCCTGCCTGTACTGTTACCTTGTTGAGTCCCTGTGTATGACCTTCTGCCTGCCCCTGGACCCAGCTGCCTGCCTCCTCCTGTGGTCCTTTACTAATAAACACCTGCTGCGCCCTGCGCTTGAAACCAGCACCCTGCCTCCAATTGTACTTTTTTAAATTTATTTTTTACATGTTGGGGTAATGCTGTAATCAATTGGTTGTAATCTTGGATTGAGCTGACCTTCCCATACAATTCCAATAGCTCCATGAAAGACATAACTCTACCATTCCAATGTGCAATATAATTTAAAAGCAAAATACTCTTTAAATAAATCCATAGATACAGATCTTTTATCAACAAGCACATTTGAGTTCCACCATAATATTTGTTGTAATATTTGTCTCTTTTCTGGGGGATGAAATTAAAATTGTAACCACAGTGCGAGTTTAAACCAAATTTAAGAAAATTGCTACACTATGTAATTATTATGAAAAAATGCTCAAGTCAGGGCTTAAATCTTTCAGGCTACAATAATAAAAACTGTTCACATAATTCAATCAGTAGAGAGCAATTGATGCCTTGTATATCAATGTAAGCCAAACACCTCACTGTCAGCCCAAGAGGTTCGTTTAATCTTCCCCATTCTACTGTATGTTGGTGACTTAATAATACAAACTAATACTACAACTATGAAGACTGCTTTGTCAAATGAGCCCATGTAGCCTACAGGGAGACACACAGCACTCCTCTGCTGTCTAACAGTTAGGCAAATCTTCTGAGTCCTGTTAAAATGGCCAGCTAATCCGGCCAGGGCACGGGGTACCTTCAAGATGTACACAATACTCCTGCCGACAATATTTTGGATAGAATGGCATTCCTCTGCTTATCTACAAACCAAAGCCCTCAATGTTCTTGCAGTCTAATGCGCTGTGCCTTCCACCCTGAAGATGATCAAAGTGCTATTTTTCTAAATTTCAAGCTTTTTAACTTCAACAGTCTTAAGAGGGATGAGGCAGATCAAACTAAGGCGATGAGAGAGTGAGAGAGAGAGAAAGAGAGAGAGAGAACAAGAGAAAAAGAGAGAGAGAGCCAACATCTTTGTAGTGTCTTCCCTTTGTTTGCCGTCTCGTAACTCTCCTCGCTGTGCTGGGCCACCAGATAGGTCAGCTCTATTACCAAGCCGCCAGCCCACAAATACTTAAAACAAATTGAATCGCACACCCAATACCCATCACAATTACGCCAGGCACAATAACTAAATTAGCAATTCAACACAATAATTGGAAATGCGGCTTGCCTGGACCCGCAGGCCTCCCTGGAGGGCCCGGCTGATCTGTGGAGGCACGTCAAGCCCGCTAATTCCACAGCTAATTACTGCCGCACAGCAGAATGAAGTTGTTTGTCTCCCAAATACCATTTCCAGTCTCAAGGAAGAACAGAGAACCATGCTGAGATAGACAAAAAATATAAATAAAAAACAAAGAAGAGACGGAAGTGTGTGGTCATGTTCATTCTGTTTCCTTCTGTTGTTGTTGTTGTTTTTGATGTCTGGGTTTATGAATTTCTTTGCGATTTGTTGATGATCATAGTGTGAAATAGGTGTGTCCCAACTGGGGAGAGAAGTAAAAAAGTAGTTGTCACGTAAAACTGTTTGGATTTGACCTGCAACCACCTACTTAGGCAGCCATGGAAAACACAACAACAAATATTCAAACTATAGCCAGTTATAACTGGAGCCTAAATCTCAAGGGCCTGTTCTCTTTCAGAGCTAATACACTTCCAATCATAGTGGAATAAAAATGACATACAAGGAAACATAATCAAACGTGTGCATTGAATAGAAAGATACAAAAATAATTAAATGAAACACCCCATAGTTAAACAACATGCACCATACAAAATGAACAATTGATGAAATGATTGCATTTTTATGTAAATATGCACATGAAGTAGGCCTATAATCTGAGAGAGGGAGGGAGCTGGTCCAAGAGTATACATGCATGAATTAGTGGCCAAATTGAACAAGCAGTCACATCAGAAATGTCCCTGCCAATCAGGAGGGCCTTGTACATCAATAACGAGAGAGAGCACAAACCACCCAGCCATCTTCCTAAGAAATGAGCCCCGGACGGTTTGGCCACATGATTGAGCGAACATTAATTTGGATCCGCACTCGTCAACACATAATCCCCCCCATCTCTATTTATCCTCTCAGCATCTTGACGGGAGAGAGTACATGAACAGTAGCCCCCATCTGAGGCGATTTTGAGATGTCGTTCCACTAGTGCATTAGCTTAGGGAGGCTAAGACCAGCCCTTGACATGCCCAATTGAACATATACATGTAGATGTGTTATGGGTTTGGCTTTAGGACGGAATGATAGCCTAATCTGATTGCTTTTGGGGGGAGAGTTATGCACTTTAAAGATATAAACAAACATTACAAAAGTGTCCCCAAAATGTCTGTGTGGACAGGCCGCCAAGATTGGAAATGTAGTCAACGAGACGTATATGCCTAAAGTGAACACACCCACACGCACAGACAAACACACACACACACACATACACACTCTACACTAAAGCTCCCTGTTTATGGAGGATGAGCATTGCAGTTGCAATCCCTGGAGAGGAGATGGAGACACATATCATACACACACGCACAGACACACACAGGGTGCATGATGGACTGGAGAGCGTCTTCCCTTCACCTGCTTGCCCCCTTCAGCCCATCGGACGGCAGATTGAATATCTTAATGGTTTGAGAGAGAGAGAGAGAGAGAGAGAGAGAGAGAGAGAGAGAGAGAGATCCAATCAAGGTGCTCCTGTGAGGGGCAGGGGTATAATTTCAGTTTCATATGTTTCCCCCGACTTGACAGTACTTGAAAAACAATGACAGTGACCCAGTTGAAGGATTCCAATTAGTATTAGATACGCAACAGATGAGATTGGAATGCGGTTGCTGGCTCTGTGGAGGGGCCAGGCCTCTCTGATTACCAGCGGAGCACAAGTGTGGGGCTGTGATAAAGAGCAGGGGGAAATAGGGGAGGCAGAAAAGGCATCGCCCGAGCCGCAGCTGTGCATTATCCCGTCCCTCCGACTCTCTCCGTCCGTCCTTCCGTCTGTCCTTCTGTATGTCTGTCAGTGTGTCTATCCACAGGTCCCATCTGCTAGCCCGGGGAATATTTATTTCAAAATACCTTGACTCTGCAGGCTGTGGGTTATTTTAATCAGGGAAAGGGTAGGGGGAGTGGACGGGGGTGGTGAAGGGGCATATATTTTCCAGTGGAAACAGATGGTTAGGACCGGAAACTCTGGGAGACATGTCATATGTGATAGGTGTGCAGAGGTGAGAACAGAGTCAGGCGCAGGACACAGAACTGAGTAAAATAACGTACATTTACTCAGGAAAAATAATCTGTAAAATAAATCCACACAGGGATAGACTTCCGGCGCCGACAGAGATGGCCGCCTCGCTTCGCGTTCCTAGGAAACTATGCAGTATTTTGTTTTTTTACGTGTTATTTCTTACATTGGTACCCCAGGTAATCTTAGGTTTCATTACATACAGTCGGGAGGAACTACTGAATATAAGAGCAACGTCAACTCACCATCATTACGACCAGGAATATGACTTTGCCGAAGCGGATCCTGTGTTCTGCCTTCCACCCAGGACAATGGATCAGATCCCAGCCGGCGACCCAAAACAACGACATCGTAAAAGAGGCAAATGAAGCGGTCTTCTGGTCAGGCTCCGGAGACCGGCACATCGCGCACCACTCCCTAGCATACTACTCGCCAATGTCCAGTCTCTTGACAACAAGGTTGATGAAATCTGAGCACGGGTAGCATTCCAGAGAGACATCAGAGACAGTAATGTTCTTTGCTTCACGGAAACATGGGTCACTCGAGAGACTCTACCGGAGTCGGTGCAGCCAGCTGGTTTCAACACGCATCGCGCCGACAGAAACAACCATCTTTCTGGTAAGAAGAGGGGTGGGGGGATGTGCCTTATGATTAACGAGACGTGGTGTGATCATAACAACTTACGGGAACTCAAGTCCTTCTGTTCACCTGACTTCCTCACAATCAAATGTCGACCGCATTATCTACCAAGGGAATTCTCTTAGATTATAATCACAGCCGTATATATTCCCCCCCAAGCAGACACATAGATGGCCCTGAACAAACTTTATTTGACTCTATGCAAACTGGAAACCACATATCCTGAGGCTGCATTCATTGTACTGGGGATTTTAACAAGACTAATCTGAAAACAAGACTCCCTAAATTGTATCAGCATATCGATTGCGCAACCAGGGCTGGTAAAACTCTGGATCATTGTTATTCTAACTTCCGCGACACGTATAAGGCCCTCCCCCGCCCTCCTTTCGGAAAAGCTGACCACGACTCCCTTTTGTTGCTCCCAGCCTACAGACAGAAACTAAAACAAGAAGCTCCCGCGCTCAGGTCTGTTCAGCGTTGGTCCGATCAATCTGATTCCACGCTTCAAAACTGCTTTGATCACGTGGATTGGGATATGTTCCGCATTACGTCCAACAACAACATTGACGAATACGCTGATTTGGTGAGCGAGTTCATTAGAAAGTGCATTGACGATGTCGTACCCATAGCAACTATTAAAACATTCCCAAACCAGAAACCGTGGATTGATGGCAGCATTCCCGTGAAACTGAAAGCTACAGTGTAGCTATTCCCTCCGCAAGTCAATCAAACAAGCTAAGTGTCAGTATAGAGACAAAGTAGAGTCGCAATTCAACGGCTCAGACACAAGAGGTATGTGGCAGGGTCTACAGTCAATCACGGATTACAAAAAGAAAACCAGCCCAGTCGCGGACCAGGATGTCTTGCTCCCAGACAGACTAAATACCTTTTTTGCCCGCTTTGAGGACAATACAGTGCCATTGACACGGCCCGCAAACAAAACCTGCGGACTCTCCTTCACTGCAGCCGACGTGAGTAAAACAGTTAAACGTGTTAACCCTCGCAAGGCTGCAGACCCAGACGGCACCCCAGCCGTGTCCTCAGAGCATGCGCAGACCAGCTGGCTGGTGTGTTTACGGACATATTCAATCAATCCTTATCTCAGTCTGCTGTTCCCACATGCTTCAAGAGGGATACCATTGTCCCTGTTCCTAAGAAAGCTAAGGTAACTAAGCTAAATGACTACTGCCCCGTGGAACAGCTCAGCATTTAACACCATAGTACCCTCCAAACTCGTCATCAAGCTCGAGACCCTGGTTCTCGACCCCGCCCTGTGCATCTGGGTACTGGACTTCCTGACGGGCCACCCCCAGGTGGTGAGGGTAGGTAACAACATCTCCACCCCGCTGATCCTTTTTATTTATTTCACCTTTATTTAACCAGGTAAGCAAGTTGAGAACAAGTTCTCATTTACAATTGCGACCTGGCCAAGATAAAGCAAAGCAGTTCGACACATACAACGACACAGAGTTACACATGGAGTAAAACAAACATACAGTCAATAATACAGTAAAAAAAAACAAGTCTATATACAATGTGAGCAAATTAGGTGAGAAGGGAGGTAAAGGCAAAAAAGGCCATGGTGGCAAAGTAAATACATTATAGCAAGTAAAACACTGGAATGGTAGTTTTGCAATGGAAGAATGTGCAAAGTAGAAATAAAAATAATGGGGTGCAAAGGAGCAAAATAAATAAATAAATTAAATACAGTTGGGAAAGAGGTAGTTGTTTGGGCTAAATTATAGGTGGGCTATGTACAGGTGCAGTAATCTGTAAGATGCTCTGACAGTTGGTGCTTAAAGCTAGTGAGGGAGATAAGTGTTTCCAATTTAAGAGATTTTTGTAGTTCGTTCCAGTCATTGGCAGCAGAGAACTGGAAGGAGAGGCGGCCAAAGAAAGAATTGGTTTTGGGGGTGACTAGAGAGATATACCTGCTGGAGCGTGTGCTACAGGTGGGAGATGCTATGGTGACCAGCGAGCTGAGATAAGGGGGACTTTACCTAGCAGGGTCTTGTAGATGACATGGAGCCAGTGGGTTTGGCGACGAGTATGAAGCGAGGGCCAGCCAACGAGAGCGTACAGGTCACAATGGTGGGTAGTATATGGGGATTTGGTGACAAAACGGATTGCACTGTGATAGACTGCATCCAATTTGTTGAGTAGGGTATTGGAGGCTATTTTGTAAATGACATCGCCAAAGTCGAGGATTGGTAGGATGGTCAATTTTACAAGGGTATGTTTGGCAGCATGAGTGAAGGATGCTTTGTTGCGAAATAGGAAGCCAATTCTAGATTTAACTTTGGATTGGAGATGTTTGATATGGGTCTGGAAGGAGAGTTTACAGTCTAACCAGACACCTAAGTATTTGTAGTTGTCCACGTATTCTAAGTCAGAGCCGTCCAGAGTAGTGATGTTGGACAGGCGGGTAGGTGCAGGTAGCGATCGGTTGAAGAGCATGCATTTAGTTTTACTTGTATTTAAGAGCAATTGGAGGCCACGGAAGGAGAGTTGTATGGCATTGAAGCTTGCCTGGAGGGTTGTTAACACAGTGTCCAAAGAAGGGCCGGAAGTATACAGAATGGTGTCGTCTGCGTAGAGGTGGATCAGAGACTCACCAGCAGCAAGAGCGACCTCATTGATGTATACAGAGAAGAGAGTCGGTCCAAGAATTGAACCCTGTGGCACCCCCATAGAGACTGCCAGAGGTCCGGACAACAGACCCTCCGATTTGACACACTGAACTCTATCAGAGAAGTAGTTGGTGAACCAGGCGAGGCAATCATTTGAGAAACCAAGGCTGTCGAGTCTGCCGATGAGGATGCGGTGGTTGACAGAGTCGAAAGCCTTGGCCAGATCAATGAATACGGCTGCACAGTAATGTTTCTTATCGATGGCGGTTAAGATATCGTTTAGGACCTTGAGCGTGGCTGAGGTGCACCCATGACCAGCTCTGAAACCAGATTGCATAGCAGAGAAGGTATGGTGAGATTCGAAATGGTCGGTAATCTGTTTGTTGACTTGGCTTTCGAAGACCTTAGAAAGGCATGGTAGGATAGATATAGGTCTGTAACAGTTTGGGTCAAGAGTGTCCCCCCCTTTGAAGAGGGGGATGACCGCAGCTGCTTTCCAATCTTTGGGAATCTCAGATGACACGAAAGAGAGGTTGAACAGGCTAGTAATAGGGGTGGCAACAATTTCGGCAGATAATTTTAGAAAGAAAGGGTCCAGATTGTCTAGCCCGGCTGATTTGTAGGGGTCCAGATTTTTCAGCTCTTTCAGAACTTCAGCTGAATGGATTTGGGAGAAGGAGAAATGGGGAAGGCTTGGGCGAGTTGCTGTTGGGGGTGCAGTGCTGTTGACCGGGGTAGGAGTTGCCAGGTGGAAAGCATGGCCAGCCGTAGAAAAATGCTTATTGAAATTCTCAATTATGGTGGATTTATCATTGGTGACAGTGTTTCCCATCTTCAGTGCAGTGGGCAGCTGGGAGGAGGTGTTCTTATTCTCCATGGACTTTACAGTGTCCCAGAACTTTTTTGAGTTAGTGTTGCAGGAAGCAAATTTCTGCTTGAAAAAGCTAGCCTTGGCTTTTCTAACTGCCTGTGTATAACGGTTTCTAGCTTCCCTGAACAGCTGCATATCACGGGGGCTGTTCGATGCTAATGCAGAACGCCATAGGATGTTTTTGTGTTGGTTAAGGGCAGTCAGGTCTGGGGAGAACCAAGGGCTATATCTGTTCCTGGTTCTAATTTTCTTGAATGGGGCATGTTTATTTAAGATTGTTAGGAAGGCATTTAAAAAAAATATCCAGGCATCCTCTACTGACGGGATGAGATCAATATCCTTCCAGGACACCCCGGCCAGGTCGATTAGAAAGGCCTGCTCGCTGAATTGTTTCAGGGAGCGTTTTACAGTGATGAGTGGAGGTCGTTTGACCGCTGACCCATTACGGATGCAGGCAATGAGGCAGTGATCGCTGAGATCTTGGTTGAAGACAGCAGAGGTGTATTTAGAGGGGAAGTTGGTTAGGATGATATCTATGAGGGTGCCCGTGTTTAAGGCTTTGGGAGGGTACCTGGTAGGTTCATTGATAATTTGTGTGAGATTGAGGGCATCAAGTTTAGATTGTAGGATGGCTGGGGTGTTAAGCATGTTCCAGTTTAGGTCGCCTAGCAGCACGAGCTCTGAAGATAGATGGGGGGCAATCAGTTCACATATGGTGTCCAGAGCACAGCTGGGGGCAGAGGGTGGTCTATAGCAGGCGGCAACGGTGAGAGACTTGTTTTTAGAGAGGTGGATTTTTAAAAGTAGAAGTTCAAATTGTTTGGGTACAGACCTGGATAGTAGGACAGAACTCTGCAGGCTATCTTTGCAGTAGATTGCAACACCGCCCCCTTTGGCAGTTCTATCTTGTCTGAAAATGTTGTAGTTTGGAATTAAAATTTCTGAATTTTTGGTGGTCTTCCTAAGCCAGGATTCAGACACAGCTAGAACATCCGGGTTGGCAGAGTGTGCTAAAGCAGTGAAAAGAACAAACTTAGGGAGGAGGCTTCTAATGTTAACATGCATGAAACCAAGGCTATTACGGTTACAGAAGTCATCAAAAGAGAGCGCCTGGGGAATAGGAGTGGAGCTAGGCACTGCAGGGCCTGGATTCACCTCTACATCGCCAGAGGAACATAGGAGGAGAAGAATAAGGGTACGGCTAAAAGCAATCAGAATTGGTCGTCTAGAACGTCTGGAACAGAGAGTAAAAGGAGGTTTCTGGGGGCGATAAAATAGCATCAAGGTATAATGTACAGACAAAGGTATGGTAGGATGTGAATACAGTGGAGGTAAACCTAGGTATTGAGTGATGAAGAGAGATATATTGTCTCTAGAAACATCATTGAAACCAGGAGATGTCATTGCATGTGTGGGTGGTGGAACTAATAAGTTGGATAAGGTATAGTGAGCAGGACTAGAGGCTCTACAGTGAAATAAGCCAATAAACACTAACCAGAACAGCAATGGACAAGACATATTGACATTAAGGAGAGGCATCCTTAGTCGAGTGATCAAAAGGGTCCAGGGAGTGGAGAGGTTGGTTTGGGGTCACGGCGATTTAGACAGCTAGCCAGGACATCGGTAGCAAGCTAGCATAGGATGGAGGTCTGTTGTTAGCCACCTCTTGCGTTCCGTCAGTAGATTAGTGGAGTTCCGTGTTGTAGAGGGGATTAGTCCAAATCACACAACAACAAAAAAATAAAAACAATAGATATAGTTATAGAGGCCCAAGAAGAAACATAATAATAATAAAAATAAATAAATTGTCCGATTGTCTATTCTGAGAGCAGCCGGTATGACAGCTAACGGTTAGCAGGCCGCAGATGGGCATTCAGGTAACGTCGCGACGGAGGAGCCAGCCGGATCTCCTTCGGGTAGATAACGTCGGCAGTCCAGTTGTGAAGGCCCGGTGGGGCTCCGCGTAGGCAGTAAAACGGGTCCGGATAGGTGACTGCAGCCCAGGAGTGATTGACGGAGCTCAGGAGTGATTGACGGAGCTGGCTAGCTCCGGAGTAATTGATGTTTGCTCCGGAATCGACGAAGGCAGATAGACACACGGATAGCAGCCAGCTAGCTGTGAGATCCGGGAGTGAATGTCCAGAGAGCAGTTGAAATCCAGGGACATTGAGAGAAAAATCGGTCCGGTATGTTCCGTTCCGAGCCGCGCTGCGCCGTACAAAACTGGCGATAGATTTTCGAGTTAAAGGATAGCTGATGATCACAAACCGTGGTTAGCTAAATACTAACGAGTTGCCAGTAAAGAAGCTAACTAGCTTCTGATTAGCTCCTGGCTAGCTTCTGGCTAGCTTCTTGGAGTTTCTGGCTAGCTTCTGGCTAGCTTCTTGGAGGATTGCAGATTTGAGGTAAATAATACGTATTTATACATATCAATTGGTGAGGCAGGTTGCAGGAGAGTGTATTGAAGATGAGTTGATGGAAAATAAAAATAAAATGTATGTGAAAAAAGTTGTAAATATATATATATACACGACACGACAAGACGAGGACAAAAGACGTCTGAACTGCTATGCCATCTCGGGCAGAAGATCCTCAACACTGGGGCCCCACAAGGGTGCGTTCTGAGCCCTCTTCTGTACTACCTGTTCACTCACGACTGCGTGGCCATGCACGCCTCCAACTCAATCATCAAGATTGCGGACGACACTACAGTGGTAGGCTTGATTACCAACAACGACGAGACGGCCTACAAGGAGGAGGTGAGGGCCCTCGGAGTGTGGTGTCAGGAAAATAACTCACACTCAACGTCAACAAAACAAAGGAGATGATTGTGGACTTCAGCAGAGCAGAGGGAGCACCCCCCATCCATATCTACGGGACAGTAGTGGAGAGGGTAGTAAGTTTTAAGTTCCTCTGCGTACACATTACGGACAAACTGAATTGGTCCACCCACACAGACAGCGTCGTGAAGAAGGAGCAGCAGCACCTCTTCAACCTCAGGAGGCTGAAGAAATTTGACTTGTCACCAAAGCACTCACAAACTTCTACAGATGCACAATCGAGAGCATCCTGTCGGGCTGTATCACCGCCTGGTACGGCAACTGCTCCACCCACAACCGTAAGGCTTTCCAGAGGGTAGTGCGGTCTGCACAACGCATCACCGGGGGGAAACTACCTGCTCTTTAGGACACCTACACCACCCGATGTCACAGGAAGGCCATAAAGATCATCAAGGACAACAACCACCCGAACCACTGCCTGTTCACCCCGCTATCATCCAGAAGGCGAGGTCAGTACAGGTGCATCAAAGAAGGGACCGAGAGACTGAAAAACAGCTTCTATCTCAAGGCCATCAGCCACCACTAACATTGAGTCGCTGCTGCCAACACACTGTGTCATGCCCTGGCCTTAGTTATCTTTGTTTTCTTTATTATTTTGGTTAGGCCAGGGTGTGACATGGGTGATTTATGTGTTTTGTCTTGTCTAGGGGGTTTTGTAGATTTATGGGGTTGTGTTCTTTTAGGTGTCTAGGTAAGTCTATGGTTGCCTGGATTGGTTCTCAATCAGAGGCAGGTGTTTATCGTTGTCTCTGATTGGGAGCCATATTTAGGCAGCCATATTCTTTGGGTATTTTGTGGGTGATTGTTTCCTGTGTCAGTGTTTGTGCCACACGGGACTGTTTTCGGTTTTCATGTTTATTGTTTTGTAGTTTGTTCATGATAAGTGTCTCTTATTAAAGAACCATGAACTCTAACCACGCTGCGTTTTGGTCCGCCTCTCCTTCCCAGGAAGAAAGCCGTGACACACTGATTCAACTCCAACCACTTTAACCTGTTGCGACGAGCAATCCCGTATCCGGGAGCGTAATTATAGCAAATGTTCAGTTTTTCCAAAAATATTATTTGTGTAGGAGAAATCGCTCTGTTTTGTTCATCACGTTTGGCTAAGAAGAAAAAAACGTATCCGGGATCGTAATTATAGCCTCAAGCTCATTACCATAACGCAACGTTAACTATTCATGAAAATCGCAAATGAAATGAAATAAATATATTGGCTCACAAGCTTAGCTTTTTGTTAACAACACTGTCATCTCAGATTTTCAAAAAATTATTTTCAACCATAGCTACACAAGCATTTGTGTAAGAGTATTGATAGCTAGCATAGCATTAAGACTAGCATTCAGCAGGCAACATTTTCACAAAAACAAGAAAAGCATTCAAATAAAATAATTTACCTTTGAAGAACTTCGGATGTTTTCAATGAGGAGACTCTCAGTTAGATAGCAAATGTTCATTTTTTCCCAAAAGATTATTTGTGTAGGAGAAATCGCTCCGTTTTGTTCATCACGTTTGGATAAGAAAAAAAAACGAAAATTCAGTCATTACAACGGCAAACTTTTTTCCTAATTAACTCCATAATATCGACAGAAACATGGCAAACGTTGTTTAGAATCAATCCTCAAGGTGTTTTTCACATATCTATTCGTTGCAGTTTGGTTTCTCCTCTGAACAAAATGGAAAAATGCACGCACCTGGAGATTACGCAATAGTTTCGACGGAGGACACCGAGCGGACACCTGGTAAATGTAGTCTCTTATGGTCAATTTTCCAATGATATGCCTACAAATACGTCACAATGCTGCAGACACCTTGGGGAAACGACAAAAAGTGTAGGCTCATTCCTTGCGCATCACAGCCATATAAGGAGACATTGGAACACAGCGCATTCAAAATCTGGCTCACTTCCTGTATGAAATTTCATCTTGGTTTCGCCTGTAGCATTAGTTCTGTGGCACTCACAGACAATATCTTTGTAGTTTTGGAAACGTCAGAGTGTTTTCTTTACAAAGCTGTCAATTATATGCATAGTCAAGCATCTTTTCGTGACAAAATATCTTGTTTAAAACGGGAACTTTTTTCATCCAAAAATGAAATACTGCCCCCAGAGGTTCAAGAGGTTAATAATGGAAATTGATGTAAAAATATATCACTAGCCACTTTAAACAATGCTACTTAATATAATGTTTACATACCCTACATTACTCATCTCATATCTATATGTATATACTGTACTCTATATCATCTACTGCATCTTTATGTAATACATGTATCACTAGCCACTTTAAACCATGCCACTTTGTTTACCTACCCTACATTACTTATCTCATATGTATATACTGTACTCGATACCATCTACTGCATCTTGCCTATGCCATTCTGTACCATCACTCATTCATATATCTTTATGTACATATTCTTTATCCCTTTACATTTGTGTGTATAAGGTAGTAGTTTTGGAATTCTTAGGTTCGATTACTCGTTGGTTATTACTGCATTGTCGGAACTAGAAGCACAAGCATTTCGCTACTCTCGCATTAACATCTGCTAACCATGTGTATGTGACAAATAAAATTAGATTTTACAGACTGCTGGAGTAGATCCAGCCACCACCGGCCTGAGGAGAGACACATGGAACAAGGGGTTAATACGGTAATCAGGGGGAGCTGTAACCTATAACATACCTCGTTCAGTCTCCTCAGGACTTTAAATGGCCCCACAAACCGAGGACCCAGCTTCCAACAGGGCAGGCGAAGGGGCAGGCTTCGGGTCGAGAGCCAGACCTGGTCTCCCGGTGTATACACCGGAGCATCACTGCGGTGGCGGTCGGTGCTTGCCTTCTGTCGCCTGATGGCCCGTTGCAGGCGTACATGGGCAGGGTCCCAGGTTTCCTCCGAGCACCGAAACCAGTCATCCACGGCAGGTGCCTCGATCTGGCTCTGATGCCACGGTGCCAGGACCGGCTGATATCCTAGTACACACTGAAACGGAGACAGGTTAGTGGAGGAGTTGCGGAGTGAGTTTTGGGCCATCTCTGCCCAGGGGATGAAAACCGACTACTCCCCTGGCCGGTCCTGGCAATAAAACCTAACCACATCCTGGTTAACTCTCTCCACCTGCTCATTACTTTTGGGGTGAACCCCTGAGGACAGGCTGACCGAAACCCCCAGACGTTCCATGAACGCCCTCCAGACCCTTGATGTGAATTGGGCACCCCGATCAGACACTATATCCTCAGGCATCCCGTAGTGCCAGAAGACGTGTGTAAACAGGGCCTCCGCAGTCTGTAGGGCTGTAGGGAGACCGGGCATAGGAATGAGACGGCAGGACTTAGAAAACCGATCCACAACAACCAGGATCGTGGTGTTTCCTTGTGACGGAGGGAGATCCGTCACGAAATCGACCGATAGGTGTGACCACGGCCATTGTGGAACGGGTAGGGGTTGTAATTTCCCTCTGGGCAGGTGTCTAGGTGTCTTGCACTGGGCGCACACCGAGCAGGATGAAACATAAACCCTCGCGTCCTTAGCTAAAGTGGGCCACAAGTATTTCCCACTAAGACAGCGCACTGTCCGACTGATGCCGGGATGACCAGAGGAGGGTGACGTGTGAGCCCAACAGATCAATCGATCACGAACATCAGACAGAACGTATTTACGTCCAACTGGACACTGGATGGGAGTGGGCTCCGTACGTAACGCCCGCTCGATGTCCACATCAACCACCCATACTACCGGTGCAACCAGACAAGAAGCCGGAAGTATGGGAGTGGGATCCGTGGACCACTCCTCTGTGTCAAACATCCGGGACAGTGCGTCTGCCTTAGCGTTCTGGGAACCTAGGCTGTAGGATAGAGTGAACACAAAATGGGTGAAAAAGATGGCCCACCTTGCCTGGCGAGGATTCATTCTCCTCGCCGCCCGGATGTACTATAGATTGCGATGGTCAGTCCAAATGAGAAAAGGGTGTTTAGCCCCCTCAAGCTAATGCTTCCACGTTTTCAAAGCCCCGACAACAGCCAACAGCTCCCGGTCCCCTACATCACAGTTTCGCTCCCCTGGGCTGAGCTTCTTCGAAAAGAATGCCCAGGGGCGGATCTTTGGTGGTTTACCCGAGCGCTGAGACAGCACAGCTCCTATCCCAGCCTCGGACGCGTCCACCTCTACTATGAACGCTAAGGAGGGATCAGGATGAGCCAACACAGGTGCCGAGGTAAACAGAGCCTGTGACCAAAAACAAGTGACCAAAAGCCCTATCCGCCCCAGCTGACCACTGCAGTCGCACTGGTCCCCCCTTCAGCAAAGAGGTCATGGGAACCGCTACCTGACCAAAGTCCCGGATAAACCTCCGGTAGTAGTTGGCAAACCCTAAGAACCACTGCACCTCCTTTACCGTGGTTGGAATCGGAAAATTACTCACGGCTGAAATGCGGCCATTATCCATCTCCACCCCTGACTCAGATAGGTGGTACCCTAGGAAGGAGACGGACTGTTGAAAGAACAGACATTTCTCAGCCTTAATGTACAGGTCATGCTCCAACAGTCGACCAAGCACCTTGACACATGCTCGGAATATATTAGAATGTCATCTATAAACACCACAACACCCTGCCCATGCAGGTCCCTGAAAATCTTGTCTACAAAGGATTGGAAGACGGATGGAGCATTCATCTATCCGTACGACATGACGAGGTACTCATAGTGCCCAGAGGTGGTACTAAATGCCGTCTTCCACTCATCCCCCTCCCGGATACACACCAGGTTGTAAGCACTCCTGAGATCCAATTTGGTGAAGAAGCGCGCCCCATGCAATGACTCAGTCACACTGGCTATTAGAGGCAGGGGATAACTATACTTTACCGTGATCTGATTTAAACCTCTATAGTCAATGCACGGGCATAAACCTCCATCCTTCTTCACAAAAAAGAAACTTGAGGAGGCAGGTGAAGTGGAAGGCCGAATGTATCCCTGTCCCAGAGATTCGGTGACATATGTTTCCATAGCCGCCGGCTCCTCCTGTGACAGAGGATACACGTGACTCCTGGGACCATCCCTTGAGAGCCTTCTATTGCCACGAAATAGTGGGGTCATGATAAGCCAACCACAGGAAACGCAGGAGAATCGATCAGGAAGAGACTAATTCTCTCCTTATGACCCTCCTGCGTTATCATACATAATGGAGCTGTGACCTCCCTGATCAGGCCCGACCCTAAAGGACGACTATCTAAGCAATGTACAGTGAAGGGCATATCAACAGGAACAATAGGGATCCCTAATCTAAGAGCAAACGACCGGTCAATAAAATTCCCAGCTGTGCCTGAATCTACTAGCACCTTATGCTGGGAATGTGGGGGAAAAAAGGGGTGAGCTCTGGGTGAGTTGGGTGCATACTCACCTAGGATGATCCACCAGTGCCCTGCCTGCTGCCTCAACTTCCTGGGGAACCTCTCCAGCACCGACCAGCAGTGTGTCCTCCGCGGCCACAGGTAGTGTAAGAAACAGCCCCCCTTCCGGTCACCCTTAGAGCAGCACCTCCGAGCTCCATAGGTGTAGGATCGGAGGTGCTGGGGGATGGAATGGACGGACCCCGATCCGGACGTCTGCGGGTGGTGGATGGATAAATCCACCAGCTGGTCGAGGGTTAGGGTGGTGTCCCTGCAGGCCAGCTCCCGACGAACGTCTTCACGTAGACTACATTGGTAATAGTCTATCAGGGCCCTCTCATTCCATCCCGCGCTGGCAACCAGGGTCCTGAAGTCTTGTGCAAATTCCTGTGCCCTCCTCATCCCATATCTGAGATGGAACAAGCGTTCATAGCGGACCAACACTGCGTCTATACCTCCCCATTCAGCGTTGGCCTCGAGCGCTTTCCCCGACAGACAGGAGATGAGAGCGGACACGCTCTCGTATCCTGAGGGAGTCGGGTGGACGGTTGCCAGGTAGAGCTCAAACTGGAGCAGGAACCCCTAGCACCCGGCAGCAGTCCCATCATATGCGCTCAGGAGCGAGAGCCGAATCCCACTGGGTCCAGATGACGGAGGGGTGGACAGCGGTGTGGGTTGTGGTGTTGGTTGGAGTGAAGTTGATGGGTTTGTGGGAAGAAAAAAAAGTTTTCCCATCGCTCCATGGTGAGCAGCACGCAATCCATGGCTGTGCCAAGATGTTGGAGCATCAGACACGTTCCTCTACTGGTACCGGAGGACTGGGTGCATCTGCTGACTCCGTTAAAAAATGTGCTTGATTCTGTCATGTGATAGTTGTGCAGAGGTGAGGACGGAGTCAGGCGCAGGACACAACTGAATAAAATGACATACTTTTACTCGGGAAAAATAATCTGTAAAATAAATCCACGCAGGGATCACAAACCCTAACACAACAGACTAACACAGAACCGGAACAATCAAGCACAATCAAGCACATAATGAGAACCAGAGGGTTAAAACCTGTTGGGGCAAGGCGTTTAGAAATAAAATCAATCACTAACCTCTTGAAAATCTTCATTAGATGACAGTCATATGACATGTTACACAGTACATTTATGTTTTGTTCGATAATATGCATTTTATATCCACAAATCTCGGTTTACATTGACGCCATGTTCAGAAATTCCTCCAAAATATCTGGAGGAATTATAGAAAGCTACGCCAGATAACAGAAATACTCATCATAAACTTTGACTAAAGATACATGTTCTACATATAATTAAAGATACACTGGTTCTTAACTTCTTCGAATATAGGGGGCGCTCTTTTAATTTTGGGATAAAAAAATGTTCCCGTTTTAAAGAAGATATTTTGTCACGAAAAGATGCTCGACTATGCATATAATTGACAGCTTTGGAAAGAAAACACTCTGATGATTCCAAAACTGCAAAGATATTATCTGTGAGTGCCACAGAACTGATGCTACACGCGAAACCAAGATGAAATTTCAAACAGGAAATGCCCCAGATTTTGGAGGCGCTGTGTTCCAATGTCTCCTTATATGGCTGTGAATGCGCAAGGAATGAGCCTACACTTTCTGTCGTTTCCCCAAGGTGTCTGCAGTATTGTGACGTATTTGTAGGCATATCATTGGAAGATTGACCATAAGAGATTACATTTACCAGGTGCTCGCTTGGTGTCCTCCATTGCAATTATTGCGTAATCTCCAGCTGCGTGCATTTTTCCATTTGGTTCAGAGGAGAACCCAAACTGCCACGAGTGATTTATCATCGAATAGATATGTGAAAAACACATTGAGGATTGATTCTAAACAACGTTTGCCATGTTTCTGTCGATATTATGGAGTTAATTTGTAAAAAAGTTTGGCGTTGTAATGACTGAATTTTCGGGGGGTTTTCTTAGCCAAACGTGATGAACATAAACGGAGCGATTTCTCCTACACAAATAATCTTTTTGGAAAAACTGAACATTTGCTATCTAACTGAGAGTCTCCTCATTGAAAACATCCGAAGTTCTTCAAAGGTAAATTATTTTATTTGAATGCTTTTCTTGTTTTTGTGAAAATGTTGCCTGCTGAATGCTAGGCTTAATGCTATGCTAGCTATCAATACTCTTACACAAATGCTTGTGTAGCTATGGTTGAAAAGCATATTTTGAAAATCTGAGATGACAGTGTTGTTAACAAAAGGCTAAGCTTGTGAGCCAATATATTTATTTCATTTCATTTGCGACTTTCATGAATAGTTAACGTGGCGTTATGCTACTGAGCTTGAGGCTATGATTACGCTCCCGGATACGGGATTGCTCGACGCAAGAAGTTAATGCAACCGCTGTGTCAGATTTGTTTTAAACGTTACGGAAAAAGCCTAACATTGCAATAATCTGAGACGGTGCTCAGACATAACAATATTTCTCTGCCATGTTGGAGTCAACAGAAATACAAAATTACAACATAAATATTCCCTTACCTTTGATGACCTTTAATCAGAATGTAGTGCAAGGAGTCCTAGTTCCACAATAAATCGTTGTTTTGTTCCATAATATCCAATACTAGTGTCCAAGTAGCAGCATTTGCTGTCACTTTCAGCTCACATGCCCAAAAACTGACTGCTGGTCTAAGATAACTTGCATGAAAACTTCCAAAAGATATATTCCAGGTCGAAAAAACTGGTCAAACTAAGTACAGAATCAATCTTCAGGATGTTATAATCATATATATCCAATAACGTTCCAACCGGATCATTCGTTTTCATCTGGGGCTGATTGGAACAGCCGTAGCACTCACACAGAAATGCGCCACAGCAAAATGGCATTCTCTTGCCGACACCGACTATTTTCCCTCCCATTAGGTCAAAGTTCACAGTAAATGCTCCATTACACTTTCTACTGAATGAGGACATCTAGTGGAAGGCGTAGGAAGTGTTTCCAGATCCATATCTTGTTGGGAAAGGAGGGGGCGATGACGTCAAAGTTGCCCCAACTTTCAGAATTTCAAAACTTGTTTGGAAGATTGCCTGCCCTATGAGTTCTGTTATATTCACAGACATAATTCAAACAGTTTTATAAACTTCAGAGTGTTTTCTATTCAATAGTAATAATAATATGCATATATTAGCAATTTAGGACAGAGTTTGATGCAGTTCACTATATGCACGCAATTCATCCAAAGTGAAAATACTGCCCCCTATCCCCAACAAGTTTTAAATAAGGAAATAATAATAATGCAATGGGAACCAGGTGTGTACAATCTTCCAAGATGGTGTAGCAGTCAGACGTCTTGTCCTGTCGTGTCCTTTGTATATATCGTTTGTACATATTTTTCTTCGCATATCTTTTAAAATATTTTGCTAAGCCTCATCCTCTAAATACTCTCCTGCAACCCGCCTCACCCAATGTAACGTGGATCTGCTTTGTTTCTAAAGTATTTATATTTACTTCGGATCTGGAACCCGTCAACTGAAGCTAGCCAGCTAACTACCAGCTATCAGTCAGCAAACCATTGCTAGCCGTCATCAGCTAACCTTTAGCTCGGAAAGCTCTCGCCAGTTCGAACTACGCGACTCTAACCAGAGCATAACGGACCTATTATTTTTATCCCCGGATTCCCACCGCATATGGAACATTTTCAACTGGATCTTCACAACTAGCTAACCGCAACCCCGGATGACTACTCCTGGCTAGCGTTTCCATCCACTTAGGTTGAAGCTAGCCCGGCCAGAGCTACTGTGCTACCACCGAAGCATACTCCTGGGCTACAATATCCGTACATCTTCTACAGCCGGTACGGGGCATGGAACCCCGCAGATCCCCTACGACAGGAATACCGACATAATCTGCCCGAGGACTCAGGCGCGACGCCCGCTGAAGGCCCATTATGCTAACCAGCTAGGCCTGCTTAGCTACCTAGAGCTATTTGGAACCCTACTAATTCCACGACCAGTCTATTGACGTCACCGCATGAAGAGGCATAAACAGACTTAACCCCATCGCGACGTCCCCCAAAGCCCTTGCTATCTGCTTGCTTGCTAATTCGGCCTGCTAACTGCTAGCCTGCCCCGGTCTACTAACTGCTAGCTCGTTTAGCCCCGGTCTGCTAACTGCTAGCTTGTTTAGCCCCGGCCTACTAACTGTTAGCTTGTTAGCACAGGCCTGCTAACTGTCTGAATCGCCGTGTCCCCAGCCAGCCCAACCACTCACTGGACCCATATTTATTTTCAATCTGTTTTCGATTTTTAATTTGATTATACCTTCCGGTAACCTGCCTCACCCAATGTGATACGGAATCGCTATTATTTTTAATTTTAGAACACATTCAAGAACCTCCAGAAGCTAACAAGCTTCAAGCTATTTAGTCATTGTTAGCCACTGCTAGCGGCTTTTACCTTCTGCACAGCCAGCCAGTTTTTTTAGCCTGGATAATACTCGCCAGTCTACCAGTATCGAACTGTCTCTCCACAACAACGCCGGATTCTTGCCGTAATGGACCACTACTTCTGATCTTCACAGCTAGCTTGCACCCAGTACCGAAGCTATCCCTGAGGCCCACTTCCTGGCCTACTCAGCTGTTCACCCGAACCACACTCATACACGGCTAGAGCCCAATACTCCACCGGATACTTGCTGTAAACTCTGGACCTTGGCTAACACCACTGCCACGAAGCTATCACCAGTTAGCCGTGAGCCAGGCACATCTCCCTGCCAACCTCCCCTACCACCCCCGGGCTACTAACTTTAAACGCTGTGTCGCTAGCGTAGTGGCGACTTCCCTGTCCCATCTACTGCTGCCCCCTGGACACTGTGATCACTTGGCTACATAGCTGATGCCTGCTGGACTGTCCATTAATCACGGTACTCCATTCTGTTTGTTTATGTTTTTATCTGTCGGCCCCAGCCGCGAACTCAGGCTCTGTGTGTAGATAGCAGCACAGTAGCACAGTAGAAACTATTACACTCAACGGAACGACTTGATTAGTGTAGTGTCAACAACGCAGACACTGCCAGCTAGCCTACATAGTCAACAACGCAGCCTCTGCCAGCTAGCCTACTTCAGCAGTACTGTATCATTTTAATCATTTTAGTCAATAAGATTCTTGCTACGTAAGCTTAACTTTCTGAACACTCGAGACGTGTAGTCCACTTGTCATTCCAATCTCCTTTGCATTAGCGTAGCCTCTTGTGTAGCCTGTCAACTATGTGTCTGTCTATCCCTGTTCTCTCCTCTCTGCACAGACCATACAAACGCTCCACACCGCGTGGCCGCGGCCACCCTAATCTGGTGGTCCCAGCGCGCACGACCCACGTGGAGTTCCAGGTCTCCGGTAGCCTCTGGAACTGCCGATCTGCGGCCAACAAGGCAGAGTTCATCTCAGCCTATGCCTCCCTCCAGTCCCTCGACTTCTTGGCACTGACGGAAACATGGATCACCACAGACAACACTGCTACTCCTACTGCTCTCTCTTCGTCTGCCCACGTGTTCTCGCACACCCCGAGAGCTTCTGGTCAGCGGGGTGGTGGCACCGGGATCCTCATCTCTCCCAAGTGGTCATTCTCTCTTTCTCCCCTTACCCATCTGTCTATCGCCTCCTTTGAATTCCATGCTGTCACAGTTACCAGCCCTTTCAAGCTTAACATCCTTATCATTTATCGCCCTCCAGGTTCCCTCTGAGAGTTCATCAATGAGCTTGATGCCTTGATAAGCTCCTTTCCTGAGGACGGCTCACCTCTCACAGTTCTGAGCGACTTTAACCTCCCCACGTCTACCTTTGACTCATTCCTCTCTGCCTCCTTCTTTCCACTCCTCTCCTCTTTTGACCTCACCCTCTCACCTTCCCCCTACTCACAAGGCAGGAAATACGCTCAACCTCATCTTTACTAGATGCTGTTCTTCCACTAACCTCATTGCAACTCCCCTCCAAGTCTCCGACCACTACCTTGTATCCTTTTCCCTCTCGCTCTCATCCAACACTTCCCACACTGCCCCTACTCGGATGGTATCGCGCCGTCCCAACCTTCGCTCTCTCTCCCCCGCTACTCTCTCCTCTTCCATCCTATCATCTCTTCCCTCTGCTCAAACCTTCTCCAACCTATCTCCTGATTCTGCCTCCTCAACCCTCCTCTCCTCCCTTTCTGCATCCTTTGACTCTCTATGTCCCCTATCCTCCAGGCCGGCTCGGTCCTCCCCCTCCCGCTCCGTGGCTCGACGACTCATTGCGAGCTCACAGAACAGGGCTCCGGGCAGCCGAGCGGAAATGGAGGAAAACTCGCCTCCCTGCGGACCTGACATCCTTTCACTCCCTCCTCTCTACATTTTCCTCTTCTCTCTCTGCTGCTAAAGCCACTTTCTACCACTCTAAATTCCAAGCATCTGCCTCTAACCCTAGGAAGCTCTTTGCAACCTTTTCCTCCCTCCTGAATCCTCCTCCCCCTCCCCCCTCCCTCTCTGCAGATGACTTCGTCAACCATTTTGAAAAAGAAGGTCGACGACATCCGATCCTCGTTTGCTAAGTCAAACGACACCGCTGGTTCTGCTCACACTGCCCTACCCTGTGCTCTGACCTCTTTCTCCCCTCTCTCCAGATGAAATCTCGCGTCTTGTGACGGCCGGCCGCCCAACAACCTGCCCGCTTGACCCTATCCCCTCCTCTCTTCTCCAGACCATTTCCGGAGACCTTCTCCCTTACCTCACCTCGCTCATCAATTCATCCCTGACCGCTGGCTACGTCCCTTCCGTCTTCAAGAGAGCGAGAGTTGCACCCCTTCTGAAAAAACCTACACTCGATCCCTCCGATGTCAACAACTACAGACCAGTATCCCTTCTTTCTTTTCTCTCCAAAACTCTTGAACGTGCCGTCCTTGGCCAGCTCTCCCGCTATCTCTCTCAGAATGACCTTCTTGATCCAAATCAGTCAGGTTTCAAGACTAGTCATTCAACTGAGACTGCTCTTCTCTGTATCACGGAGGCGCTCCGCACTGCTAAAGCTAACTCTCTCTCCTCTGCTCTCATCCTTCTAGACCTATCGGCTGCCTTCGATACTGTGAACCATCAGATCCTCCTCTCCACCCTCTCCGAGTTGGGCATCTCCGGCGCGGCCCACGCTTGGATTGCGTCCTACCTGACAGGTCGCTCCTACCAGGTGGCGTGGCGAGAATCCGTCTCCACACCACGTGCTCTCACCACTGGTGTCCCCCAGGGCTCTGTTCTAGGCCCTCTCCTATTCTCGCTATACACCAAGTCACTTGGCTCTGTCATAACCTCACATGGTCTCTCCTATCATTGCTATGCAGACGACACACAATTAATCTTCTCCTTTCCCCCTTCTGATGACCAGGTGGCGAATCGCATCTCTGCATGTCTGGCAGACATATCAGTGTGGATGACGGATCACCACCTCAAGCTGAACCTCGGCAAGACGGAGCTGCTCTTCCTCCCGGGGAAGGACTGCCCGTTCCATGATCTCGCCATCACGGTTGACAACTCCATTGTGTCCTCCTCCCAGAGCGCTAAGAACCTTGGCGTGATCCTGGACAACACCCTGTCGTTCTCAACTAACATCAAGGCGGTGGCCCGTTCCTGTAGGTTCATGCTCTACAACATCCGCAGAGTACGACCCTGCCTCACACAGGAAGCGGCGCAGGTCCTAATCCAGGCACTTGTCATCTCCCGTCTGGATTACTGCAACTCGCTGTTGGCTGGGCTCCCTGCCTGTGCCATTAAACCCCTACAAATCATCCAGAACGCCGCAGCCCGTCTGGTGTTCAACCTTCCCAAGTTCTCTCACGTCACCCCGCTCCTCCGCTCTCTCCACTGGCTTCCAGTTGAAGCTCGCATCCGCTACAAGACCATGGTGCTTGCCTACGGAGCTGTGAGGGGAACGGCACCTCAGTACCTCCAGGCTCTGATCAGGCCCTACACCCAAACAAGGGCACTGCGTTCATCCACCTCTGGCCTGCTCGCCTCCCTACCACTGAGGAAGCACAGTTCCCGCTCAGCCCAGTCAAAACTGTTCGCTGCTCTGGCCCCCCAATGGTGGAACAAACTCCCTCACGACGCCAGGACAGCGGAGTCAATCACCACCTTCCGGAGACACCTGAAACCCCACCTCTTTAAGGAATACCTAGGATAGGATAAAGTAATCCCTCTCACCCCCTTAAAAGATTTAGATGCACTACTGTTCCACTGGATGTCATAAGGTGAATGCACCAATTTGTAAGTCGCTCTGGATAAGAGCGTCTGCTAAATGACTTAAATGTAAATGTTAAATGTAGTTAATCCGACCCTCTCTGCCTATTCAACGCCATTTTACCTGCTGTTGTTGTGCTAGCTGATTAGCTGTTGTTGTCTCACCTGTTGTTTTAGCTAGCTCTCCCAATCAACACCTGCGATTACTGTATGCCTCGCTGTATGTCTCTCTCAAATGTCAATATGCCTTGTATACTGTTGTTCAGGTTAGTTAGCATTGTTTTAGTTTACAATGGAGACCCTAGTTCCACTCTTCATACCTCTGATACCTCCTTTGTCCCACCTCCCACACATGCGGTGACCTCACCCATTACAACCAGCATTTCCAGAGATACAGCCTCTCTTATCATCACCCAGTGCCTGGGCTTACCTCCGCTGTACCCGCACCCCACCATACCCCTGTCTGCGCATTATGCCCTGAATATATTCTAATCTGCTCCTTTTATTCTTTATCCCCAACGCTCTAGGCGACCAGTTTTGATAGCCTTTAGCCGCACCCGCATCCTACTCCTCCTCTGTTCCGCGGGTGATGTGGAGGTAAACACAGGCCCTGCATGTCCCCAGGCACCCTCGTTTGTTGACTTCTGTGATCGAAAAAGCCTTGGTTTCAAGCATGTCAACATCAGAAGCCTCCTCCCTAAGTTTGTTTTACTCACAGCTTTAGTACACTCTGCTAACCCTGATGTCCTTGCCGTGTCTGAATCCTGGCTTAGGAAGGCCCAACTATAACATTTTCCATCAAGATAGAACTGCCAACGGGGGAGGAGTTGCAGTCTACTGCAGAGATAGCCTGCATTGTAATGTCGTACTTTTCAGGTCCATACCCAAACAGTTCGAACTACTAATTATAAAAATGACTCTCTCCAGAAATAAGTCTCTCACTGTTGCCGCCTGCTACCGACCCCCCTCAGCTCCCAGCTGTGCCCTGGACACCAGTTGTGAATTGATCACCCCCCATCTAGCTTCAGAGTTTGTTCTGTTAGGCAGTCCTAACATCTAAGCTAGATGCCCTCAATCTCACACAAATCATCAAGGAACCCACCAGGTACTACCCTAAATCTGTAAACAAGGGCACCCTCATAGACGTTATCCTGACCAACTGGCCCTCCAAATACACCTCCGCTGTCTTCAACCAGGATCTCAGCGATCACTGCCTCAGTGCCTGTATCCGCTACGGGTCCGCAGTCAAACGACCACCCCTCATCACTGTCAAACGCTCCCTAAAACACTTCTGCGAGCAGGCCTTTCTAATCGACCTGGCCCGGGTATCCTGGAAAGATATTGACCTCATCCCGTCAGTTGAGGATGCCTGGTCTTTCTTTAAAAGTAACTTCCTCACCATTTTAGATAAGCATGCTATAGCATCGAACAGTCCCCGCGATATGTAACTGTTCAGGGAAGTCAGGAACCAATACACGCAGTCAGTCAGGAAAGCAAAGGCCAGCTTCTTCAAGCAGAAATTTGCATCCTGTAGCTCTAACTCCAAAAAGTTCTGGGACACTGTAAAGTCCATGGAGAACAAGAGCACCTCCTCCCAGCTGCCCACTGCACTGAGGCTAGGTAACACGGTCACCACCGATAAATCCATGATTATCGAAAACGGCAACAAGCATTTCTCAATGGCTGGCAATGCCTTCCTCCTGGCTACTCCAACCTCGGCCAACACCCCCCCGCAGCTACTCGCCCAAGCCTCTCCAGCTTCTCCTTTACCCAAATCCAGATAGCAGATGTTCAGAAAGAGCTGCAAAACCTGGACCCGTACAAATCAGCTGGGCGTGACAATCTAGACCCTCTATTTCTGAAACTAGAGTTCAGTGTGTCAGAGTTCAGTGTGTCAAATCGGAGAGCATGTTGTCCGGTCCTCTGGCAGTGTCAATGGGGGTGCCACAGGGTTCAACCTTGGGCCGACTCTTTTCTCTGTATATATCAATGATGTTGCTCTTGCTGCAGGCGATTCCCTGATCCACCTCTACGCAGACGACACCATTCTGTATACTTCTGGCCCTTCCTTGGACACTGTGCTATCTAACCTCCAAACGAGCTTCAATGCCATACAACAATCCTTCCGTGGCCTCCAACTCTTAAACGCTAGTAAAACTAAATGCATACTTTTCAACCATTCGCTGCCTGCACCCGCACGCCCCGACTAGCATCACCACCCTGGATGGTTCCGACTTAGAATATGTGGATATCTATAAGTACCTAGGTGTCTGGCTAGACTGTAAACTCTCCTTCCAGACTCATATCAAACATCTCCAATCTAAAATCAAATCTAGAGTCGGCTTTCTATTCCGCAACAAAGCCTCCTTCACTCACGCCACCAATCTTACCCTAGTAAAACTGACTATCCTACCAATCCTCGACTTCGGCGATGTCATCTACAAAATAGCTTCCAATACTCTACTCAGCAAACTGGATGCAGTTTATCACAGTGCCATACGTTTTGTTACTAAAGCACCTTATACAACCCACCACTGCGACCTGTATGCTCTAGTCGGCTGGCCCTCGCTACATATTCGTCGCCAGACCCACTGGCTCCAGGTCATCTACCAGTCCATGCTAGGTAAAGCTCTGCCTTATCTCAGTTCACTGGTCACGATGGCAACACCCACCCGTAGCACGCGCTCCAGCAGGTGTATCTCACTGATCATCCCTACAGCCAACACCTCATTTGGCCGCCTTTCGTTCCAGTTCTTTGCTGCCTGTGACTGGAACGAATTGCAAAAATCGCTGAAGTTGAACTTTTATCTCCCTCACCAACTTCAAACATCTGCTATCTGAGCAGCTAACCGATCGCTGCAGCTGTACATAGTCCATCGGTAAATAGCCCACCCAATTTACCTACCTCATCCCCATACTGTTTATATTTATTTACTTTTCTGCTCAGTTGCACACCAGTATCTCTACCTCTACCTGTATCTCTGATCATTTATCACTCCAGTGTTAATCTGCAAAATTGTAATTATTCGCCTACCTCATGCCTTTTGCACACAATGTATATAGACTCTTTTTTTTTCTACTGTGTTATTGACTTGTGAATTGTTTACTCCAATTGTTTACTCCATGTGTGTTGTTGTCTGTTCACACTGCTATGCTTTATCTTGGCCAGGTCGCAGTTGTAAATGAGAACTTGTTCTCAACTAGCCTACCTGGTTAAATAAAGGTGTTCTCAACTAGCCTACCTGGTTAAATAAAGGTGTTCTCAACTAGCCTACCTGGTTAAATAAAGGTGTTCTCAACTAGCCTACCTGGTTAAATAAAGATGAAAGAAAAAGAAAAGTAAGCCGGTGACGACGACCGCTGAACGGCGCCCGAACAAGGAGAGACACCAACTTCGGTGTGACGTCTATCTGTCTGGCTGTCCTGTCTGTACAGTTTGTGTATTTGCCTCTCTGTACAGTAGGCTATGTAGAGGTAACTGACAAAATGAAGGAATCACCAACATAAAGTGTCTTAATGAGCCAGAACAGCTTCAGTGCACCATGACATAGATTCAACAAGTGTCTGGAACTGTATTGGAGGTATGCGACATTATTCTTCCTGTTACGGATACAGTTATCCTGTGTGTGTGTGTATCCTGTGTGTGTGTGTTTCTTTTCTCTCCTTCTCCCCTCACAGGTGAAAATCATCACTCCCCAATCAGTCAACAATCAATCATCAATCAGAAGACACACCTCCTCCTACTTCCTACCCTATCACAGTTCCTTCCCCATGGTTTAAAAACCCCATCATTTGTTTGTTAGAGCTCAATCTCTAGCTCAAGCTCTCTGTAAATGCCATGTCTGTAGGTCTCTGTGTTTCACTCTCGCTTTGTGTCTTAACCTCTCTTTTGTTTAAACACCTCCATAGCACTTTGTCATCACCTGTGAGTATTGTTTTTGGTTATGGTGTTTGTTTGTTGCTGGTGGGAAAAGGGGGAAACCAAGACAAGTCGCCCATGGGCATACACTACCCGTAGGTGAACGTTGTTAAATACACTAGTTAGAACTGGGCGGACCACCCACTGTATTTTTGGTTAGTTAGCTGTTGTTAAAGTAGGCTAGTCTAGCTTAGGGGTGTTTTTGTATATTTATTGTTTCTTTCCTTGGGTCCAGCTCAGCCCCTTTTCCTGCTCCCCCCCCCATTACCGTGTGTTTACAAATAAACCTAGAGTTTGACGGTAGATTTCTGTTGTCGTGGTTATTTCGTGCACACTTTTACTTTGTCACAATAATAATTTGCATGAGTTATGTTACGGCTCTCATTACCATCCCCCCTAGACTGTCGGGCCAAAAGGGATTCGTAACACTTCCACAAGAAATTCCATAATTTGGTGTTTTGCTGATGGTGGTGGAAAACATTGTCTCAGGAGCCGCTCCAGAATCTCCCTTAACTGTTCAATTGGGTTGAGACCTGGTGACTGAGACGGCCATGGCAGATGGTTTACATCGTTTTCATGCTCATCAAACCATGCAGTGACCTCTCGTGCCCTGTGGGGGCATTGTCATCCTATCCCACTGGGCACACACTGGTTGAATCAACGTTGTTTCCACAAGTTCAATGAAATTAAGTTGAACCAACATGGAATAGATGTTGAATTTACATCTGTGCCCAGTTGGATGAGTACATAGCCATGGAAGCCAAAATAATGGCCTACCCAGCATTTTTATATATGACCCTAAGCATGAGGGGATGTTAATTGCTTAATTAACTCAGGAACCACACCTGTGTGGATGCACCTGCTTTCAATATACAGCTCTGGAAAAAATTAAGAGACAACTGCAAAATGATCAGTTTCTCTAGTTTTACTATTTATAGGTATATGTTTGGGTAAAATGAACATGTATGTTTCATTCAAAAAACTACTGACAACATTTCTTCCAAATTCCAAATAAAAATATTGTCATTTAGAGCATTTATTTGCAGAAAATGACAACTGGTCAAAATAACAAAAAATATGCAGTGTTGTCAGACCTTGAATAATGCAAAGAAAATCAGTTCATATTCATTTTTAAACAAAACAATACTAATGTTTTAACTTAGGAAGAGTTCAGAAATCAATAATTGGTGGAATAACCCTGATTTTCAATCAGAGCTTTCCTGCGTCTTGGCATGTTCTCCACCAGTCTTCCACATTGATGTTGGGTGACTTAATGCCACTCCTGGCGCAAACATTCAAGCAGCTCGGCTTTGTTTGATGGCTTGTGACCATCCATCTTCCTCTTGATCACATTCTAGAGGTTTTTAGTGGGGTTCAGGTCTGGAGATTGGGCTGGCCATGACAGGGTCTTGATCTGGTGGTCCTCCATCCACACCTTGATTGACCTGGCTGTGTGGCATGGAGCATTGTCCTCCTGGAAAAAACAATCCTCAGAGTTGGGGAACATTGTCAGAACAGAAGGAAGCAAGTTTTCTTCCAGGACAACCTTGTATGTAGCTTGATTCATGCATCCTTCACAAAGAAAAATCTGCCTTGCTGCAGCACCCCCAGATCATCACCGATCCTCCACCAAATTTCACACTGGGTGCGAAACACTGTGGCTTGTAGGCCTCTCCAGGTCTCGCACCCACTGTGAAATTTGGTGGAGGATCGGTGATGATCTGGGGATGCTTCAGCAAGACTGGAATCTCTTGATATTAGTAAAACATGCATTGAGACTGGTAAACTCACGAAGAGCCCTTCAGCTCTTGTGACAAAAGGATAATGTCCTCCAAGCGCTGTCAGGTGCTCTCTTGGAGATGATCGATACCGGAGTGGACAATTGCCATTTAACAGATATACACCATTAACTGTATTACTGTGCCAAATCAAACCGGAGGTTCCTTTTAAAGGCCAGTAAGTAAATTAAAGTGTCTCTCAGAAGCTTGATCTTCTGTGCCCTTTAAATACAAGGGAAATACCACAGGCGGCAGGCATGCAGGGAGCAAGGCGGGCTCTGACGCAGGCAGGCAAGGGTAGACACACACACACCTTATTACTGGGGACACTAAGGACAGTGACAATTAGACAGAGGAGAGCTTGCAATAAGGCTGTATGTACTTTAATTGGAGTATAAAGAATTCCTATGTAAAAAAATAGGACCTTCCATAATATAACACACTAGTAGTAGCGCGGTAAAGGAACACAGTATCCTAATTATGGGATAGACGGTTGGTGTAGTTAAATCACACTGTATACCAGGGAGTGACTGCCACATAAAAATCACAACGACCATATCTTGAGACCATTTTTTATTTTATTTTTTCAATGCTTTTGAATGCTTGTGTGTTGGATTGCTGCTGGTAGTGGATTGCGACTGGCTAGGGTAGGTAAAAATAAGTGTACTCCCGAGTTCAACTAATGGTAAGTTTGAGTGATGATGAGGGGAACAGGATGTTTTAGGGGGTTTATACATGTTAATACCACCTGTGCTGTGTGTCCATCAGGGCTGGGCTTTCGTCTGATAAGCATCTCTTCCCAATCTGCATTCCCTTTCCTGCGTCCTACTATGGCCACTCAGATGCTCAGATAGATTTTCTGACTCCTCCCGCCATGTTTTGCAGCAATGTCTTGGGGGAGAACTTACAGAGTGTTTCCATAGACTCACAAACTCTTACATAAATGCCAGACATAGAACACATACAGTACAGAACATACAAACCCATGCGCAGTTTTCACACTTATTATACACATTTCCTAGAAAGCTCAATTGTCTATTTATGTCTTAAAGCTCGTGCTTGAGATGTAGATTTATACAGTTTATCAATAGTATTGCCTCGTAATTCATTGAAAAGTACCACTAGATGGCAATGTTAGACATGTGTGTTTCAGCATCGGTACCATTCACCAGGGAGACAGATGAGTAGCAGAGGAGGCTGCTGAGGGGAGGACGACTCATAATAATGGCTGGAACAGAGCGAATGGAATGGCAGTGTGTACATGTATGTGTGTGTGTGAAAAAGAGGGAGACATGACCACTGGGCTCTCACATACTAAAGGCATGTTTCAAACTCTGCTGATAACAATAGTGTGACTCACCTGTGCATTGCCTGCTCAGAATGTTCAGTTCATGCCAGCATGGCTCTATCTGTTTTTCTCCATCTACCTGTCACTCTCGTCCCACTCTCTACCTCTACCTTTCCCTCTGTCTCTCAATATGTTTTTTTATAGCTGACATTATGGATGCTAACTGTGTTAACTCAACCTCACCTTTTGTTCCAAACCCAAATGAAAAATGTGCATATTTAGCCCAAATACCTATGTCGATACCTGTGAGAACAGATGGGACTGAAAGAAGGGATGGAAAAAAGAGTGTCAAAAAGTAAAAGTTGCATCTAGAGAATTCCGTTCTCATTAAGCAATTAAGTCATTTATTAAAAGCCAGTCACTGGGGCAGCGTGCACAGGGGGAAACTTCCAATGCCTGCCAATATGTATGTAGCCTCCATTTATCTCTTCCTTGTTGTTTGAGTCTGACAGAGCGATGTGGTGTGCTGATGTTGGGAGTGATCCCTCTCTCTCTCTGCACACTTCAATGGAAAGCTGTCAACGTTATTGGGAAGGCTAAATTGGTCTGGAGACGGATACAAAACAACGGGCTGGATCTGTTATCATACATGTCAATATTGTGTTTTACAACCAGAGCTGGCCTCACGTTCGCATGGCTGAATCTACATGTCGATTTTTGTAAAAAGGATGCCTGATAGCTGAGCTGTGGTCATGTGTTTTTCTAAAGTCTCTCTCTCTCTCTCTCTCTCTCTCTCCTCATAAAGACAAACAGACACACACACAAATGCTGCTACTCTTTCCCCCTTTCCTATACACACATATGTGTGTCCTAGGACACAGCAATGTGCTCCATGTACATGAAATCCCTGACCATCCAGCACCTGCTTTTCATAATCACAACCCATCTTCCCCATACCCCCGCCCTAACACACACACACATGCGCGCACACACACACATGCGCGCGCACGCAAGCTCACACACACACACACACACACACACACACACCACAGCATGTTGCCCTGCTCATTACAGTGGATCAAGGGTGCCCTGAGGATGCAGGCAGGCAGGAGAGAGTCAGCCAGCCTGTCAGAGAGCAGAGAGCACACAGACAGACTAGCTAGCAGCCCTGTCCCCAGTCTAATCCCCAATCCCTGTTTGAGATGCAGGGCCAGGGTCAAGGATTACAATACACTCTGATTATCAAATAATGCATGCATTCTTATTCCAATGGAGCATCAAGCTCCCCTTTCACCCAGAATACCCAACAAGAGAGGAAAGGAGAGACAGAGCAAGGCTGCTACGGTGGGATCAAAGAGGAAATGGGGATGAGAGAGGAATGAGAGAAAGGAGTGAGGAGGATAGCAGTATTAACATGGGGATGAGGAGAGAGAGAGGGGTCCTTCCCTGTTTCTCTCTCTCTATCTGTCTGTGGATCTGTGCAGAGCCCATGGCTGGAGTGCTATCTGGACTAGAGAACATGGAGGGGCTCTCTCACACTCCCACCTGGGAGATCCCAGACATGATAGAGGGACAGAGTGTGTGTGTGTGTGTGTGTGTGTGTGTGTGTGTGTGTGTGTGTGTGTGTGTGTGTGTGCACCTTTGCTTTGTCATTGTCCCCTCCTGTCCCCTGTCTCCCTCCACTGGGCATTAACATGCATGGGCCATTGGGCCGTGTTAGAGCACATCAAGGCCCCTGAGGCAGAGGCCTGAGCTGGGGGAGGTCTGATGGGATGGTGGGGGCTGAAGGGATGAGGACTAGAGACTGGGGGTTCTGATAGGGGGGTAAAGAAAAGTGTTTATTCCGATCACACCCCAAAAGGTCAGTGGACGTGGCCCTGCCCTGGATAGGTCACTGGCTGTCTTTGATGTTGTCTCCATAGATCACCATTATTACTGTAGTCTATTGATCCCTATGGAGATGAGGCCTGACACCCTGCTATGGGAGGCTGGGATGGGGTTAGGCTCTTGGTGCTGAGCCCCCTTTCCTCAGCATGAATAGTAAGGGATGTTTGATGCTTATTGAGCTCTGCTCTGAAAAACACATACAATATACTGACACATGAAGGAACAATCACATCCCTAATAAAGGACAACTCTAATAATTGCATCTATAGTAATAAAGTAAATGTATCTTTCACCTTAGTCAGATCAAGACAACAACAAAAAATCATTTTAGACAAGAGCAACTCTACCACTGCAGTGTGCTGGAGTTTCTTGCCAAGTGAAAAACAAACGCCCCTGGTCCCATAACCCAGAGTACTTTGTGGCAGACTGGCGGTTTTCGAGCGTTTTGTCCCGGCAGCTCTGGGATCAGCTGGATTCCTGTTCCTGCTGGTCACCGTGGCTACGGGCCGAGTGGACGTGGTGTGAGCGTAGGGCAGTGCTCTGTCTCTGTCAGTGTGGCACTGCCATGTGCCCTGCCAGCTCGCCCATAACAATCACTCACTCCGTAAGATGGCAACCCTGGCCACCTCTACTAATGCCCAGTCTTCAGTTCTCTGGCTGTTCTCACAAAGTCAAAACTCTATAACCCATCTGAACCCCTTCAATGTGACTGAGGTGGATTTAGGAGGAGGTTGGTTTGATCTTGAAAGTGCCTCATTTGTCCTTTGTTACTGACAATGAGAGGGAGAGAGAGATAGAGAGAGAAAGAGAGAGGGGGGGGTAGAGAGAGAGGAGGAGAGACAGGTGGGGGAGAGAGGAAGATGGGGGAGATAGTAGAGGGGGGAGAGAGAGAGAGAGAGAGGGAGAAGGAGAAGGGGCGAACAAGAGAGAGATAGAGACAGAGAATGTGTGAGAGAGGGAATGAGGGAAAGAGAGAAGCGCTGTGGGCTTCTAATGATGATTTACTGTAAGCCTGACCTTACTCCGTGACACCATTTCCTGAGAATGGTGTGTGTGCGTGCATATGTTTTGTGGGTACTATGGGCTGGAGCTGGGTCTGGGCCCTGCCCCTTAGCCACGATCGCTAAGCTAGCAACTGTAAACCCAGTTAAAATCTAGCTGCCCTTCAATAAAAAGATAATCAGATCCCTTAACGATGCTGTAAAACTACACTGCTAACTAAAATATTGCCTTTAACATGATTAGATATGCATTTTAGACCTTAGACTGAACTTATGTTCTGGTTATAGGCTGGTTAGTGTATGAAGCTTTAGCGTGATGTTCATGTTTCACTAATCTTGTGATCAGGACCAGACAGGTCCCACTCTACTTCAGTATTATTGGAATGTTCAAGCAGTATTTTAGGAACATTTTAGTACAAAGAGAGTAAAGAGAAAGTGAAAATACATTAAATCAATGAAATTACATTTCAATAGGCTGAGATGTTTTGCTATGACTGTATTGTTGTTACATTCACCTGATTTCACTTCATACACACACACTCACACATGCATGTGGACACACACACACACACACACACGCACGCACGCACGTGCATGTGGACACACACACACACACACACACACACACACACACACACACACAAACATGTGGACACACACACACTACACTCTGAATAGAGCTAAAAGAGTAATGAGAGGTGCTTGAAAGACAAAGGTGTACTTGTAGGTTGGCACAACAGCCTGATTGAAAGAGTGCATACAGTACTGTTATGTGATCTCATTAGTGAAAGGCGTTATGAGTGTGTCTGTTCGTGCATGAGAGTGTGAATGCAAGCACTGTACATGGTTAAGGATGTTCTTATTGTTCTCGTCAAGAGTTCTCCAGGTGTGTGTTTCTGTATGTGTTTCTGTGTGCGTTTCTGTGTGTGATATGTGTATGTATGTGTGTGTTTCTGTGTGTGTTCTGTGTATGTATGTGTGTGTTTTTGTGTGTGTTCTGTGTATGTATGTGTGTGAGTGTGTGTGACTCTGTGTATGTATAAGTGTCTTTCTGTGTGTGAGTCTGTGTATGTATGTGTGTGTTTCTGTGTGTGAGTCTGTGAATGTATGTGTGTGAGTCTGTGTATATATCTGTGTGTGAGTCTATGTATGTATGTGTGTATTTTTGTGTGTGAGTCTGTGAATGTATGTGTGTGTTTCTGTGTATATATCTGTGTGTTTCTGTGTATGTATGTGTGTGTTTCGTTGTGTGAGTGTGTATGTACAGTATGTGTGTGAGTCTGTGTGTTAGTCTGTGTATGTATGTGTGTGAGTCTGAGTGTGAGTCTGTGTATGTATGTGTGTGTTTCGTTGTGTGAGTCTGTGTATGTGTGAGTATGTGTGTGAGTCTGTGTATGTATGTGTGTGTTTCGTTGTGTGAGTCTGTGTATATATGTGTGTGTTTCTGTGTATGTATGTGTGTGTTTCTGTGTGTGAGTCTGTGTATGTATGTGTGTGAGTCTGTGTATATATGTGTGTGTTTCTGTGTATGTATGTGTGTGTTAGTCTGTGTATGTATGTGTGTGTTTTTGTGTGTGTTCTGTGTATGTATGTGTGTGAGTGTGTGTGACTCTGTGTGTGTTTCTGTGTGTGAGTGTGTGTGACTCTGTGTATGTATGTGTGTGAGTCTGAGTTTGAGTCTGTGTATGTATGTGTGTGAGTCTGAGTGTGAGTATGTGTATGTATGTGTGTGTTTCTGTGTGTGAGTCTGTGCATGTATGTGTGTGAGTCTGTGTATGTATGTGTGTGAGTCTGAGTGTGAGTCTGTGTATGTATGTGTGTGAGTCTGTGTATGTATGTGTGTGAGTCTGAGTGTGAGTCTGTGTATGTATGTGTGTGAGTCTGAGTGTGAGTATGTGTATGTATGTGTGTGTTTCTGTGTGTGAGTCTGTGCATGTATGTGTGTGAGTCTGTGTATGTATGTGTGTGAGTCTGAGTGTGAGTCTGTGTATGTATGTGTGTGAGTCTGTGTATGTGTGTATGTATGTGTGTGAGTCTGTGTATGTATGTGTGTGAGTCTGAGTGTGAGTCTGTGTATGTATGTGTGTGAGTCTGAGTGTGAGTCCGTGTATGTATGTGTGTGAGTCTGAGTGTGAGTCTGTGTATGTATGTGTGTGAGTCTGAGTGTGAGTATGTGTTTGTATGTGTTTGTATGTGTGTGTTTCTGTGTATGTATGTGTGTGTTTCTGTGTGTGAGTCTGTGCATGTATGTGTGTGAGTCTGTGTATGTATGTGTGTGAGTCTGAGTGTGAGTCTGTGTATGTATGTGTGTGAGTCTGTGTATGTATGTGTGTGAGTCTGAGTGTGAGTCTGTGAATGTATGTATGTGTGTGAATCTGTGTATGTATGTGTGTGTTTCTGTGTATGTGTGTATGTATGTGTGTGAGTTTGTGTATGTATGTGTGTGAGTCTGTGTATGTGTGTATGTATGTGTGTGAGTCTGTGTATATATGTGTGTATGTATGTGTGTGAGTCTTTGTATGGTTCTTTGGCTGTCTCCATAGGAGAACCCTTTGAAGAACCCAATTTGGGTTAATTTACAAAACCTCTGCGGACAGGGTTCTACATGGAACCAAAAGGGTTCTTCAAAGGGTTCTACTATAGTGTATGAGTGTATGCAAGTGTGTGTAGCCTATACAGTATGTTTGTGCGTGCGTGCGTGCGTTTGTGCGTGTGTGTGTGTGCGTGTGTGTGTGTGTGTGTGTGTGTGTGTGTGTGTGTGTGTGTGTGTGTGTGTGTGCGTGCGCGCGTGTGCGTGTGTGTGTGTGCGTGCGTGCGCGTGTGTGTGTGATGGCCTCAGCTCCAACACTGGCGCCATGCTCCCACACTTAATTTCCCTGGGAAGTGAATGTGAACCATCCAAGACAAAAGAAGAGCCAGGAAAGCCATCCTCCTATCTCCAGCACAGTCACTGTTAATCAAAGACAATTAAAGACGGCCCTGACAGCAGCCATGATTTATGAATATATTACCGGCCTCATTTTGTATGTGATAGATCATGTTTGTTGGGAAAAGTTGGGCCGTGGAGGACTGGGTATTATTCCAGGGAGACACTGAGACTGTCTGAGATAGCAGCAGCCTAGTAGCTGCCAGAGAGGGAAATCAAAGGAGAGAACAACTCATCCATATTAGAGACATTGAAGTAGTCACTATTCACAGAATGATCACAGAGACCAATGGGGTTTACATACAGTGTAAAGCAATGCAGAGTCATATGAGAACCAGAGGCAATACTGGGGTATCTGGACAATACTGGGGTATCTGGACAATACTGGGGTATATGAACAATACTGGGGTGTTTTTTATTTTTTTATTTTTTTACCTTTATTTTACTAGGCAAGTCAGTTAAGAACAAATTCTTATTTTCAATGACGGCCTAGGAACAGTGCCTGTTCAGGGGCAGAACGACAGATTTTGTACCTTGTCAGCTTGGGGATTTGAACTTGCAACCTTTCGGTTACTAACCCAATGCTCTAACCACTAGGCTACCCTGCTTCCCCATATATGGACAATACTGGGGTATATGAACAATACTGGGGTATATGGACAATACTGCGGTATCTGGACAATACTGGGGTATATGGACAATACTGGGGTATATGAACAATACTGGGGTATATGGACAATACTGGGGTATATGGACAATACTGGGGTATATGGACAATACTGGGGTATATGGACAATACTGGGGTATATGGGCAATACTGGGGTATATGGACAATACTGGGGTATATGAACAATACTGGGGTATATGGACAATACTGGGGTATATGGACAATACTGGGGTATATGGACAATACTGGGGTATATGGACAATACTGGGGTATATGGACAATACTGGGGTATATGGGCAATACTGGGGTATATGGACAATACTGGGGTATATGAACAATACTGGGGTATATGGACAATACTGGGGTATATGAACAATACTGGGGTATATGGACAATACTGGGGTATATGGACAATACTGGGGTATATGAAGAATACTGGGGTATATGAGCAATACTGGGGTATATGGACAATACTGGGGTATATGGACAATACTGGGGTATCTGGACAATACTGGGGTATATGGACAATACTGGGGTATATGGACATTGTAGTACAGATTAAGTGAAGTGGGCAATAATTGTGTAATTACACACTCTCACTCTGGAGAGGTGCCCATCGAAGGGACAGTAATGAGAGTGGAACGTGTGTGTACATGTGTGTGTACATGTGTGTGTGTACATGTGTGTGTGTACATGTGTGTGTGTAGGGGGATTGCACCAGATCTGGAGGTGTCATGGGAATATGTGGCAGTTTGGCCGATGCATGAGATGAATGGTGATCCGATAAGAGGAGATGGAAGTGGCCGGTATGAGAGAGGGGGAGACAGGAGGAGAGGGTTGAAGAACGGGTCAATACCAGAGTGTGGCAGCAGGGTGTAGAACGCTTGATGAACGTTATCAATCTGTTAGCTGACACGTGTCATCATTCACAGAGAACACTGGTCAATAGGTGGTACGACACTCGCCAGCTCACCATGCAAGTAGTTAGAGCCTACTGAAGAAGCAAGAGGGTAAGAGAGAGAGAGAGAGAGAGAGAGAGAGAGAGAGGGAGAGAGATAAAGCCCCACACTGCTAACTGTAACTTTGTATCAAGGAAATGTAGATGCCCAGAGTTGTATGAAAGAGAAAGACAATCTAATGTTTCTCCTGACGGAAGGCAATAAACAGTTGCTTCATGGCTTAACTCGTCTCAGTTGGGCTCTATTTGACTACACAGCTAGGGCATTGCCCACAAAGAAAATAGCACTTCATTGCAATATTTGAGGGACACATTGTCTACCTCGCATTTTATTGGTATGACTGAATGCTCCAGATGCTTCTCTTATGCACAGAGACGCAGTAAAAGCCAAATTAATAGCCATTACGACTCACTAACATTTGGTTAGCTGCAAACAGATGGAGACAGAAGCTGTTCAGGCAGAGCGCAACAAAGAAAGCTACTGTAGCGTTGGACAAAGTGCACAGTACTTCATAGAGAGAAAGTCCTTGTAGAGTTGAAGAGCCAATGCATTTCCACCGCCAGAATGTACTGTGGGGTTGAACATCTCGTGGAACAGATGAAAATGAAAAGACATTTACAGAGTATCTGTAGACTCAGAGCTTCAAAATTCACACACAGTACACAGAGCAGACACTAACAACCCAGCTAAACAAGTCTGTTCCTACACCATCACACAGCAGCTACAATACAATGACATGCTAACAGGAAATTGTTTAAGGCACTTTAACCATGGCTAAGGTAGGCCTAACTCCTTAGCTTCCTCTCCCATCGGTCCCCCATCCCTCTTCTGTTTCTCCCCCACCTCCCCCTGTCTTTCCCCCAACTCATCTCTCCCCCTCGCCTTTCCCACCTCCCCCTGTCTTTCCCCCAACTCATCTCTCCCCCTCGCCTTTCCCACCTCCCCCTGTCTTTCCCCCAACTCATCTCTCCCCTCGCCTTTCCCACCTCCCCCTGTCTTTCCCCCAACTCATCTCTCCCCTCGCCTTTCCCACCTCCCCCTGTCTTTCCCCCAACTCATCTCCCCCTCGCCTTTCCCACCTCCCCCTGTCTTTCCCCCAACTCATCTCTCCCCCTCGCCTTTCCCACCTCCCCCTGTCTTTCCCCCAACTCATCTCTCCCCTCGCCTTTCCCACCTCCCCTGTCTTTCCCCCAACTCATCTCTCCCCCTCGCCTTTCCCACCTCCCCCTGTCTTTCCCCCAACTCATCTCTCCCCCTCGCCTTTCCCACCTCCCCCTGTCTTTCCCCCAACTCATCTCTCCCCCTCGCCTTTCCCACCTCCCCCTGTCTTTCCCCCAACTCATCTCTCCCCTCGCCTTTCCCACCTCCCCCTGTCTTTCCCCCAACTCATCTCTCCCCCTCGCCTTTCCCACCTCCCCCTGTCTTTCCCCCAACTCATCTCTCCCCCTCGCCTTTCCCACCTCCCCTGTCTTTCCCCCAACTCATCTCTCCCCCTCGCCTTTCCCACCTCCCCCTGTCTTTCCCCCAACTCATCTCTCCCCCTCACCTTTCCCACCTCCCCCTGTCTTTCCCCCAACTCATCTCTCCCCTCGCCTTTCCCACCTCCCCCGTCTCTCCCGCATCTCTCCCCCATCGCTCCACGCGCTGCATTTAAAGAATCAATTAAGGGAGAACACAGTGTCTGACCTTTATGGAAGTGGAAATTAAAAGAGCACCTCTCGCTCCTGGGAACAGAATCAGAAGGTTCCTTCTGGCTGCTTGTGTCTTTTAAATACACTTACTGTACACACACTCTTTACCCAATGGACAGCCCATATGGGTGACATTTAAGAGCCAATCATATGAGTGCAGTGAGTACTGCGTCGGCCACTGTACTGTATGAGATTGAGATTGATAACCTCTGGATGTAATGGAATCAGGTGACTGTGTTCATACGTTCATATGTGACAGGACATATTTAATGTCCACAGGCTGCTATTCATGTACTACAGTACTGTATAGATGCATGTATATCTGTGGTTATTTATACTGTATGAGCTTGTGTGGAGTGATTCACAGAGTTTAGTTTGTTCCACAGTTAGCCGTTACAACCCCCCCCCCACACACACACACACACACACATACACACCCCACACACATGCAAACACATGCAAACACACTGTGCTGTGTGTCAATAGACCACTGGGGGTCCATGAGGCTCCTGTCTATGCCTATGGCCCCCCACAGACTGGAGTCACACAGTGGCAGATGGCCTGGCCCCCGGGCCCCCAGCGCTCAGCAGTGCAGTGCGTGGGACGAGAGCCACCTGACAGTAAGAAGCTAGGAAACACACACATGGCCACCTGCATGGGTGGAAGGAGCTTATCTGCCTTGACAGACATAGTTAGAGGTGAAGACACACACACTAATGTGTTACTACATCAAGTCTCTGTCTTGACAAACACAGGGAAGCAAGGATGAGGCAACACACACAGAGAGTGCCACCTGTGCCAACACATGAGACACCGAAGGGCAAAGTCATGTGTCTCCCAGGGCAGGGAGAGTCTGAGGAGCCTGGCAGGAGTGAGCAGGTAGGCATGAAGGCAATGCATTCTTTCCCCCACCTACCCACCATATCAGGTGGCATCGGTAATACAGATGAACACTCTGATGGGCAGATAGGCTCCCCCCCACAAACACACACATACATCCATTGCAATAGACAACAGATTTCAAGCTCATCACTTCCATTCTATCATTGTGGATGCGTGAAGTGTGTAAGGATGCACAGGAGCGATCCAGGCAAGGATTAGCTTCACTATCAGGGCTGGAAATCAGGTGAGGGGAGGGTGGAGGTTGGAGGGCCCAGGGCGGTGACTAAGGCTGAGGTAAGGGGAGGGGAGGGCAGGGGTGTTAAGGGGAATGGATGTGGGCAGGGTAAAGGGTTGAACAGTTCACTGATCTAGTGTATATGAAGAGTTCATAGAGAAGCCAGGGTGTGATAACACACGTGAGAAAGCAGAGATTGGAGATTTCCTCATTTCTACTTGAGCATATACAAACACTGCATTATATATTACAATAAGAGCATCTGGGCAATTCCACAGTAAAGGAATTGCGCTGAGACTCAGATATCTCACTTAAAATGTATGCCAAACAAAAACCATTGATTTCGAGGTTTAATAGACCATACAGCTCTATGCACAAGGACCACTTTAACAATTTACACTGAAGATTTTGCTCAAATCTCCTTCCGTTTTTTGTGTGTCCACATTGTCCAAAAATACTAGATAAATACCGTATTGTCTATGGAATAAGACTCAGTGATGACTGCAGAAAGAATGGGGTGTCAGCTATGACATGACACGTTATTGAACAGTAAATGAAGTGGATTTACACCTGGTAACGGATTTTCGGTAAGGAAATTGTATCATGAGTCCCTGATCTGTACAACACATAAAGGTATAATTAGGGTTATGAATGTCATTATCCTTATGTTTCACAAGTTTGGACATCACAGAACAGCACAGCACAGCAGAGTAGAGTAGAGTAGAAAAGTAGGGTAGAGTTCAGTGCAGTACTGTACAGTACAATATACTCTACTTTTCTTTACTGCACTGTACTCTATTGTACTGTACTCTATTGTACTTTACTGTACCCTACGCTATTGTGCTCTACTCACTGTACTGTACTTTACTGTGCTTTACTGCACTTTACTGTACTTTACTGTACTATCCAAACTTATAGGTTCCAATTTGGTTTGCCTCTCTCTCTCTCTCTCTCTCTCTCTGCCTTTCTCTCCCTCTCTCTCTCTCTCTCTCTCTACCTCTCCCTCTGCCTCTCTCTCTCTCCCTCTCTCTCTCTGCCTCTCTCTCTCTCTCTCTCTCTCTCTCTCTCTCTCTCTCACACACGTTTTCTCTCTCTCTCTGCCTCTCTCTCCCTCTCTCTCTCTGCCTCTCTCTCCCTCTCTCTCTGCCTCTCTCTCTCTCACACACACACGTTTTCTCTCTCTCTCTGCCTCTCTCTCCCTCTCTCTCTCTGCCTCTCTCTCTCTCTGCCTCTCTCTCTCTGCCTCTCTCTCTTCCTCTGTCTCTCTGCCTCTCTCTCTCTCCTCTCAATCTGTCTCTCTCTCTCTCTCTCTCTCTCTCTCTCTCTCTCTGTCTGCCTCTCTCTCTCTCCCTCTCTCTCTGCCTCTCTGCCTCTCTCTGCCTCGCTCTCTCTCTGCCTCGCTCTCTCTCTCTCTCGCTCTCTCTCTCTCTGTCTCTCTCTCTCTCTCCCTCTTTGCCTCTCTCTCTCTCTCTCTGCCTCTCTCTCCCTCCCTCTCTGCCTCTCTGCCTCTCTCTGCCTCTCTCTCATCCTCTCTCTGCCTCTCTCTCTCTCTCTCTCTCTCTCTCTCTCTCTCTCTCTCCTCTCTCTCTGCATCTCTCTGCCTCTCTCTCTGCCTCTCTCTGCCTCTCTCTGCCTCTCTCTCTGCCTCTCTCTCTCTGCCTCCCTCTCTCTCTCTCTCTGCCTCTCTCTCTCTCTGCCTCTCTCCTCCTCTCTCTGCTTCTCTCTCTGCATCTCTCTCTCTGCCTCTCTAATCCTCTCTCTGCCTCTCTCTCTCTGCCTCTCTCTCTCTCTCTCTCTCTCTGCCTCTCTCTCTCTCTGCCTTTCTTATCTCTCTCTCTCTCTCTCTCCCTCTTAATTCAATTAAATTTGCTTTATTGGCAAGACGTATGAGAATCAAATGAGAATCAAAATTGTCAACGAGACAACTAACAACACTAACCAAGAGTCAAAATAACCATACATTGAACAATAACAATAAACATACAGTACATGTGCAGGTTAATTGGTCTGTCAGACACTATCCCTCAACTTATGGCAGGCAGCAATGTAGTGCGCTGCCAACCCACAGCTATCTGCGTCCTCCCCCAACAGGACGGGTAGCCTACTCTCATCAGAGAGGACTTTGAAACATTGAATAAGGGTTTAAATTTGGAGTTCAGTGTGTCAAATTGGAGGGCCTGTTGTCCGGGGCCCTGGCAGTCTCTATGGGGGTGCCACAGGGTTCAATTCTTGGACCGACTTTCTTCTCTGTATACATCAATGATGTCGCTCTTGCTGCTGGTGAGTCTCTGATCCACCTCTACGCAGACGACACCATTCTGTATACTTCTGGCCCTTCTTTGGACACTGTGTCAACAACCCTCCAGATGAGCTTCAATGCCATACAACTCTCCTTCCGTGGCCTCCAATAGCTCTTAAATACAAGTAAAACTAAATGCATGCTCTTCAACCGATCGCTGCCTGCACCTGCCCGCCCGTCCAACATCACTACTCTGGACGAATATGTGGACAACTACAAATACCTAGGTGTCTGGTTAGACTGTAAACTCTCCTTCCAGACTCACATCAAACATCTCCAATCCAAAGTTAAATCTAGAATCGGCTTCCTATTTTGCAACAAAGCATCCTTCACTCATGCTGCCAAACATACCCTTGTAAAACTGACCATCCTACCTACCGATCCTCGACTTCGGCGATGTCATTTACAAAATAGCCTCCAATACCCTACTCAATAAATTGGATGCAGTTTATTTATTTTTCTCAGTGCCATCCATTTTGTCACCAAAGCACAATATACTACCCACCACTGCGACCTGTACGCTCTCGTTGGCTGGCCCTCGCTTCATACTCGTCGCCAAACCCACTGGCTCCAGGTCATCTACAAGACCCTGCTAGGTAAAGTCCCCCCTTATCTCAGCTCGCTGGTCACCATAGCAGCACCCACCTGTAGCACGCGCTCCAGCAGGTATATCTCTCTGGTCACCCCCAAAACCAATTCTTCCTTTGGCCGCCTCTCCTTCCAGTTCTCTGCTGCCTGGAACGACAATGACTGGAACGAACTACAAAAATCGCTGAAACTTATCTCCCTCACTATCTTTAAGCACCAGCTGTCAGAGCAGCTCACAGATTACTGTACCTGTACATAGCCCATCTATAATTTAGCCCAAACAATTACCTCTCTCCCTACTGTATTTATTTATTTATTTTTCTCCTTTGCACCCCAATATTTTTATTTCTACTCTGCACATTCTTCCACTCCAAATCTACCATTCCAGTGTTTTACTTGCTATATTGTATTTACTTTGCCACCATGGCCTTTTTTTGCCTTTACCTCCCTTATCTCACCTCATTTGCTCACATTGTATATATACTTATTTTCCTACTGTATTATTGACTGTATGTTTGTTTTACTCCATGTGTAACTCTGTGTTGTTGTATGTGTTGAACTGCTTTGCTTTATCTTGGCCAGGTCGCAATTGTAAATGAGAACTTGTTCTCAACGTGCCTACCTGGTTAAATAAAGGTTAAATAAAAAAAATACAAAATTAAGGAAGTTTAGAACTCTTACATTTATAATACTACAGAAAAGCTTCCCCAGGTTACTGTTCACACAAATGCCTCTGTAATTGTTAGTGTCAAATTTGTCTCTGTTTTTAAAGATTGGGGTTATGAGTCCTTGATTCCAGATGTCAGGGAAATAACCTACACTCAGGATCAAATTAAACAGTTTTAATTTAGCCAATTGAAATGTTGCACTAGTGAGTTTGAGCATCTCATTTAGGATGCCATCAGGTCCGCAGGCTTTTTTAAATTTGAGAGCCTGAAGTTTCTTATAGAGCTCCTGGTCAGTAATAGTTTAGTTTCTTATAGAGCTCCTGGTCAGTAATAGTTTAGTTTCTTATAGAGCTCCTGGTCAGTAATAGTTTAGTTTCTTATAGAGCTCCTGGTCAGTAATAGTTTAGTTTCTTATAGAGCTCCTGGTCAGTAATATTTTAGTTTCTTATAGAGCTCCTGGTCAGTAATAGTTTAGTTTCTTATAGAGCTCCTGGTCAGTAATAGTTTAGTTTCTTATAGAGCTCCTGGTCAGTAATAGTTTAGTTTCTTATAGAGCTCCTGGTCAGTAATAGTTTAGTTTCTTATAGAGCTCCTGGTCAGTAATAGTTTAGTTTCTTATAGAGCTCCTGGTCAGTAATAGTTTAGTTTCTTATAGAGCTCCTGGTCAGTAATAGTTTAGTTTCTTATAGAGCTCCTGGTCAGTAATAGTTTAGTTTCTTATAGAGCTCCTGGTCAGTAATTGGGGAGTCCAGTGGATTTTGATTGTCCTTTATAGCTTTTTCTAATCCATTCAACTTTTCATGAATTTGGCGTTGTTCTGCATTTGTGTCAATTTGAACGGTGTTGTAGAGTGTTTTAAAATGGGTTGTCCATATGTCACCATTTTGTATCGCTAATTCTTCTTGTTTAGATTTTTTTCGTTTTTTCCAATTTTTCCAGAAGTTGTTTGTGTTTATGGACTCCTCAATTAGTGTCAGCTGCTTGCTGTTGTACTGTGCTTTTTTGGTTCTGAGTGTTACGTTTATAGAGTTTTAAAGTCTCACAGTAATGAAGGTGTAATTCACCATTATTTGGGTCTCTGTGCTTTTGGTTGGATGGTGTTCTAAGTTTATTCCTTATAATTTTACAATCTGCATCAAACCAGTTGTCATCTGTGATCTTTTTCATTTTGTTTTTTATCCATTTCAATTGTGCTTCTTTTGTAGTTTGCCTGAATATATAGTTGATGTTTTGTTCTGCTAGATTGATGCCGTCTTCACTGTGAGTGAATGTGGTATCCAGAAAGTTATCTAAGACTGTTTGGATATTTTGGTTACAGGTTGCTTTCTGGTATTCTTCTGTGCTGTTTTGGGCCCATCTGTATGAATTTCTGATGTTGTACAGCTTGCTGGGCTGTGAATGTCGGTTGTTTCCATGTCTGTTCTTTTGAGGAACAACGGAATTTGGATGTGACCAGAGAGAGTTGTTAGTGGCTTGAGAGTGAATGAGCTGAGAGAGAAGGGGTCAATGTCTGTGATCATATAGTCTACTGTACTGCGGCCAAGAGGTGAGCAGTAGGTGAATCTCCCCAAAAAGTCGCCCCGTAACCTACCATTGACGAAGTACAGACCCAGGCTTCTACAGAGCTGCAACTGATCCCTTCCATGTTTGTTGACGGTGCTATCACTGTTGTTTCTATGGGGAGATGAAGACAGTTAGAAACAGTATGGCCTGTAATAAAGCTGTCCCCTCGTGTGGTCTGTCACTGTTGTTTCTATGGGGAGATGAAGACAGTTAGAGACAGTATGGCCTGTAATAAAGCTGTCCCCTCGTGTGGTCTGTCACTGTTGTTTCTATGGGTGAGATGAAGACAGTTAGAGACAGTATGGCCTGTAATAAAGCTGTCCCCTTGTGTGGTCTGTCACTGTTGTTTCTATGGGTGAGATGAAGACAGTAAGAGACAGTATGGCCTGTAATAAAGCTGTCCCCTCGTGTGGTCTGTCACTGTTGTTTCTATGGGGAGATGAAGACAGTTAGAGACACTATGGCCTGTAATAAAGCTGTCCCCTCATGTGGTCTGTCACTGTTGTTTCTATGGGGAGATGAAGACAGTTAGAAACAGTATGGCCTGTAATAAATCTGTCCCCTCGTGTGGTCTGTCACTGTTGTTTCTATGGGGAGATGAAGACAGTTAGAAACAGTATGGCCTGTAATAAATCTGTCCCCTCGTGTGGTCTGTCACTGTTGTTTCTATGGGGAGATGAAGACAGTTAGAGACAGTATGGCCTGTAATAAATCTGTCCCCTCGTGTGGTCTGTCACTGTTGTTTCTATGGGGAGATGAAGACAGTTAGAGACAGTATGGCCTGTAATAAATCTGTCCCCTCGTGTGGTCTGTCACTGTTGTTTCTATGGGGAGATGAAGACAGTTAGAGACAGTATGGCCTGTAATAAAGCTGTCCCCTCGTGTGCTCGTTAGATCAGGTAGTGTTCCTGTGCATTTGTGTCCCCACAGATGAGCACATTTCCCTGGGCCTGGAAATGTTCTTTCTCTTCCTCAAGGGTGGGAAAGATCTCCTCTGAGTAATGTGGGGATTCTAAGGGGGGATATATATTGCGCAAAGAAACACATCTTTTTCCGTCAGTACAAGTTATTTTTTCAGTTTTAACCAAATGTGATATTTACCAATTTTGAGGGGATTAAATGATCAGTACCAAATGATCAGTCCTCCAGTCTCTGCCTCTATTGACAGAGCTGTGTTTCTGTGATGGCATAATTACCTCTCTGTAGCCTGTGGGACAGTGAGTGACAACGTCAGCCTTACACCTTGTCTCCTGCAGAATGATGTCGTCAACATCTTTAAGATTTCTGTTGAACTCCAGTGCTAAACTCTTCAGTCCAAAGGTTGATGAGTTTAGGCCCTGAATGTTCCACTGATAGCGATGTCATGTTCCAAAAGAAAGAATAGCAGTCAGAAATACAGTAACTACTAACTAACAAGTTGTTAAGAGTGAGATAAACAGGATAACAGCTAACATTCTTTCTGTTGTATATATAAATATTCCTATTGATTGGACAAGTAAATTCTAGTACAGTGTGTGTGTGTGTGTGTGTGTGTGTGTGTGTGTGTGTGTGTGTGTGTGTGTGTGTGTGTGTGTGTGTGTGTGTGTGTGTGTGTGTGTGTGTGTGTGTGCCTGCATCTGTGGGTGTTTAGTGCAGTTTAGTGCAGATGTATTGGAGGAGGTCTGGTGCGGGGTAGTAGGCTGTGCCTGGTCCGGTCTGGCTAAGCCGATGGAAGTGGTGATGCTCTGGTGGTGGGTGGGGCCTGTGGGGTGTGCTGGGTCTGGTGGGGCGGTGAAGGGGCCTGGGGCTCCTTGGTGGTGCAGTGGTCTGGTAGGGGTGTCTGGGTGGTCCTCTGTCCAGTGCGGCATGGGGTGTTTGTCTACCAAGTGTCACGTCCTTTAGAGACTTGGCAAACATCCCTACTGTCTGCTTCCTCAGGTGGGAGTGGTCGTGCAGGTGCTCTGGGGTGATTGTTGGGTGGTAAGCAACGTGCACATTCGGGAGGAGGGCACACCCTCTGGTGATGTCAGCGTTGACTTTCTGAATGTACGGGGATGAAAGTCTTTGCGGGGCAGCAGAGTGGAGATGGTAATGTGGGAGTTGGTGAGTTGTGGGAGTTGTTGGTGCCAGTGTGAATAATAATGTGGCCTGGTGTGCCAAAGTCTGTGGATGTGGAGTGCATCCTGTGTTTTTGGGCACCATATTTTGCACACCTTGTGTTTCCCATTTGAGTCAATGAGGATGGCCACCTCAGTGGGTTTTACCAGATTAGTGTGTTTACGGTCTGGGGCTGGAGTACACAGGGCCTGTGTACATGGGAGGGGTGTGTGGGGGTGTGTCAGGGGGGGCCAGAGAGCTTCTCTCTGTAGTAAAGTGTCCCCATGTGAGTCTCCTTGTTGGGGGTGTGGGTAAAGTGTTTGGGAGGGGTTGTGGGTAAAGGTGGGTCAGTGGGGTTGTTAGGGGTGGTGAGGGGCTGCAGCTTCTCTCTGGGAGTCTCTACAGTCTATTATCTGTGCTGCAGCACCCTCTTGATGACAGACAACTCTTTTTCCATCTCCTCCTTTACCTGCACCAGCTCTCTCCTCATGGTGGCCTTTATCTCCTCAAGCACTGTGGTAAGGTTCTCTCTCAACTCCTGGACAGAGTTCTTCAGCTGGGTCCTGCACTGGTTGATCTGGTCTGTGTCTGGGCTGGTGGTGGTGTAGCTGGGGGGCTGCTCCTTCAGCTCAGTAACCCATACCTCTAACAGAGCCAACCTGTCTCTCAGCAGGCTGATGGTAGTGTAGCTGGGGAGCTTCTCCTTCAGCTCAGTAACCCATACCTCTAACAGAGCCAGCCTGTCTCCCAGCAGGCTGATGGTAGTGTGGTCTTGGCTCTGGTGGTTGTAGGCAGGCAGGCAGGGGGGAGGATAGTCCTGCTGTTGGGGTGCCTGAGGTGAGGGGAGAGGTCGGGTGCTGTCCTTGTCTTTTTTGCTTTCCGCCATATTCCTTAGAGTGGGGAAGTCTTGCACAACAGAGCTGAGTGCAGCCTCACTGCCCTGGACCATGAATGTGCCGTTCTGGTACATGTTTACAATCAGAAACCTGTTTCCTGGTCCTTATTGCTGTCCTCAAAAATGTGGATTTGCCTTCCCTTGCAGATGCCTTTTTTGGGGGTAGAGCTGAAATGCCTGGTTAGAGCTGTATGCCAGGCAGTAGTGTGGTCTGTGTAAAACAACAGGTTTGTAACAGTCCTGTTTTGTGAGCAGTCGGCAAACAACGTTTCTAGGGTTCTCCCTCAGATTTCTGTGTTTAAAATGTATTCTTCGCCTCTCTGATTTGATTTCTGCTGGGTATTCAAAAAAAATGGGGGAAAGTCTCTCAGTCTCTGCTGCTGCTGGCACTGCCTCAGTGGCCATGTTGCTATGGTTACCACCAGTCAACAGTTGAAGCTAAACGGTAAGCTAGCTGACAGATTTGAATTTGGCTAGCTAGCACGATTAAGATTGGTCTTTTAACTCACTCTCTCTCTCTGCCTCTCTCTCTCTCTCTCTCTCTCTCTCTCTGTCTCTCTGTCTCTCTCGCTCTCTCTCTCTGTCTCTCTGTCTCTCTCTCTCTGTCTCTCTGTCTCTCTCGCTCTCTCTCTCTCTGCCTCTCTCTCTCTGCCTCTCTCTCTCTCTCTGTTTCTCTCTCACTCTCTGCCTCTCTCTGTCTCTCTCTCTCTCTCTCTCTCTCTGCCTCTCTCTCTCTCTCTCTCTCTCTCTCTGCCTCTCTCTCTCTCTCTGTCTCTCTCCCTCTCTCTCTCTGCCTCTCTCTCTCTCTCTCTCTGCCTGCTCTCTCTCTCTCTCTCTCTCTCTCTCTCTCTCTCTCTCTCCTCTCTCTCTCTCTCTGCCTCTCTCTCTCTCTCTCTGCCTCTCTCTCTCTCTCTCTGCCCCTCTCTCTCTCTCTGCCCCTCTCTCTCTCTATCTCTATCTCTCTCTCGCTCTGCCTCTCTCTCACACTCTCCATTTACCTCTCCCAGCTTTTACTGACATGTACCCATGAGCCCCCCTCTTTTCCATTCATTTGCAGTAATTCCGTTACCGATTTTTGGGATAAATCCATTAACAATATCAGTAAAAGCAATGTCACTAATTGGCAGGTCTACCATCACTTGTTAATTCTGTGAACTTTTATTATCCTCCCTCCTCATGAGGGAGAGAAATTAGAAAATATCTTATCGACATGGGGGTTTTGGGAACAGAATGTCACATCCTGACCATAGAGAGCATTTATTTTCTATGGTAGAGTAGGTCAGGGTGTGACTAGGGGTTATTCTAGTTTATATGTTCTATGTGGGGTTCTAGGTTTATTTTCTATGTTGGTGATTTGTATGATTCCCAATTAGAGGCAGCTGGTAACCTGTGGGTTATGGAATATTGTTTGTGTTTAGTTGCCTGTTCGCACTGCATTGTCGTCACATTTCGGTTAATCTTTATTGTTTTGTTTTTCTAGGTTTCACTGTCTAATAAAATGTGGAACTCTACGTACGCTGTGCCTTGGTCCGTCTATACTAATGAGCAGGACACAGAGTTACAAGGCAATATTTCTTACAGAAATAACTTACAGAAAGTAAACATTTGTGTTGACATTAGTTGGCAGGGGTCTTTCCTTCAACATTACTGTATTTCTGGTACCTTTTTAAGACTTTTTCTGGTAAACGTTTTGTAAGACCCCTTTTCCATCTGTTTACACAGAAATCAAAGCCTTTACTTATGCCTAATTTTTAGGTTGGAAAATGTTTGAAAAAATGTATCTATGCCTTCATTTTCCAAATATATAGACTCTTAACATCACATGTTGCTGCTCATTTGTCAATTTCTTTGGAAATGCTTGACTATTTTCTGGTCAAAATGAGGCTACACGAAAGTACTGTTAACATAACTGTGGGTTAGTCTGGGTTTTCAGTGCATTTCCTGTGGTACAATTCTCATCAACAAATTACGATTCTACATCTCCTTTTCAGATTTAGTAGCTTAGACGTGCAAACAAACAACCGCACGCGCACACACACACACACACATCTTCCACGTGTTGAGTTGGTGAAAACCTCATATCAGCTTTGTGGTGGTGATGGTATGGGTTGGGCTAATGATTGGTGATCCAGTGTTCTGGGATCCCATCAGTCTCCAGGCTGAGCCTTAAACTATCTCACTGCAACTCTCTCACTGCAACTCTCACAGGCATGTTGCTGTAATAATGGCAGCACACTGGAATCCCACAAGAGAGAAGAGGGAAGCAATTCAACCACCCCTCTCCCTCTTCTCACCTCACCTCACCCCCTCCCTCTCACTGTCACTCTCTCCATGTTCCTACTCTCTGTCCCTACTCTCTGCCCCCCTCTCTCCCTCTCCCTCTGTCTCTTTCTCTCTCTTGCTCTCTCTCTCTCCATGTCTCTACTCTCTGCCTCGCCTCGCCTCCCCCTCTCTCTCTCTCTCCCTCCACCTCACCCCTCCCTCTTTCCATGTCCCTACTCTCTGCCCCCCTCTCTCCCTCTCTCTTTCTCTCTCTTGCTCTCCCCATGTCTCTACTCTCAGCCTCGCCTCCCTCCACCTCACCCCTCCCTCTCTCTCCCTCTCTCTGTCTCTCTCTCTCCATGTCCCTACTCTCTGCCCCTACACTCTGCCCCCTCTCTCCATCTCCCTCTGTCTCTTTCTCTCTCTTGCTCTCTCTCTCTCTCCATGTCTCTACTCTCAGCCTCGCCTCCCCCTCTCTCTCTCCCTCCACCTCACCCCTCCCCTCTCTCCCTCTCTCTGTCTCTCTCTCTCCATGTCCCTATTCTCTGCCCCTACACTCTGCCCCCTCTCTCCATCTCCCTCTGTCTCTTTCTCTCTCTTGCTCTCTCTCTCTCTCCGTGTCTCTACTCTCTGCCTCACCTCCCCCTCTCTCTCTCCCTCCACCTCCCCTCCCTCTCTCTGTCTCTCTCTGTCTCCCTCTGTCCATGTCCCTACTCTCTGCCCCCCCCTCCCCCTCTTTCTCCCTCTCCAGGTAATTTCCTCCGGTCTGGGGTGTAATGCAGCCGACGGAGAACAAGTTTATTATCACCAGAACACTGCAAGCCTTTTCCTCTGCCATGTTTATCTGACCCCCGCTCCACCTCCTTCCCCCCAAAATGGCACTGGCAGCCAATCTATCAGTTTATCACTGCTACTTCATCACCGTCACTCCTGGCAGCTAAATTCAAGCTTCCAAATTCTGCTTCTACACACACATCTGCAGTGTTGTGAAGCGTGGGCGTGCTGAGTATATCAGGTAAACAGGGGCTGCCTGGGGACAAGCTCTATAAAGCTGCTGCTTTTCATGGAGAGCCCTGGCTCAGTGTGCACTTCTGGGACCATGGGGTGACAAGTGTGTGTGGGTGTGTGTGTGCTTGTGCATGTGTACAGCGGTTGCAAACATTCCCGAATGGAGGCAGTACTCCCAGCAAACCATTAAGACAAACAAACTGGAATTTGTATATGTTTCCATGTTACAGAGCAGGGTGCCATAGCAAGCAATGGAGAGGATGTTGCCATGGCCTTTCCATTAGCTAATTTAACGCACATCCAGGTACTTTCCACAGGTTTCAACTCATTTAGAGACACTATATGCCTCCAAGTGATGACAGCCCTTCTGAAGGGCCAATCTCCCACCTGACAGGCTAACTACATGTCTCAGACACATGGTACCAACAATTACTACCACAAAACAAGGTAGTCATCTTTACTGTTATATCAAACAGAGAGGACAGTGGAAGACATAGGAAGGGGGAGGAAAGAGAAAGCAGAGAAGTGACAGAAAACCGGTGAGTGAGAAGAGAAATGAGACAAAGAGAAAAACAGAGGCAGAAGAAGAGGTAAGAAAGTAAAGGACAAGTGAGAAGCAGGGAGGGAGAGAGACATCATACAAGGCAAGGAAAGGGGGAGCTAAGAAAGGAGCAGAAAAGAATAGGGAGCGGGAGGGATAGAAGGAGAAGAGTGGGTAAGCAAGTGAGAGAGCGGGTGAGTGGGGAAAGAGAGATGCCTGGCGGGGCCTGCAGATATCTGGCGGTGATATACGAGGCAGGCAGGCAGCAGCATACAGTGGAGGGAGAAGTAGAGGGAAAGAGAGGGGCGGTGTGGTGGCTGCCAGACAGCGGCTAAGTGATTAGGGACGCGCAGCGTAACCCTGCGCCATATTTAGCCGCGGCGGGGAACCGGGGCCCCAGCGCTCTCCTGGAGGGCCCACACCAGATGTTGGGAACTGTTGTGGCATGCGTGGCGGAACAGGGTGGCAGCGGGGTGGCACAGCAAGCCTGGGTTCCTGCAAGGATGACAGTTAATCTCCCCGTCTCCTTCCCCCACTAAATACACAGAAATGGAGAGAGAGAAACACAGACAGTACATCCTCTCTCTCTTCACCCTCTCCTCTCCCTGCAAATACTAAGCTAACAAGTGCCCCCCTTCCCATTAGTCATTCCTCTCCTCTCTCTCTCTCTCTCTCTCTCTCGTTCTCCCTCTCCAGGATGCTCCACCGAAGGCTGACCAAGATAAAGTTTTGACTGGCAGGACCATTTGTTTTAATCAGGTATTTGCAGACGCTTCCCTGACCTCCATTAGTTGAAATTTTAATTTAAATTAACCCCCACTACTACCCCAATTAACCCTCCTCCCCCCTCGCGAGTGCGCGCCGCACTACCAGCATCTGTTCAAGGGGACCGGGGTCGGGCGAGCCGAGCGAGGAGAGTCGGGCGCAGCGTGACCACAGACGGCGACACCATTCGGTTCGTTGTCATCGGAGAAAGAGAGAGGCGGGTATCACGTTGAGTGCACAGTGACTGTTCCGGTCTCTCCATGGGGCCCAGGGGGTCCTTGTCCCTGAGCACCGCTACACATGGCCCAGTCTGGGCCAGCAGGAGGGAGAGAGGGAAAGGGGGAGGGAAGGTGGGAGGGAAATGGAGAGATGGTGATAATTATGCTGTGGTTTATATCTTAAGCTATCCTTCTTCAGATAAGACTGTATTGGAGCATGCATGGGTTTTCTAGCCTGGAGGTACTATGGTGGGAGAGGCTGTTATTCAGCTGTCCTCCTATGCTGGTAGAGATGTACTGTAGGTCGATGGTAGACATGAGAGTAGACCTGGTGTGCAATGCACAGATGGTTAGGTGGACTCCCTGCATCCTTAGGGATACACACCAAATGGGCACTTCGGAGTGGGGTGCCATCCCCCTCAGCCCCCCATTATTCCAGCATCTCCAACCCCGCATTGCACACTTGATCCACCAGTGGGGGGTGCACAACGCTAGATCACAACATTGTTGCTAACTTTGAGGCGACGCTGGACCCTTTCACTGCCCTCCCCTTCACCTGTATCCCCTCCCTCCATCCTACCAAAATGTGAACAGGGAGGAGGGGTGTGTGTGGGAGGGGGGGGGGACTGAACAGTGATAAGAGGTAAGGGAGGGAGGGTACGATGTCCTGTAAAGGACAAAAAGGTTTTGGATCAAAAGGGTTGTGGACATGCCTCCTGTCTCTTGTAGTCACATAGAGTCATCCCTCCTGGACCCCCCCACTCTTCCGGACTCTTCCGGACTGTCCCTAACCTAACCTAACCTAACCCCACCTAACCCTCTCAAACCCCAGCACAGTCTGTCTGGGGACCAAAGCCTCAGAGTGGAGGGTGTGGGGAGATGGGGTGAGAGGTCGGGGGGGACACACCCTAGGTGGGCTATGCCCTTGAGCAAGGTTCTTTAACTGCACTGCATCCCCTGAGCTCCAAGTCCTCACTATGGACAGTGTAGTCAGGAGAGGCCAGTATGTTTCTGACTAAATGGTAAATTACAGCATTAACCACTACTTTAACAAATGGTCCAGGAGGAGATTGCGATTTCAAATGAAATAATTAAACAAGTAAATAAATGGTATATCGTGACTGAGCAAAGGAGTGGTGAATATTCCATGTCAGAAGGAAATAGATTATGTAAACTCTGCAACCCCAGATCCAAGTCTGATAAACCTGGCCTGTCTGGCGAAGCTGGTACATGCTAACTCACTCAGTGGGGACAAATAGGCTGTGTCTGTGTGGCCAAAATACAGCCTCCTCGCACCTACAAAAAAATACATTTAATACATGAACCTACCTGCAAATGCTTCCCAGTTTCGGATTCCCAATCATAGGCTTCCATCGCGCTGGCCACGTCCATCGGGGGAACAAATTACAGTGGGGATTAGGATTGAGAGGAATAACCCAGTGTTTTATCAGCAGGGCCATGTTCCAGCGCAGAGTGAGCTGCTTATATTTCAGGTAAACATAATCCAGATTCTGCTCTCCAGGGGTAGATTCAATTAAGATACAGGACAACTTTGTTAATGCGGCTGTATCTTAATAGCCCTACTATTTCTGGTAATTAATCTGGGTTTAGGGGTGGAGCTAAAACAGGAGGTAGAGACAGAGAGGGATGATACTAGTGTTGCTGCTGTTGTTGCTGCTGTTGAGGTTGCTGCTGTTGCTGTTGTTGCTGTTGCTGCTTCTGTTGTTGATATTGCTGCTGTTGCTGCTGTTGCTGCTGTTGCTTTTGCTGCTGTTGCTGTTGTTGCTACTGCTGTTGTTGCTGCTGCTGCTGCTGTTGCTGTTGTTGCTACTGCTGTTGTTGCTACTGCTGCTGCTGCTGCTGCTGTTGCTGCTGTTGTTGTTGCTGTTGCTGCTGTTGTTGTTGTTGTTGTTGCTGTTGCTGCTGTTGTTGCTACTGCTGTTGTTTCTGCTGCTGCTGTTGCTGCTGTAGCTGTTGCTGCTTTTGTTGCTGTTGCTGCTGTTGTTGCTGTTGCTGCAGTTGCTGTTGTTGCTGCAGTTGCTGCTAGGGAAGGACCCGATAACCTTAACCCCAGGAGTTGGTCATCAGCACAACAACCACCTCACTGGATCTCCAGACAGCCACTCCCATATCCCATAGACATGTGATGAGGGGAACACCCTCTGGATGTTAAGACAATATGTACCCACTGGGCAAAGATGTCATTTCAATGTCTAGTTTGATTTAGATTCGGTTGATTTGTCAACTAATGTGAATTCAACGTGAAATCAACAAAATAATTAAACTTTTCACTAGATTAAGGTTAAGATATACGTGACAAAAAATAGGGAATTCCATTTATACAAATCTGATAAGTTGTCCATGTTGATTCAACGTCAACACATTGCATTTCATTTCTTTGCTTAAATGACATGGAAAGAACGTTGATTCAACCAGTTTTTGCCAAGTGGGTATTGACAGTGACAGTCTGGTGTTAGAACAGGACATTAAAAGTGGATCCGGGGAGGGGAGGGAAGGGTTCTCTGGCTCTGTGGACTTAAGCCGCTGGGAGGCCACAGAGACTCTGAATCTTATTCAGATGATGTGCTGCAGATGCTTGTCCTTGAAGAAAGGGAATTAGAGGCCACACCAAGTCAAAGGGAAAGGGGAGGGGGAGAGAAAACTATTGAAGAATAGTGAGAGAGAAGAGTGAAGGGGAGAGATATGGATAGATATAGGGGGAAAACAGAGTTATTCACAGGGAGGATGATGTACGGAGCACTGACTCTGACAGAAATGTAACCACGGGACCAAGCAGACAATCCCCTCTCAGGAAACAGAGATCAAAGGGGATATAAGTAGTCAGGACTTGTTCCATGCAATTCAACAGCCAGGCAACCAGCTCTACTTTACTTTTCACTTCATGTTGAGTTTCTGGCTCCCAGCGCAAGCGGAGACAGAGCATCGGCACTTCAGCACAAGGCTTTGAACAGCTTGAACAGCATTCCCTGGGAAGCTTTGGAATTCCCATTTAAAAAAATGAATGTCCTTGGAAAAGTGGAATATTTTTAGGTGATGATGACAAACATTTCTTAGAGTGGAGGAATGCTCACTACTTTTGTTCTCTCAAGGCCTCAAATTCCCCTTAGTCCATAATTCTTCTTCATCCTAATCAGAGTCCTCATCATCCTCTCAGAAGACATGTGGACAAACTCTTAAACCTTCTATTGAAATGTGATCACATACTGTACGTACTATACATGCAGACATTGTCCATAACCTCATTTACTATGACATTTTTTCTGCAGCTACAACGTTCCATATGGAGAAGAAAAAGGAAAGACAATATACAGTTGTTCCAATAGGAATCTATGAGGACACATCTCCAGCTTGCATGGAACTGCAGATTCTCCAGGGAGAATGAGTGTGTTCAGCACCTAATAACAGTTGGGAGAGAGTAAGAGCATGTACTGTTAGCATTGACAGCACGAAGATAGAGAGGAGTGTGAGGTTATAGCCATGCAAGAGAAACACATATCTGTGTATAGATAGCAAGAAATTGAGAGGGAGGGGAAAGACAGATAGAGAGAGATGGAGAAAGGCAGAGAATAATCGAAGCACCGAAAAAGACTAATAGTACCAGAATGCAGAACCACACAAAGGCAGAAAAAAGCTGAGAAGGAGAGAGGAGAGAGGAGATGAGGGATGAGGTGCAGGGTGATTCATTATTTGTCTTGTTTTTACAAACGCCGTTCTCAGAGACAATCAATTTATTCCCGAGCGTGGGAGCAGTGGAGTCTTGGCATGAGGGGACGTCACATCAGCACCATGGAGAGACACACGCCAGTCTAACAGCATTACAACCCCTCAGTCTCTACAATCTCCACAGGAGACTGACAGAGAGAGAGGGGGGGGGTCTCTGTCCTCCTTCTCATGTTAGACCAGATCCCCAGGAGTAAGACCAGACCACCAGGAGTTAGACCAGACCCCCAGGAGTTAGACCAGACCCCCAGGAGTAAAACCAGACCCCCAGGAGTTAGACCAGACCCCGAGGAGTAAGACCAGACCCCCAGGAGTAAGACCAGACCACCAGGAGTAAGACCAGACCACCAGGAGTTAGACCAGGAGTTAGACCAGGCCCCCAGGAGTAAGACTAGACCCCCAGGAGTAAGACCAGACCACCAGGAGTTAGACCAGGAGTTAGACCAGGCCCCCAGGAGTAAGACCAGACCACCAGGAGTTAGACCAGGAGTTAGACCAGACCCCGAGGAGTAAGACCAGACCCCCAGGAGTAAGACCAGACCACCAGGAGTAAGACCAGACCACCAGGAGTTAGACCAGGAGTTAGACCAGGCCCCCAGGAGTAAGACTAGACCCCCAGGAGTTAGACCAGACCCCCAGGAGTAAGACCAGATCCCCGGGAGTAAGACCAGACCCCCCAGTGTGACAGGCTTTCAATCTCCCATCAGTACCCCCCTGTACCCCAGTACCCCCCTGTGACAAATGAAATCTTATCAAATGTTATTTGTCACATGCACCCAGAGAGAGCGAGAGACCAGTAACCCTCCATGACAAATCAAATCAAATGTTATTTGTCACATGCGCCCAGAGAGAGAGACCAGTACTCCTCTGTGACAAATCAAATGTTATTTGTCACATGCGCCGAATACAACATGTGTAGATCTTATCTTGAAATGGTTACTTACAAGCCCTTAACCAACAATGCAGTTCAAGAAATAGAGTTAAGAAAATATTTACTAGATAAACTAAAGCAAAAAATGTATGAAAAGATAACACAATAAAATAACAATTCTGAAGCTATATAGATAGGGTACCTGTACCGAGTCAGTGTGCAGCGGTACAGGTTAGTCTCTCCACCTCCCCAGCAGTTATTCCAATCCCCCACTGTGATAACTTCACAGTCTCCCTACAGTCTTCCTCCTAAGGTCCTCTATGCATGATATCCCCTCACAGTCTCTCCAGGAACCCCTCAGGAGACAGAGAGCAGTGGGGGGTTTCTCTCCAGGAACCCCTCAGGAGACAGAGAGCAGTGGGGGGTTTCTCTCCAGGAACCCCTCAGGAGGTAGAGAGCAGTGGGGGGTTTCTCTCCAGGAACCCCTCAGGAGACAGAGAGCAGTGGGGGGTTTCTCTCCAGGAACCCCTCAGGAGACAGAGAGCAGTGGGGGCAGTGGGGGGTTTCTCTCCAGGAACCCCTCAGGAGACAGAGAGCAGTGGGGGGTTTCTCTCCAGGAACCCCTCAGGAGACAGAGAGCAGTGGGGGGTTTCTCTCCAGGAACCCCTCAGGAGACAGAGAGCAGTGGGGGGTTTATCTCCAGGAACCCCTCAGGAGACAGAGAGCAGTGGGGGTTTCTCCAGGAACCCCTCCAGGAACCCCTCAGGAGACAGAGAGCAGTGGGGGGTTTCTCTCCAGGAACCCTCAGGAGACAGAGAGCAGGTCAGGAGACAGAGAGGGGGTTTCTCTCCAGGAACCCCTCAGGAGACAGAGAGCAGTGGGGGTTTCTCTCCAGGAACCCCTCAGGAGACAGAGAGCAAGTGGGGTTTCTCTCCAGGAACCCCTCAGGAGACAGAGAGCAGTGGGGGAAACAGAGAGCAGTGTTTCTTTCTCTCCAGGAACCCCTCAGGAGACAGAGAGCAGTGGGGGGTTTCTCTCCAGGAACCTCTCAGGAGACAGAGAGCAGTGGGGGGTTTCTCTCCAGGAACCCCTCAGGAGACAGAGAGCAGTGGGGGGTTTCTCTCCAGGAACACCTCAAGGAGTCTGAATAAAAAGAGGATGACAAACAGGGCCTTAACCTGAAGAGGCGATTGAGGTGCCTTCGTTTTCCCCGTCCTGCTCCCCACCCCAGAGTTAAGCCAACATGGAGGAATTCTTCACCAACCCCTCCCCCCTTCCGAACTGCTACCATCCTGTAATCCGACAGATTAATGGCAGAGCATGAAATGTGCCGTTTACGTTGACAAAAGTTACACGTTGGGGGTGGGGTTGGCAGGCTTGGGTGCGGTGGATTACGGAGTGCAGGCATAATTTGATTGAGCTGCCAATTTGCTGCGTGTGCACTCCTCCCACCAATGACGACTTTGCGGTCTCACTTCTGAGGAAATTTACGTTGGAGCTGCGGAGAGCCTTGTTCGGGGGAGGGGCAGTCGTTCCAGTCGTACTAAAGCCCCCATACCAACCACACCCTTCCTACCCCCAAATGACTGTCACAGCACCCATGTCACCCTCACACAGTAGGGCAGTCATGTGGGAATTTTCAACCAGTTTCTGAAGGGTACATTTCAAAAAGACCCCAAGAACCTGCACCCATAGGCCAGGGGTGGGAACTCAATCAGATGTCAAAGTTAGCATGTACAGCATAACACCTATAGTGTGTCTCTGGTGTGAACTTCAGAGGTCATTGTGATTCCTAACTGGCCTATAGCAGGAACACACTTGTCTCCAATCATCTGCACACACCTGTCATCAGTCTCATTCCCACCAGTTTGTGTGTGTGTGAGTGGGGAGGAGAGGTCACATCCAATCAAACCAGTGTAGACTTGTCCCATTGCCCGCTGCCCCCCCAATAAATTATACCCATCATTTGAGGGGAGTGGAAGGTAGTCGCTCTTTAGCATCATTCAAAGGACATTTCCAAACTATCGCTCAAAATGACAAAGGGAGGCACTGGGGGTGAGCCCTGAAACAATCACACTCATTCACACCTCTCTGCAGCATCCTCACATCCTACCCCCCCCACACACACAATTAATCCCAGCAAAACACGTCTGATTGAATCTTTTCAAGCAAATCCTTCGCCTTGGCTTTTGTTGGTTCACTCCTTGTCAGTATCTATTAAAGTATGTTATTCATTCTCCGGAACTGGCCACATCTTTACAAAATATGGAGCAGAAAGAAAGAAAGGAGGAGAAAGAAAACCTCTGGCGCAGACTGATCCCACTGTCTTCAACTTTAATCAACTGTACGTTGACCGCTTGTCATCTCTCTCCCTTCTTATCTCTCTCTCTCTTTCTCTCCTTTTCTCTCTCCCCTCTCTCTCTGTAATAATGGGCTGTTTGGAATGCAGGAAGCAAGCTCCACATCAATCATTGGCCCGGTCTCTCCCCCCCACACCCCACCCCCCATTCTCTGCAATAAATATGCAAATGAGCTGAAGCCAGTCATTGGTAATTTCAAACTCGGCTCACTAGTGGTAAAAAAGGACACAAATGTATTAATTGCGGGCGGCCGAAGGAATCCCATTTCTGTAGGCATTGATTACAAAGGCGGCATGAGTGATTTCGGATGGGGGGGCAAGGGGGGTTGATGGGTGCAAAATCCAGTTAAGAAGACGGGGGGTGGCATGGAAGTGGGGTGCGATATAAAAATAACAATCAAATCAAGCTTTTTTTCTACAGCACATTTCACACATGGAATGCAACACAATGTGCATCACAGGAAAAAACAATGAAAAACAATTAAAATAAAAACGTTTATATTTACTACACAACCAACATAAGAAGATAAAAAACTAAAGAATAACAATAAAAACTGAAGGATTAAAAAGCACCCTAACACGGAACCCAAACCGTCTGCGCGCGTGCGCCATCGTGCATACATTTATTTTGTCCCCCCACAAACACACGATCACGACACGCAGGTTAAAACATCAAAACCAACTCTGAACCAATTACATTCATTTGGGGAGAGGTCAAATAGCATTAAACCTGTATGGCAATTTAGCTAGCTAGCTTCCACTTGCTAGCTAAGTTGTCCTAGAGATGGCACGTGGGTACCTGCTTCTATAAACCAATGAGGAGATGGGAGAGGCAGGACTTGCTGTGCGATCTGCATCAGAAATAGAACTGATTTCTATTTTAGCCCTTGGCAACGCTGACCCTCCTTGGCATGCGCGAGCAGTGTGGGTGCAATAATTGAATAACATAGATTTCTACATTTATTTTGCAACACTCGCGCATGCGCCCCGAGCGGTGTGTTCCGCCTGTAAGGAAAAACAAAGCTAAAAAGGTGTGTTTTAAGATCTCTGTTAAATATGTCCACAGTTTCGGCCCCCCTCAGGTTCTCTGACAGGCTATTCCAGAGACTGGGGGCATAGTAGATAGCTTACGGAGATAGCTTACAGAGGCTTTACCAAACTGGGATACCTTCATGGCCTAGTTAGAACTGGTTATTTAGGGTTTCCTATTCAGCTCTAAATCTAGATCTGGCCAGGATGGGCAACCTTTGTCCAAACACACAGATGTTCAAAAGCACACATACGCACTCACACACACTACACCTAGTGCACATGTATGTGTGCTTGTCCTACCTGGGCAGTGTACAACCCCCCCCCCACACACAGGAAACAGGGACCTCGACACGCTCAATGCACAGCTGGCTCTGCTAATGTGAGATTATGTCGCGTGGAGACCCAATTATCCACCATTGATCCCAAACACCTCCTAATGGCTCACAGAGCAACAATGTGCAGAGAGGTACTACGGCCCACTTGGGTGCATCCGTATGTGTACACATGCAAATTCTAGTGGGAGATGAGGTGCTCAAGGTGAAGGTGAACCATTTCTTTCTGCTGGGTCAGATTTAGGAGTGATTGTGTGTGTGTGTGTGTGTGTGTGTGTGTGTGTGTGTGTGTGTGTGTGTGTGTGTGTGTGTGTGTGTGTGTGTGTGTGTGTGTGTGTGTGTGTGTGTGTGTGTGTGTGTTTGTGGGTAGTTTGGAGTGGTTTCCCGGATTAGTATAGAGACAAACTGGTCATTAAACACAACACACACAGACAAAAAAAAGAACCTGACAAACCTTCAATGCCAGTAAGCTGCTTCACTTTGTTTCAGTCATTAATCCTAACGTGCTTTGTCTCCATCCAAACATTTTCATGGGGCTTGCCAAGCATTCAAGATTGCCAATTGAGCAATGACAATAACATTGACAAAAGCAACAAGCTTAACATCAGTTAGGTATTTTATCTGTGTGTGTGTGTGTGTGTGTGTGTCTGTGTGTGTGTCTGTGTGTGTGCGTGTGTGTGTGTATGTGTGTGTGTGTGTGCGTGCGTGTGCGTGTGCGTGTGCGTGTGTGTGTGTGTGTGTGTGTGTGTGTGTGTGTGTGTGTGTGTGTGTGTGTTTGTGTGCAAGCTGCAAATACCTGAAAATGGCCGAGCTGAGCCAAAAGTTAAAGAAAAATCACCACAATAAAATAACAGCCCTATCCAACATGGTTGCTGTCCAAGGAATCCTATCTCCCATAAATTATGGCCGTAAACTTTTCCCGCCGTGCGGGCTAATTAATTCCTGTACTATACACAAAAGGAAATGTCGGGTGACAAATGGGAGCAGGACTTAAAAGCTGCCAGGTCTGCAAAACATTTTCTACTCCAATTTATAAGCAATTTTGCAGTAAATCATCAACCAGAACTGGCTACTTTGGGAGGCAATGCGGCTGAGACAGCGTGCACACAGAACCGTTTTGGAGGAGGAGGGTCGGGGAAATGGACAAACAGAGAAGAGGGAGAAAACAATGGACTTAACCTCTAAGAAAAACAGAAAAAAACAGACAAATAGTCCAAATACATTTTTGTCATTTAGCAGACGTTCTTATCCAAAACGACTTACAGGAGCAATGAGGGTTAAGTACCTTGCTCGAGGGCACATCAGCAGATTTTCACCTAGTCAGCTCTGGGGTTCAAAGCAGCAAAGAATGGGCCTGTAAGGGTGTGTATCAGAGACTATCCTGCTATTACAATTGCTTGCTCTTTCTCTTTCCAACCATAGTTCTATAGACCAAATATTGGTAATCATTTTTATGAAGGAAGAAGTGCAAGGCACCTGAAAACCAGATGGTTCCAGCCTTCCCTGTGCCAACAGTAAGCCGGGGAACAGTCCAGTATTCCAAATATCTATTGGACTCGGGCCTACAACAACACAAGACGTATAACCCGCTCCTATGGCGAATGATGGAGGGCAGTATCTAACTCAGGTGGAGAGCTCACTTTGGGCCGGCATTGATCTGGTGCTGAAGCTAATGCAAATACATGGGAGGTGATGGACAGCTAGTGAACTGCTTTACACTGTCTCTCGGAATTAGCCTTCGTGCTTCACACAGGTCTTTATCAATGTCTCTGGACTGGGAGCTATCTGAATGGAACTGATTTACTCATTGGACAAGACAGTGACAGAGTGGGTAGAATCACAGCCATGGTTTAAAGACTTGTTACGTACATTAAATCAATGTTTAAGGCGTTTTCATTCTGTTGGGGCCTAAAAAATACTAATTGGATTGTGAATGCTTTCCCTTTCATGAAACTGTTGTTTTTTGTTTCCGTTTTGTTCCCTTACCTGCTCATCAATTACACCCCATTGTTCCTTACCTGCTCATCAATTACACCCCACTGTTCCTTACCTGCTCATCAATTACACCCCAGTGTTCCTTACCTGCTCATCAATTACACCCCATTGTTTCTTACCTGCTCATCAATTACACCCCGTTGTTCCTTACCTGCTCATCAATTACACCCCCTTGTTCCTTACCTGCTCATCAATTACACCCCATTGTTCCTTACCTGCTCATCAATTACACCCCATTGTTCCTTACCTGCTCATCAATTACACCCCAGTGTTCCTTACCTGCTCATCAATTGCACCCCATTATTCCTTACCTGCTCATCAATTACACCCCCTTGTACCTTACCTGCTCATCAATTACACCCCATTGTTCCTTACCTGCTCATCAATTATACCCCATTGTTCCTTACCTGCTCATCAATTACACCCCATTGTTCCTTACCTGCTCATCAATTACACCCTATTATCAGTTCCATGCTCCCTTTTTAAATATATTCAGGTTGGGCAAAACAAAGTTTGTGTCAACAAACATTGTGACAATGATTTATCCACAAACTAACAGCCATTTCATTCAACAGCCTCTTGGTGTGGCAACTGTTCATTATATTGGAAAGCATTGGCTTTGAGGAGGCCCATTATCTAGTTAATGGTAAACTAGCCTGACAGAAGGGGAATTCATTGAGGTTAAAGCAGGTGAAGAGAATGGGCACTGGTTCTACCTTACCCCCCTCCATGGCTCCTTGGCCCACATCTCCATGCCCAACACAGAGACTCTTGTCCTGGGTAGAGGAAGGGCCCTTCATGCTCCTGTTCTCCAGCGAGAGCCCACATTGGCCCCAAATGCTTCACTAGCTCTCCTGGACCACTCCACGTCCATCAGCCAGGGTGGGTGGAAGCATCTGCATCTAGATGTGATCACAGGCTTGAGTGGCTCCAGCCCACACATAATGCCTGCAATTGGAATAAACAAACATGGCAATGCAAAGTAACACATTGCCACAAATCACAATATCTCAGCTCAAGTGTGAGGCGTCTGTTTCATTGCCCCCCCACATCCTCACACCACTCTGCAAAATAAAACACGACAAAGGGTCCAAAATCCCCTTTTAGAAAAGTTCATGAATATCTCTCCATAAGGCCAGCCAGCCATGGTTAACCAACAGTGCAGTTCAAGAAGAAGAAAATATTTACCAAGTAGACTCAAATAAAAAGTCATAATAAAAAGTAACACAATAAGAATAACAATAACGAGGCTATATACAGGGGGTACCAGTACCGAGTCAGAGCGCGGGGGTACAGGCTAGTTGAGGTAATCTGTACATGTAGGTGGGGTGAAGTGACTATGCATAGGTAACAAACAAACAGCGAGTAGCAGCAGTGTACAAAGGGGGTGGGGGGGGTCAATGTAAGTTGTCCAGTGGCAATTTTATGAATTGTTCAGCAGTCTTATGGCTTGACCACCAACAGACCCTCCACCACACACAGAAAGACTCCAGACCACCAACAGACCCTCCACCACACACAGAAAGACTCCAGACCACCTACAGACCCTCCACCACACACAGAAAGAATCCAGACCACCTACAGACCCTCCGTCACACACAGAAAGACTCCAGACCACCTACAGACCCTCCACCACACACAGAAAGACTCCAGACCACCAACAGACCCTCCACCACACACAGAAAGACTCCAGACCACCTACAGACCCTCCACCACACACAGAAAGACTCCAGACCACCTACAGACCCTCCGTCACACACAGAAAGACTCCAGACCACCTACAGACCCTCCGCCACACACAGAAAGACTCCAGACCACCTACAGACCCCCCACCACACACAGAAAGACTCCAGACCACCAACAGACCCTCCACCACACACAGAAAGACTCCAGACCACCAACAGACCCTCCACCACACACAGAAAGACTCCAGAACACCAACAGACCCTCCACCACACACAGAAAGACTCCAAACCACCTACAGACCCTCCACCACACACAGAAAGACTCCAGACCACCTACAGACCCTCCACCACACACAGAAAGACTCCAAACCACCAACAGACCCTCCACCACACACAGAAAGACTCCAGACCACCTACAGACCCTCCACCACACACAGAAAGACTCCAAACCACCAACAGACCCTCCACCACACACAGAAAGACTCCAGACCACCTACAGACCCCCACCACACACAGAAAGACTCCAAACCACCAACAGACCCTCCACCACACACAGAAAGACTCCAGACCACCAACAGACCCTCCACCACACACAGAAAGACTCCAGACCACCAACAGACCCTCCGCCACACACAGAAAGACTCCAGACCACCTACAGACCCTCCACCACACACAGAAAGACTCCAGACCACCTACAGACCCTCCGTCACACACAGAAAGACTCCAGACCACCTACAGACCCTCCACCACACACAGAAAGAATCCAGACCACCAACAGACCCTCCACCACACACAGAAAGACTCCAAACCCCTACAGACCCTCCACCACACAGAAAGACTCCAGACCACCAACAGACCCTCCACCACACACAGAAAGACTCCAGACCACCTACAGACCCTCCACCACACACAGAAAGACTCCAATCCACCTACAGACCCTCCACCACACACAGAAAGACTCCAGACCACCAACAGACCCTCCACCACACACAGAAAGACTCCAGACCACAACAGACCCTCCACCACACACAGAAAGACTCCAGAACACCAACAGACCCTCCACCACACACAGAAAGAATCCAAACCACCTACAGACCACCACACACAGAAAGACTCCAAACCACCTACAGACCCTCCACCACACAGAAAGAATCCAAACCACCCAACAGACCACCACACACAGAAAGACTCCAAACCCCTACAGACCCTCCACCACACAGAAAGACTCCAAACCACCAACAGACCCTCCACCACACACAGAAAGACTCCAGACCACCTACAGACCCTCCACCACACACAGAAAGACTCCAAACCACCTACAGACCCTCCACCACACACAGAAAGACTCCAGACCACCTACAGACCCTCCACCACACACAGAAAGACTCCAAACCACCTACAGACCCTCCACCACACAGAAAGACTCCAGACCACCAACAGACCCTCCACCACACACAGAAAGACTCCAGACCACCTACAGACCCTCCACCACACACAGAAAGACTCCAGACCACCTACAGACCCTCCACCACACACAGAAATAATCCAGACCACCTACAGACCCTCCACCACACACAGAAAGACTCCAAACCCCTACAGACCCTCCACCACACAGAAAGACTCCAGACCACCAACAGACCCTCCACCATACACAGAAAGACTCCAGACCACCTACAGACCCTCCACCACACACAGAAAGACTCCAGACCACCTACAGACCCTCCACCACACACAGAAAGACTCCAGACCACCTACAGACCCTCCACCACACACAGAAAGACTCCAGACCACCTACAGACCCTCCACCACACACAGAAAGACTCCAGACCACCTACAGACCCTCCACCACACACAGAAAGAATCCATACCACCTACAGACCACCACACACAGAAAGACTCCAAACCCCCTACAGACCCTCCACCACACAGAAAGAATCCATACCACCTACAGACCACCACACACAGAAAGACTCCAAACCCCCTACAGACCCTCCACCACACAGAAAGACTCCAGACCACCAACAGACCCTCCACCACACACAGAAAGACTCCAGACCACCTACATTCCCTCCACCACACACAGAAAGACTCCAGACCACCTACAGACCCTCCACCACACACAGAAAGAATCCATACCACCTACAGACCACCACACACAGAAAGACTCCAAACCCCCTACAGACCCTCCACCACACAGAAAGACTCCAGACCACCAACAGACCCTCCACCACACACAGAACGACTCCAGACCACCTACAGACCCTCCACCACACACAGAAAGACTACAGACCACCTACAGACCCTCCACCACACACAGAAATAATCCAGACCACCTACAGACCACCACACACAGAAAGACTCCAAACCACCTACAGACCCTCCACCACACAGAAAGACTCCAGACCACCAACATACCCTCCACCACACACAGAAAGACTCCAGACCACCTACAGACACTCCACCACACACAGAAAGACTCCAGACCACCTACAGACCCTCCGCCACACACAGAAAGACTCCAGACCACCTACAGACCCTCCACCACACACAGAAAGACTCCAGACCACCTACAGACCCTCCACCACACACATAAAGACTCCAGACCACCTACAGACCCTCCACCACACACAAAAATAATCCATACCACCTACAGACCACCACACACAGAAAGACTCCAAACCCCCTACAGACCCTCCACCACACAGAAAGACTCCAGACCACCAACAGACCCTCCACCACACACAGAACGACTCCAGACCACCTACAGACCCTCCACCACACACAGAAAGACTCCAGACCACCTACAGACCCTCCACCACACACAGAAAGACTCCAGACCACCTACAGACCCTCCGTCACACACAGAAAGACTCCAGACCACCTACAGACCCTCCACCACACACAGAAAGACTCCAGACCACCAACAGACCCTCCACCACACACAGAAAGACTCCAGACCACCTACAGACCCTCCGCCACACACAGAAAGACTCCAGACCACCTACAGACCCTCCACCACACACAGAAAGACTCCAGACCACCAACAGACCCTCCAACACACACAGAAAGACTCCAGACCACCAACAGACCCTCCACAACACACAGAAAGACTCCAGAACACCAACAGACCCTCCACCACACACAGAAAGACTCCAAACCACCTACAGACCCTCCACCACACACAGAAAGACTCCAGACCACCTACAGACCCTCCACCACACACAGAAAGACTCCAAACCACCTACAGACCCTCCACCAAAAAACAGAAAGACTCCAGACCACCTACAGACCCTCCACCACACACAGAAAGACTCCAGACCACCTACAGACCCTCCGCCACATACAGAAAGACTCCAGACCACCTACAGACCCTCCACCACACACAGAAAGACTCCAGACCACCTACAGACCCTCCACCACACACAGAAAGACTCCAGACCACCTACAGACCCTCCACCACACACAGAAAGAATCCATACCACCTACAGACCCTCCACCACACACAGAAAGAATCCAAACCCCTACAGACCCTCCACCACACAGAAAGACTCCAGACCACCAACAGACCCTCCACACACACAGAAAGACTCCAGACCACCTACAGACCCTCCACCACACACAGAAAGACTCCAAACCACCTACAGACCCTCCACCACACACAGAAAGACTCCAGACCACCTACAGACCCTCCGCCACACACAGAAAGACTCCAGACCACCTACAGACCCTCCACCACACACAGAAAGACTACAGACCACCTACAGACCCTCCACCACACACAGAAATAATCCAGACCACCTACAGACCACCACACACAGAAAGACTCCAAACCACCTACAGACCCTCCACCACACAGAAAGACTCCAGACCACCAACAGACCCTCCACCACACACAGAAAGACTCCAGACCACCTACAGACCCTCCACCACACACAGAAAGACTCCAGACCACCTACAGACCCTCCACCACACACAGAAAGACTCCAGACCACCTACAGACCCTCCACCACACACAGAAAGACTCCAGACCACCTACAGACCCTCCACCACACACAGAAAGACTCCAGACCACCTACAGACCCTCCACCACACACAAAAATAATCCATACCACCTACAGACCACCACACACAGAAAGACTCCAAACCCCTACAGACCCTCCACCACACAGAAAGACTCCAGACCACCAACAGACCCTCCACCACACACAGAAAGACTCCAGACCACCTACAGACCCTCCACCACACACAGAAAGACTCCAGACCACCTACAGACCCTCCACCACACACAGAAAGAATCCATACCACCTACAGACCACCACACACAGAAAGACTCCAAACCCCCTACAGACCCTCCACCACACAGAAAGACTCCAGACCACCAACAGACCCTCCACCACACACAGAAAGACTCCAGACCACCTACAGACCCTCCACCACACACAGAAAGACTCCAGACCACCTACAGACCCTCCACCACACACAGAAAGAATCCATACCACCTACAGACCACCACACACAGAAAGACCAAACCCCCTACAGACCCTCCACCACACAGAAAGACTCCAGACCACCAACAGACCCTCCACCACACACAGAAAGACTCCAGACCACCTACAGACAATCCACCACACACAGAAAGACTACAGACCACCTACAGACCCTCCACCACACACAGAAATAATCCAGACCACCTACAGACCACCACACACAGAAAGACTCCAGACCACCTACAGACCCTCCACCACACACAGAAAGACTCCAGACCACCTACAGACCCTCCAACACACACAGAAAGATCCAGACCACCTACAGACCCTCCACCACACACAGAAAGACTCCAGACCACCTACAGACCCTCCACCACACACAAAAATAATCCATACCACCTACAGACCACCACACACAGAAAGACTCCAAACCCCTACAGACCCTCCACCACACAGAAAGACTCCAGACCACCAACAGACCCTCCACCACACACAGAAAGACTCCAGACCACCTACAGACCCTCCACCACACACAGAAAGACTCCAGACCACCTACAGACCCTCCACCACACACAGAAAGACTCCAGACCACCTACAGACCCTCCGTCACACACAGAAAGACTCCAGACCACCTACAGACCCTCCACCACACACAGAAAGACTCCAGACCACCAACAGACCCTCCACCACACACAGAAAGACTCCAGACCACCAACAGACCCTCCACCACACACAGAAAGACTCCAGACCACCTACAGACCCTCCACCACACACAGAAAGAATCCAGACCACCTACAGACCCTCCACCACACAGAAAGACTCCAGACCACCTACAGACCCTCCACCACACACAGAAAGACTCCAGACCACCAACAGACCCTCCACCACACACAGAAAGACTCCAGACCACCTACAGACCCTCCACCACACACAGAAAGACTCCAGACCACCTACAGACCCTCCGTCACACACAGAAAGACTCCAGACCACCCAGACCACCAGAAAGACAGACCCTCCACCACACACAGAAAGACTCCAGACCACCAACAGACCCTCCACCACACACAGAAAGACTCCAGACCACCAACAGACCCTCCACCACACACAGAAAGACTCCAGACCACCAACAGACCCTCCACCACACACAGAAAGACTCCAGACCACCTACAGACCCTCCACCACACACAGAAAGACTCCAGACCACCAACAGACCCTCCACCACACACAGAAAGACTCCAGACCACCTACAGACCCTCCACCACACACAGAAAGACTCCAAACCACCTACAGACCCTCCACCACACACAGAAAGACTCCAGACCACCTACAGACCCTCCACCCACACAGAAAGACTCCAAACCACCTACAGACCCTCCACCACACACAGAAAGACTCCAGACCACCTACAGACCCTCCCACACACAGAAAGACTCCAGACCACCTACAGACCCTCCACCACATACAGAAAGACTCCAGACCACCTACAGACCCTCCACCACACACAGAAAGACTCCAGACCACCTACAGACCCTCCACCACACACAGAAAGACTCCAGACCACCTACAGACCCTCCACCACACACAGAAAGAATCCATACCACCTACAGACCCTCCACCACACACAGAAAGACTCCAAACCCCTACAGACCCTCCACCACACAGAAAGACTCCAGACCACCAACAGACCCTCCACCACACACAGAAAGACTCCAGACCACCTACAGACCCTCCACCACACACAGAAAGACTCCAGACCACCTACAGACCCTCCACCACACACAGAAAGAATCCAGACCACCTACAGACCCTCCACCACACACAGAAAGACTCCAGACCACCTACAGACCCTCCACCACACACAGAAAGACTCCAGACCACCTACAGACCCTCCACCACACACAGAAAGAATCCATACCACCTACAGACCACCACACACAGAAAGACTCCAAACCCCTACAGACCCTCCACCACACAGAAAGAATCCATACCACCTACAGACCACCACACACAGAAAGACTCCTACAGACCCTCCACCACACAGAAAGACTCCAGACCACCAACAGACCCTCCACCACACACAGAAAGACTCCAGACCACCTACAGACCCTCCACCACACACAGAAAGACTCCAGACCACCTACAGACCCTCCACCACACACAGAAAGAATCCATACCACCTACAGACCACCACACACAGAAAGACTCCAAACCCCTACAGACCCTCCACCACACAGAAAGACTCCAGACCACCAACAGACCCTCCACCACACACAGAAAGACTCCAGACCACCTACAGACCCTCCACCACACACAGAAAGACTACAGACCACCTACAGACCCTCCACCACACACAGAAATAATCCAGACCACCTACAGACCACCACACACAGAAAGACTCCAAACCACCTACAGACCCTCCACCACACAGAAAGACTCCAGACCACCAACATACCCTCCACCACACACAGAAAGACTCCAGACCACCTACAGACCCTCCACCACACACAGAAAGACTCCAGACCACCTACAGACCCTCCGCCACACACAGAAAGACTCCAGACCACCTACAGACCCTCCACCACACACAGAAAGACTCCAGACCACCTACAGACCCTCCACCACACACAGAAAGACTCCAGACCACCTACAGACCCTCCACCACACACAAAATAATCCATACCACCTACAGACCACCACACACAGAAAGACTCCAAACCCCTACAGACCCTCCACCACACAGAAAGACTCCAGACCACCAACAGACCCTCCACCACACACAGAAAGACTCCAGACCACCTACAGACCCTCCACCACACACAGAAAGACTCCAGACCACCTACAGACCCTCCACCACACACAGAAAGACTCCAGACCACCTACAGACCCTCCGTCACACACAGAAAGACTCCAGACCACCTACAGACCCTCCACCACACACAGAAAGACTCCAGACCACCAACAGACCCTCCACCACACACAGAAAGACTCCAGACCACCTACAGACCCTCCGCCACACACAGAAAGACTCCAGACCACCTACAGACCCTCCACCACACACAGAAAGACTCCAGACCACCAACAGACCCTCCCACACACAGAAAGACTCCAGACCACCAACAGACCCTCCACCACACACAGAAAGACTCCAGAACACCAACAGACCCTCCACCACACACAGAAAGACTCCAAACCACCTACAGACCCTCCACCACACACAGAAAGACTCCAGACCACCTACAGACCCTCCACCACACACAGAAAGACTCCAAACCACCTACAGACCCTCCACCAAAAACAGAAAGACTCCAGACCACCTACAGACCCTCCACCACACACAGAAAGACTCCAGACCACCTACAGACCCTCCACCACACACAGAAAGACTCCAGACCACCTACAGACCCTCCACCACACACAGAAAGACTCCAGACCACCTACAGACCCTCCACCACACACAGAAAGACTCCAGACCACCTACAGACCCTCCACCACACACAGAAAGAATCCATACCACCTACAGACCCTCCACCACACACAGAAAGAATCCAAACCCCCTACAGACCCTCCACCACACAGAAAGACTCCAGACCACCAACAGACCCTCCACCACACACAGAAAGACTCCAGACCACCTACAGACCCTCCACCACACACAGAAAGACTCCAAACCACCTACAGACCCTCCACCACACACAGAAAGACTCCAGACCACCTACAGACCCTCCGCCACACACAGAAAGACTCCAGACCACCTACAGACCCTCCACCACACACAGAAAGACTACAGACCACCTACAGACCCTCCACCACACACAGAAATAATCCAGACCACCTACAGACCACCACACACAGAAAGACTCCAAACCACCTACAGACCCTCCACCACACAGAAAGACTCCAGACCACCAACAGACCCTCCACCACACACAGAAAGACTCCAGACCACCTACAGACCCTCCACCACACACAGAAAGACTCCAGACCACCTACAGACCCTCCGCCACACACAGAAAGACTCCAGACCACCTACAGACCCTCCACCACACACAGAAAGACTCCAGACCACCTACAGACCCTCCACACACACAGAAAGACTCCAGACCACCTACAGACCCTCCACCCACACAAAAATAATCCATACCACCTACAGACCACCACACACAGAAAGACTCCAAACCCCTACAGACCCTCCACCCACACAGAAAGACTCCAGACCACCAACAGACCCTCCACCACACACAGAAAGACTCCAGACCACCTACAGACCCTCCACCACACACAGAAAGACTCCAGACCACCTACAGACCCTCCACCACACACAGAAAGAATCCATACCACCTACAGACCACCACACAGAAAGACTCCAAACCCCTACAGACCCTCCACACACAGAAAGACTCCAGACCACCAACAGACCCTCCACCACACACAGAAAGACTCCAGACCACCTACAGACCTTCCACCACACACAGAAAGATCCATACCACCTACAGACCACCACACAGAAAGACCCCCTCCTCCACCACACAGAAAGACTCCAGACCACCAACAGACCCTCCACCACACACAGAAAGACTCCAGACCACCTACAGACCCTCCACCACACACAGAAAGACTCCAGACCACCTACAGACCCTCCACCACACACAGAAAGAATCCATACCACCTACAGACCACCACACACAGAAAGACTCCAAACCCCCCAGACCCTCCACACACAGAAAGACTCCAGACCACCAACAGACCCTCCACCACACACAGAAAGACTCCAGACCACCTACAGACTCCACCACACACAGAAAGACTACAGACCACCTACAGACCCTCCACCACACACAGAAATAATCCAGACCACCTACAGACCACCACACACAGAAAGACTCCAGACCACCTACAGACCCTCCACCACACACAGAAAGACTCCAGACCACCTACAGACCCTCCAACACACACAGAAAGAATCCAGACCACCTACAGACCCTCCACCACACACATAAAGACTCCAGACCACCTACAGACCCTCCACCACACACAAAAATAATCCATACCACCTACAGACCACCACACACAGAAAGACTCCAAACCCCTACAGACCCTCCACCACACAGAAAGACTCCAGACCACCAACAGACCCTCCACCACACACAGAAAGACTCCAGACCACCTACAGACCCTCCACCACACACAGAAAGACTCCAGACCACCTACAGACCCTCCACCACACACAGAAAGACTCCAGACCACCTACAGACCCTCCGTCACACACAGAAAGACTCCAGACCACCTACAGACCCTCCACCACACACAGAAAGACTCCAGACCACCAACAGACCCTCCACCACACACAGAAAGACTCCAGACCACCTACAGACCCTCCCACACACAGAAAGACTCCAGACCACCTACAGACCCTCCACCACACACAGAAAGACTCCAGACCACCTACAGACACTCCAACACACACAGAAAGACTCCAGACCACCAACAGACCCTACACCACACACAGAAAGACTCCAGAACACCAACAGACCCTCCACCACACACAGAAAGACTCCAAACCACCTACAGACCCTCCACCACACACAGAAAGACTCCAGACCACCTACAGACCCTCCAACACACACAGAAAGACTCCAGACCACCAACAGACCCTCCACCACACACAGAAAGACTCCAGACCACCTACAGACCCTCCGCAACACACAGAAAGACCAGACCACCTACAGACCCTCCACCACACACAGAAAGACTCCAGACCACCTACAGACACTCCAACACACACAGAAAGACTCCAGACCACCAACAGACCCTACACCACACACAGAAAGACTCCAGAACACCAACAGACCCTCCACCACACACAGAAAGACTCCAAACCACCTACAGAACCTCCACCACACACAGAAAGACTCCAAACCACCTACAGACCCTCCACCAAAAAACAGAAAGACTCCAGACCACCTACAGACCCTCCACCACACACAGAAAGACTCCAGACCACCTACAGACCCTCCGCCACATACAGAAAGACTCCAGACCACCTACAGACCCTCCACCACACACAGAAAGACTCCAGACCACCTACAGACCCTCCACCACACACAGAAAGACTCCAGACCACCTACAGACCCTCCACCACACACAGAAAGAATCCATACCACCTACAGACCCTCCACCACACACAGAAAGAATCCAAACCCCCTACAGACCCTCCACCACACAGAAAGACTCCAGACCACCAACAGACCCTCCACCACACACAGAAAGACTCCAGACCACCTACAGACCCTCCACCACACACAGAAAGACTCCAAACCACCTACAGACCCTCCACCACACACAGAAAGACTCCAGACCACCTACAGACCCTCCGCCACACACAGAAAGACTCCAGACCACCTACAGACCCTCCACCACACACAGAAAGACTCCAGACCACCTACAGACCCTCCACCACACACAGAAAGAATCCATACCACCTACAGACCACCACACACAGAAAGACTCCAAACCCCCTACAGACCCTCCACCACACAGAAAGACTCCAGACCACCGACAGACCCTACACCACACACATAAAGACTCCAGACCACCTACAGACCCTCCACCACACACAGAAAGACTCCAGACCACCTACAGACCCTCCACCACACACAGAAAGAATCCATACCACCTACAGACCACCACACACAGAAAGACTCCAAACCCCCAGACCCTCCACCACACAGAAAGACTCCAGACCACCAACAGACCCTCCACCACACACAGAAGACTCCAGACCACCTACAGACCCTCCACCACACACAGAAAGACTACAGACCACCTACAGACCCTCCACCACACACAGAAATAATCCAGACCACCTACAGACCACCACACACAGAAAGACTCCAAACCACCTACAGACCCTCCACCACACAGAAAGACTCCAGACCACCAACAGACCCTCCACCACACACAGAAAGACTCCAGACCACCTACAGACCCTCCACCACACACAGAAAGACTCCAGACCACCTACAGACCCTCCACCACACACAGAAAGACTCCAGACCACCTACAGACCCTCCACCCACACATAAAGACTCCAGACCACCTACAGACCCTCCACCACACACAAAAATAATCCATACCACCTACAGACCACCACACACAGAAAGACTCCAAACCCCTACAGACCCTCCACCACACAGAAAGACTCCAGACCACCAACAGACCCTCCACCACACACAGAAATACTCCAGACCACCTACAGACCCTCCACCACACACAGAAAGACTCCAGACCACCTACAGACCCTCCACCACACACAGAAAGAATCCATACCACCTACAGACCACCACACACAGAAAGACTCCAAACCCCCTACAGACCCTCCACCACACAGAAAGACTCCAGACCACCAACAGACCCTCCACCACACGCAGAAAGACTCCAGACCACCTACAGACCTTCCACCACACACAGAAAGAATCCATACCACCTACAGACCACCACACAGAAAGACTCCAAACCCCCTACAGACCCTCCACCACACAGAAAGACTCCAGACCACCAACAGACCCTCCACCACACACAGAAAGACTCCAGACCACCTACAGACCCTCCACCACACACAGAAAGACTCCAGACCACCTACAGACCCTCCACCACACACAGAACGAATCCATAGAACAGACCACCACACACAGAAAGACTCCAAACCCCTACAGAACCCTCCACCACACAGAAAGACTCCAGACCACCAACAGACCCTCCACCACACACAGAAAGACTCCAGACCACCTACAGACCCTCCACCACACACAGAAAGACTACAGACCACCTACAGACCCTCCACCACACACAGAAATAATCCAGACCACCTACAGACCACCACACACAGAAAGACTCCAGACCACCTACAGACCCTCCACCACACACAGAAAGACTCCAGACCACCTACAGACCCTCCAACACACACAGAAAGAATCCAGACCACCTACAGACCCTCCACCACACACAGAAAGACTCCAGACCACCTACAGACCCTCCGCCACACACAGAAAGACTCCAGACCACCTACAGACCCTCCACCACACACAGAAAGACTCCAGACCACCAACAGACCCTCCACTACACACAGAAAGACTCCAGACCACCAACAGACCCTCCACCACACACAGAAAGACTCCAGAACACCAACAGACCCTCCACCACACACAGAAAGCCTCCAGACCACCAACAGATCCTCCACCACACACAGAAAGACTCCAGACCACCTACAGACCCTCCACCACACACAGAAAGACTACAGACCACCTACAGACCCTCCACCACACACAGAAATAATCCAGACCACCTACAGACCACCACACACAGAAAGACTCCAGACCACCTACAGACCCTCCACCACACACAGAAAGACTCCAGACCACCTACAGACCCTCCAACACACACAGAAAGAATCCAGACCACCTACAGACCCTCCACCACACACAGAAAGACTCCAGACCACCTACAGACCCTCAGCCACACACAGAAAGACTCCAGACCACCTACAGACCCTCACCACACACAGAAAGACTCCAGACCACCTACAGACCCTCCACCACACACAGAAAGACTCCAGACCACCAACAGACCCTCCGCCACACACAGAAAGACTCCAGACCACCAACAGACCCTCCACCACACACAGAAAGACTCCAGAACACCAACAGACCCTCCACCACACACAGAAAGACTCCAAACCACCTCCAGACCCTCCACCACACACAGAAAGACTCCAGACCACCTACAGACCCTCCACCACACACAGAAAGACTCCAAACCACCAACAGACCCTCCACCACACACAGAAAGACTCCAGACCACCTACAGATCCTCCACCACACACAGAAAGACTCCAAACCACCTACAGACCCTCCACCACACACAGAAAGACTCCAGACCACCTACAGACCCTCCACCACACACAGAAAGACTCCAAACCACCTACAGACCCTCCACCACACACAGAAAGACTCCAGACCACCTACAGACCCTCCACCACACACAGAAAGACTCCAGACCACCTACAGACCCTCCGCCACATACAGAAAGACTCCAGACCACCTACAGACCCTCCACCACACACAGAAAGACTCCAGACCACCTACAGACCCTCCACCACACACAGAAAGACTCCAGACCACCTACAGACCCTCCACCACACACAGAAATAATCCATACCACCTACAGCCCTCCACCACACACAGAAAGACTCCAAACCCCCTACAGACCCTCCACCACACAGAAAGACTCCAGACCACCAACAGACCCTCCACCACACACAGAAAGACTCCAGACCACCTACAGACCCTCCACCACACACAGAAAGACTCCAAACCACCTACAGACCCTCCTCCACACACAGAAAGACTCCAGACCACCTACAGACCCTCCGCCATCACACAGAAAGACTCCAGACCACCTACAGACCCTCCACCACACACAGAAAGACTCCAGACCACCTACAGACCCTACACCACACACAGAAAGACTCCAGACCACCTACAGACCCTCCACCACACACAGAAAGAATCCATACCACCTACAGACCACCACACACAGAAAGACTCCAAACCCCTACAGACCCTCCACCACACAGAAAGACTCCAGACCACAGACAGACCCTCCACCACACACAGAAAGACTCCAGACCACCTACAGACCCTCCACCACACACAGAAAGACTCCAGACCACCTACAGACCCTCCACCACACACAGAAAGAATCCATACCACCTACAGACCACCACACACAGAAAGACTCCAAACCCCCTACAGACACTCCACCACACAGAAAGACTCCAGACCACCAACAGACCCTCCACCACACACAGAACGACTCCAGACCACCTACAGACCCTCCACCACACACAGAAAGACTACAGACCACCTACAGACCCTCCACCACACACAGAAAGACTCCAGACCACCTACAGACCCTCCACCACACACATAAAGACTCCAGACCACCTACAGACCCTCCACCACACACAAAAATAATCCATACCACCTACAGACCACCACACACAGAAAGACTCCAAACCCCCTACAGACCCTCCACCACACAGAAAGACTCCAGACCACCAACAGACCCTCCACCACACACAGAAAGACTCCAGACCACCTACAGACCCTCCACCACACACAGAAAGACTCCAGACCACCTACAGACCCTCCACCACACACAGAAAGACTCCAGACCACCTACAGACCCTCCACCACACACAGAAAGACTACAGACCACCTACATACCCTCCACCACACACAGAAATAATCCAGACCACCTACAGACCACCACACACAGAAAGACTCCAGACCACCTACAGACCCTCCACCACACACAGAAAGACTCCAGACCACCTACAGACCCTCCAACACACACAGAAAGAATCCAGACCACCTACAGACCCTCCACCACACACAGAAAGACTCCAGACCACCTACAGACCCTCCGCCACACACAGAACGACTCCAGACCACCTACAGACCCTCCACCACACACAGAAAGACTACAGACCACCTACAGACCCTCCACCACACACAGAAAGACTCCAGACCACCTACAGACCCTCCACCACACACATAAAGACTCCAGACCACCTACAGACCCTCCACCACACACAAAAATAATCCATACCACCTACAGACCACCACACACAGAAAGACTCCAAACCCCTACAGACCCTCCACCACACAGAAAGACTCCAGACCACCAACAGACCCTCCACCACACACAGAAAGACTCCAGACCACCTACAGACCCTCCACCACACACAGAAAGACTCCAGACCACCTACAGACCCTCCACCACACACAGAAAGACTCCAGACCACCTACAGACCCTCCACCACACACAGAAAGACTACAGACCACCTACAGACCCTCCACCACACACAGAAATAATCCAGACCACCTACAGACCACCACACACAGAAAGACTCCAGACCACCTACAGACCCTCCACCACACACAGAAAGACTCCAGACCACCTACAGACCCTCCAACACACACAGAAAGAATCCAGACCACCTACAGACCCTCCACCACACACAGAAAGACTCCAGACCACCTACAGACCCTCCGCCACACACAGAAAGACTCCAGACCACCTACAGACCCTCTGCCACACACAGAAAGACTCCAGACCACCTACAGACCCTCCACCACACACAGAAAGACTCCAGACCACCAACAGACCCTCCGCCACACACAGAAAGACTCCAGACCACCAACAGACCCTCCACCACACACAGAAAGACTCCAGAACACCAACAGACCCTCCACCACACACAGAAAGCCTCCAGACCACCAACAGACCCTCCACCACACACAGAAAGACTCCAGACCACCTACAGACACTCCACCACACACAGAAAGACTACAGACCACCTACAGACCCTCCACCACACACAGAAATAATCCAGACCACCACACACAGAAAGACTCCAGACCACCTACAGACCCTCCACCACACACAGAAAGACTCCAGACCACCTACAGACCCTCCAACACACACAGAAAGAATCCAGACCACCTACAGACCCTCCACCACACACAGAAAGACTCCAGACCACCTACAGACCCTCAGCCACACACAGAAAGACTCCAGACCACCTACAGACCCTCCGCCACACACAGAAAGACTCCAGACCACCTACAGACCCTCCACCACACACAGAAAGACTCCAGACCACCAACAGACCCTCCGCCACACACAGAAAGACTCCAGACCACCAACAGACCCTCCACCACACACAGAAAGACTCCAAACCACCTACAGACCCTCCACCACACACAGAAAGACTCCAGACCACCTACAGACCCTCCACCACACACAGAAAGACTCCAAACCACCAACAGACCCTCCACCACACACAGAAAGACTCCAGACCACCTACAGATCCTCCACCACACACAGAAAGACTCCAAACCACCTACAGACCCTCCACCACACACAGAAAGACTCCAGACCACCTACAGACCCTCCACCACACACAGAAAGACTCCAAACCACCTACAGACCCTCCACCACACACAGAAAGACTCCAGACCACCTACAGACCCTCCCCCACACACAGAAAGACTCCAGACCACCTACAGACCCTCCGCCACATACAGAAAGACTCCAGACCACCTACAGACCCTCCACCACACACAGAAAGACTCCAGACCACCTACAGACCCTCCACCACACACAGAAAGACTCCAGACTACCTACAGACCCTCCACCACACACAGAAATAATCCATACCACCTACAGACCACCACACACAGAAAGACTCCAAACCACAGACCCTCCACCACACAGAAAGACTCCAGACCACCAACAGACCCTCCACCACACACAGAAAGACTCCAGACCACCTACAGACCCTCCACCACACACAGAAAGACTCCAAACCACCTACAGACCCTCCTCCACACACAGAAAGACTCCAGACCACCTACAGACCCTCCGCCACACACAGAAAGACTCCAGACCACCTACAGACCCTCCACCACACACAGAAAGACTCCAGACCACCTACAGACCCTACACCACACACAGAAAGACTCCAGACCACCTACAGACCCTCCACCACACACAGAAAGAATCCATACCACCTACAGACCACCACACACAGAAAGACTCCAAACCCCCTACAGACCCTCCACCACACAGAAAGACTCCAGACCACAAACAGACCCTCCACCACACACAGAAAGACTCCAGACCACCTACAGACCCTCCACCACACACAGAAAGACTCCAGACCACCTACAGACCCTCCACTACACACAGAAAGAATCCATACCACCTACAGACCACCACACACAGAAAGACTCCAAACCCCCTACAGACACTCCACCACACAGAAAGACTCCAGACCACAAACAGACCCTCCACCACACACAGAAAGACTCCAGACCACCAACAGACCCTCCACCACACACAGAACGACTCCAGACCACCTACAGACCCTCCACCACACACAGAAAGACTACAGACCACCTACAGACCCTCCACCACACACAGAAATAATCCAGACCACCTACAGACCACCACACACAGAAAGACTCCAAACCACCTACAGACCCTCCACCACACAGAAAGACTCCAGACCACCAACAGACCCTCCACCACACACAGAAAGACTCCAGACCACCTACAGACCCTCCACCACACACAGAAAGACTCCAGACCACCTACAGACCCTCCACCACACACAGAAAGACTCCAGACCACCTACAGACCCTCCACCACACACAGAAAGACTCCAGACCACCTACAGACCCTCCACCACACACAGAAAGACTCAGACCACCTACAGACCCTCCACCACACACAAAAATAATCCATACCACCTACAGACCACCACACACAGAAAGACTCCAAACCCCTACAGACCCTCCACACACAGAAAGACTCCAGACCACCAACAGACCCTACACCACACACAGAAAGACTCCAGACCACCTACAGACCCTCCACCACACACAGAAAGACTCCAGACCACCTACAGACCCTCCACCACACACAGAAAGAATCCATACCACCTACAGACCACCACACACAGAAAGACTCCAAACCCCCTACAGACCCTCCACCACACAGAAAGACTCCAGACCACCTACAGACCCTCCACCACACACAGAAAGACTCCAGACCACCTACAGACCCTCCACCACACACAGAAAGAATCCATACCACCTACAGACCACCACACACAGAAAGACTCCAAACCCCTACAGACCCTCCACCACACAGAAAGACTCCAGACCACCTACAGACCCTCCACCACACACAGAAAGACTCCAGACCACCTACAGACCCTCCGCCACACACAGAAAGACTCCAGACCACCAACAGACCCTCCACCACACACAGAAAGACTCCAAACCACCTACAGACCCTCCACCACACACAGAAAGACTCCAGACCACCTACAGACCCTCCACCACACACAGAAAGACTCCAAACCACCAACAGACCCTCCACCACACACAGAAAGACTCCAGACCACCTACAGACCCTCCACCACACACAGAAAGACTCCAAACCACCTACAGACCCTCCACCACACACAGAAAGACTCCAGACCACCTACAGACCCTCCACCACACACAGAAAGACTCCAGACCACCTACAGACCCTCCGCCACATACAGAAAGACTCCAGACCACCTACAGACCCTCCACCACACACAGAAAGACTCCAGACCACCTACAGACCCTCCACCACACACAGAAAGACTCCAGACCACCTACAGACCCTCCACCACACACAGAAAGAATCCATACCACCTACAGACCACCACACACAGAAATACTCCAAACCCCCTACAGACCCTCCACCACACAGAAAGACTCCAGACCACCAACAGACCCTCCACCACACACAGAAAGACTCCAGACCACCTACAGACCCCCACCACACACAGAAAGACTCCAGACCACCCAGACCCTCCACCACATACAGAAAGACTCCAGACCACCTACAGACCCTCCACCACACACAGAAAGACTCCAGACCACCTACAGACCCTCCACCACACACAGAAAGACTCCAGACCACCTACAGACCCTCCACCACACACAGAAAGAACATACCACCTACAGACCACCACACAGAAATACTCCAAACCCCCTCCTCCACCACACAGAAAGACTCCAGACCACCAACAGACCCTCCACCACACACAGAAAGACTCCAGACCACCTACAGACCCTCCACCACACACAGAAAGACTCCAAACCACCTACAGACCACCACACACAGAAAGACTCCAGACCACCTACAGACCCTCCCCACACACAGAAAGACTCCAGACCACCTACAGACCCTCCACCACACACAGAAAGACTCCAGACCACCTACAGACCCTCCACCACACACAGAAAGACTCCAGACCACCTAGAGACCCTCCACCACGCACAGAAAGAATCCATACCACCTACAGACCACCACACACAGAAAGACTCCAAACCCCTACAGACCCTCCACCACACAGAAAGACTCCAGACCACCAACAGACCCTCCACCACACACAGAAAGACTCCAGACCACCTACAGACCCTCCACCACACACAGAAAGACTCCAGACCACCTACAGACCACCACACACAGAAAGACTCCAAACCCCTACAGACCCTCCACCACACAGAAAGACTCCAGACCACCAACAGACCCTCCACCACACACAGAAAGACTCCAGACCACCTACAGACCCTCCACCACACACAGAAAGACTACAGACCACCTACAGACCCTCCACCACACACAGAAAGACTACAGACCACCTACAGACCCTCCACCACACACAGAAACAATCCAGACCACCTACAGACCACCACACACAGAAAGACTCCAAACCACCTACAGACCCTCCACCACACAGAAAGACTCCAGACCACCAACAGACCCTCCACCACACACAGAAAGACTCCAGACCACCTACAGACCCTCCACCACACACATAAAGACTCCAAACCACCTACAGACCCTCCACCACACACAGAAAGACTCCAGACCACCTACAGACCCTCCACCACACACAGAAAGAATCCATACCACCTACAGACCACCACACACAGAAAGACTCCAAACCCCTCAGACCACACCACACAGAAAGACTCCAGACCACCAACAGACCCTCCACCACACACAGAAAGACTCCAGACCACCTACAGACCCTCCACCACACACAGAAAGAATCCATACCACCTACAGACCACCACACACAGAAAGACTCCAAACCCCCTACAGACCCTCCACCCACAGAAAGACTCCAGACCACCAACAGACCCTCCACCACACAGAAAGACTCCAGACCACCTACAGACCCTCCACCACACACAGAAAGACTCCAGACCACCTACAGACCCTCCACCACACACAGAAATAATCCAGACCACCTACAGACCACCACACACAGAAAGACTCAAAACCACCTACAGACCCTCCACCACACAGAAAGACTCCAGACCACCAACAGACCCTCCACCACACACAGAAAGACTCCAGACCACCTACAGACCCTCCACCACACACAGAAAGACTCCAGACCACCTACAGACCCTCCACCACACACAGAAAGACTCCAGACCACCTACAGACCCTCCACCACACACAGAAAGAATCCATACCACCTACAGACCACCACACACAGAAAGACCAAACCTACAGACCCTCCACCACACAGAAAGACTCCAGACCACCAACAGACCCTCCACCACACACAGAAAGACTCCAGACCACCTACAGACCCTCCACCACACACAGAAAGAATCCATACCACCTACAGACCACCACACACAGAAAGACTCCAAACCCCTACAGACCCTCCACCACACAGAAAGACTCCAGACCACCAACAGACCCTCCACCACACACAGAAAGACTCCAGACCACCTACAGACCCTCCACCACACACAGAAAGACTCCAGACCACCTACAGACCCTCCACCACACACAGAAAGAATCCATACCACCTACAGACCACCACACAGAAAGACTCCAAACCCCCTACAGACCCTCCACACACAGAAAGACTCCAGACCACCTACAGACCTCCACAACACACAGAAAGACTACAGACCACCTACAGACCCTCCACCACACACAGAAATAATCCAGACCACCTACAGACCACCACACACAGAAAGACTCCAAACCACCTACAGACCCTCCACCACACAGAAAGACTCCAGACCACCAACAGACCCTCCACCACACACAGAAAGACTCCAGACCACCTACAGACCCTCCACCACACACAGAAAGACTCCAAACCACCTACAGACCCTCCACCACACACAGAAAGACTCCAGACCACCTACAGACCCTCCGCCACACACAGAAAGACTACAGACCCTCCACCACACACAGAAAGACTCCAGACCACCTACAGACCCTCCACCACACACAGAAAGACTCCAGACCACCTACAGACCCTCCACCACACACAGAAAGAATCCATACCACCTACAGACCACCACACAGAAAGACTCCAAACCCCTACAGACCCTCCACCACACAGAAAGACTCCAGACCACCAACAGACCCTCCACCACACACAGAAAGACTCCAGACCACCTACAGACCCTCCACCACACACAGAAAGACTCCAGACCACCTACAGACCCTCCACCACACACAGAAAGAATCCATACCACCTACAGACCACCACACACAGAAAGACTCCAAACCCCTACAGACCCTCCACCACACAGAAAGACTCCAGACCACCAACAGACCCTCCACCACACACAGAAAGACTCCAGACCACCTACAGACCCTCCACCACACACAGAAAGAATCCATACCACCTACAGACCACCACACACAGAAAGACTCCAAACCCCCTACAGACCCTCCACCACACAGAAAGACTCCAGACCACCAACAGACCCTCCACCACACACAGAAAGACTCCAGACCACCTACAGACCCTCCACCACACACAGAAAGACTCCAGACCACCTATAGACCCTCCACCACACAGAAAGACTCCAGACCACCAACAGACCCTCCACCACACACAGAAAGACTCCAGACCACCTACAGACCCTCCACCACACACAGAAAGAATCCATACCACCTACAGACCACCACACACAGAAAGACTCCAAACCCCCTACAGACCCTCCACCACACAGAAAGACTCCAGACCACCAACAGACCCTCCACCACACACAGAAAGACTCCAGACCACCTACAGACCCTCCACCACACACAGAAAGACTCCAGACCACCTACAGACCCTCCACCACACACACAGAAAGAATCCATACCACCTACAGACCACCACACACAGAAAGACTCCAAACCCCTACAGACCCTCCACCACACAGAAAGACTCCAGACCACCAACAGACCCTCCACCACACACAGAAAGACTCCAGACCACCTACAGACCCTCCACCACACACAGAAAGACTCCAGACCACCTACAGACCCTCCACCACACACAGAAAGAATCCATACCACCTACAGACCACCACACACAGAAAGACTCCAAACCCCTACAGACCCCAGACCACCTACAGACCCTCCACAACACACAGAAAGACTACAGACCACCCAGACCCTCCACCACACACAGAAATAATCCAGACCACCTACAGACCACCACACACAGAAAGACTCCAAACCACCTACAGACCCTCCACCACACAGAAAGACTCCAGACCACCAACAGACCCTCCACCACACACAGAAAGACTCCAGACCACCTACAGACCCTCCACCACACACAGAAAGACTCCAAACCACCTACAGACCCTCCACCACACACAGAAAGACTCCAGACCACCTACAGACCTCCGCCACACACAGAAAGACTCCAGACCACCTACAGACCCTCCACCACACACAGAAAGACTCCAGACCACCTACAGACCCTCCACCACACAGAAAGACTCCAGACCACCTACAGACCCTCCACCACACACAGAAAGAATCCATACCACCTACAGACCACCACACACAGAAAGACTCCAAACCCCTACAGACCCTCCACCACACAGAAAGACTCCAGACCACCAACAGACCCTCCACCACACACAGAAAGACTCCAGACCACCTACAGACCCTCCACCACACACAGAAAGACTCCAGACCACCTACAGACCCTCCACCACACACAGAAAGACTACCACCCAGACCACCACACAGACCCCTCCACCACACACAGAAAGACTCCAGACCACCAACAGACCCTCCACCACACACAGAAAGACTCCAGACCACCTACAGACCCACCACCACACACAGAAAGACCATACCACCTACACACAGAAAGACTCCAAACCCCTACAGACCCTCCACCACACAGAAAGACTCCAGACCACCAACAGACCCTCCACCACACACAGAAAGACTCCAGACCACCTACAGACCCTCCACCACACACATAAAGACAACAGACCACCTATAGACCCTCCACCACACAGAAAGACTCCAGACCACCAACAGACCCTCCACCACACACAGAAAGACTCCAGACCACCTACAGACCCTCCACCACACACAGAAAGAATCCATACCACCTACAGACCACCACACACAGAAAGACTCCAAACCCCTACAGACCCTCCACACACAGAAAGACTCCAGACCACCAACAGACCCTCCACCCACACAGAAAGACTCCAGACCACCTACAGACCCTCCACCACACACAGAAAGACTCCAGACCACCTACAGACCCTCCACCACACACAGAAAGAATCCATACCACCTACAGACCACCACACACAGAAAGACTCCAAACCCCCTACAGACCCTCCACCACACAGAAAGACTCCAGACCACCAACAGACCCTCCACCACACACAGAAAGACTCCAGACCACCTACAGACCCTCCACCACACACAGAAAGACTCCAGACCACCTACAGACCCTCCACCACACACAGAAAGACTCCAAACCACCTACAGACCACCACACACAGAAAGACTCCAAACACCTACAGACCCTCCACCACACAGAAAGACTCCAGACCACCAACAGACCCTCCACCACACACAGAAAGACTCCAGACCACCTACAGACCACCACACACAGAAAGACCACCTACAGACCACCACACACAGAAAGACTCCAAACCCCTACAGACCCTCCACCACACACAGAAAGACTCCAGACCACCAACAGACCCTCCACCAGACCACCACAGACCCTCCACCACACAGAAAGACTCCAGACCACCTATAGACCCTCCACCACACAGAAAGACTCCAGACCACCAACAGACCCTCCACCACACACAGAAAGACTCCAGACCACCTACAGACCCTCCACCACACACAGAAAGAATCCATACCACCTACAGACCACCACACACAGAAAGACTCCAAACCCCTACAGACCCTCCACCACACAGAAAGACTCCAGACCACCAACAGACCCTCCACCACACACAGAAAGACTCCAGACCACCTACAGACCCTCCACACACAGAAAGACTCCAGACCACCTACAGACCCTCCACCACACACAGAAAGAATCCATACCACCTACAGACCACCACACACAGAAAGACTCCAAACCCCTACAGACCCTCCACCACACAGAAAGACTCCAGACCACCAACAGACCCTCCACCACACACAGAAAGACTCCAGACCACCTACAGACCCACCACCACACACAGAAAGAATCCATACCACCTACAGACCACCACACACAGAAAGACTCCAAACCCCCTACAGACCCTCCACCACACAGAAAGACTCCAGACCACCAACAGACCCTCCACCACACACAGAAAGACTCCAGACCACCTACAGACCCTCCACCACACACAGAAAGACTCCAGACCACCTATAGGCCCTCCACCACACACAGAACGAATCCATACCACCTACAGACCACCACACACAGAAAGACTCCAAACCCCCTACAGACCCTCCACCACACAGAAAGACTCCAGACCACCAACAGACCCTCCACCACACACAGAAAGACTCCAGACCACCTACAGACCCTCCACCACACACAGAAAGACTACAGACCACCTACAGACCCTCCACCCACACAGAAATAATCCAGACCACCTACAGACCACCACACACAGAAAGACTCCAGACCACCTACAGACCCTCCACCACACACAGAAAGACTCCAGACCACCTACAGACCCTCCAACACAGACAGAAAGAACAGACCAAAGACCCTCCACCACACACAGAAAGACTCCAGACCCCTACAGACCCTCCACCACACAGAAAGACTCCAGACCACCAACAGACCCTCCACCACACACAGAAAGACTCCAGACCACCTACAGACCCTCCACCACACACAGAAAGAATCCATACCACCTACAGACCACCACACACAGAAAGACTCCAAACCCCTACAGACCCTCCACCACACAGAAAGACTCCAGACCACCAACAGACCCTCCACACACACAGAAAGACTCCAGACCACCAACAGACCCTCCACCACACACAGAAAGACTCCAGACCACCTACAGACCCTCCACCACACACAGAAATAATCCATACTACCTACAGACCACCACACACAGAAAGACTCCAAACCCCTACAGACCCTCCACCACACAGAAAGACTCCAGGATACCAACAGACCCTCCACCACACACAGAAAGACTCCAGACCACCTACAGACCCTCCACCACACACAGAAAGACTCCAGACCACCTACAGACCCTCCACCACACACAGAACGAATCCATACCACCTACAGACCACCACACACAGAAAGACTCCAAACCCCTACAGACCCTCCACCACACAGAAAGACTCCAGACCACCAACAGACCCTCCACCACACACAGAAAGACTCCAGACCACCTACAGACCCTCCACCACACACAGAAAGACTACAGACCACCTACAGACCACCACACAGAAAGACAGACCTCCAGACCACACACAGAAAGACTCCAGACCACCTACAGACCCTCCACCACACACAGAAAGACTCCAGACCACCTACAGACCCAGACCACCACACACAGAAAGACTCCAAACCCCTACAGACCCTCCACCACACAGAAAGACTCCAGACCACCAACAGACCCTCCACCACACACAGAAAGACTCCAGACCACCTACAGACCCACCACCCACAGAAAGAATCCAGACCACCTCCACCACACACAGAAAGACTCCAAACCCCTACAGACCCTCCACCACACAGAAAGACCAGACCACAACAGACCCTCCAAACACAGAAAGACTCCAGACCACCTACAGACCCTCCACCACACACAGAAATAATCCATACCACCTACAGACCACCACACACAGAAAGACTCCAAACCCCCTACAGACCCTCCACCACACAGAAAGACTCCAGACCACCAACAGACCCTCCACCACACACAGAAAGACTCCAGACCACCTACAGACCCTCCACCACACACAGAAAGACTCCAGACCACCTACAGACCCTCCACCACACACAGAAAGACATACCACCAGACCACCCACACAGAAAGACCCCCACCACACAGAAAGACTCCAGACCACCAACAGACCCTCCACCACACACAGAAAGACTCCAGACCACCTACAGACCCTCCACCACACACAGAAAGACTCCAGACCACCTACAGACCTCCACCACACACAGAAATAATCCAGACCACCTACAGACCACCACACAGAAAGACTCCAGACCACCTACAGACCCTCCACCACACACAGAAAGACTCCTACCACCCAGACCACCACACACAGAAAGACCCAAACCACCACACCCTCCACAGAAAGACTCCAGACCACCTACAGACCCTCCACCACACACAGAAAGACTCCAGACCACCTACAGACCCTCCACCACACACAGAAAGAATCCATACCACCTACAGACAGAAAGACTCCAAACCACCTACAGACCCTCCACCACACAGAAAGACTCCAGACCACCAACAGACCCTCCACCACACACAGAAAGACTCCAGACCACCTACAGACCCTCCACCACACACAGAAAGACAGACCACCTACAGACCACCCACACAGAAAGAATCCATACCACCTACAGACCACCACACACAGAAAGACTCCAAACCCCCTACAGACCCTCCACCACACAGAAAGACTCCAGACCACCAACAGACCCTCCACCACACACAGAAAGACTCCAGACCACCTACAGACCCTCCACCACACAGAAAGAATCCAGACCACCTACAGACCACCACACACAGAAAGACTCCAAACCACCTACAGACCCTCCACCACACAGAAAGACTCCAGACCACCAACAGACCCTCCACCACACACAGAAAGACTCCAGACCACCTACAGACCCTCCACCACACACAGAAAGACTCCAGACCACCAACAGACCCTCCACCACACACAGAAAGACCTCCACCACACACAGAAAGACTCCAGACCACCTACAGACCTCCACACACAGAAAGACTCAAACCACCTACAGACCCACACACAGAAAGACTCCAGACCACCAACAGACCCTCCACCACACACAGAAAGACTCCAGACCACCTACAGACCCTCCACCACACACAGAAAGACTCCAGACCACCTACAGACCCTCCACCACACACAGAAAGAATCCATACCACCTACAGACCACCACACACAGAAAGACTCCAAACCCCTACAGACCCTCCACCACACAGAAAGACTCCAGACCACCAACAGACCCTCCACCACACACAGAAAGACTCCAGACCACCTACAGACCCTCCACCACACACAGAAAGACTCCAGACCACCTACAGACCCTCCACCACACACAGAAAGAATCCATACCACCTACAGACCACCACACACAGAAAGACTCCAAACCCCCTACAGACCCTCCACCACACAGAAAGACTCCAGACCACCTACAGACCCTCCACACACACAGAAAGACTCCAGACCACCTACAGACCCTCCACCACACACAGAAATAATCCAGACCACCTACAGACCACCACACACAGAAAGACTCCAAACCACCTACAGACCCTCCACCACACAGAAAGACTCCAGACCACCAACAGACCCTCCACCACACACAGAAAGACTCCAGACCACCTACAGACCCTCCACCACACACAGAAAGACTCCAAACCACCTACAGACCCTCCACCACACACAGAAAGACTCCAGACCACCTACAGACCCTCCACCACACACAGAAAGACTCCAGACCACCTACAGACCCTCCACCACACACAGAAAGACTCCAGACCACCTACAGACCCTCCACCACACATAAAGACTCCAGACCACCTACAGACCCTCCACCACACACAGAAAGAATCCATACCACCTACAGACCACCACACACAGAAAGACTCCAAACCCCTACAGACCCTCCACCACACAGAAAGACTCCAGACCACCAACAGACCCTCCACCACACACAGAAAGACTCCAGACCACCTACAGACCCTCCACCACACACAGAAAGACTCCAGACCACCTACAGACCCTCCACCACACACAGAAAGAATCCATACCACCTACAGACCACACACAGAAAGACAGACCCCCTACAGACCCTCCACCACACAGAAAGACTCCAGACCACCAACAGACCCTCCACCACACACAGAAAGACTCCAGACCACCTACAGACCCACCACCACACAGAAAGACTCCATACCACCTACAGACCACCACACACAGAAAGACTCCAAACCCCTACAGACCCTCCACCACACAGAAAGACTCCAGACCACCAACAGACCCTCCACCACACACAGAAAGACTCCAGACCACCTACAGACCCTCCACCACACACACAAAGAAAGACCACCAGACCACCACACAGAAAGACCCAGACCACCAACAGACCCTCCACCACACACAGAAAGACTCCAGACCACCTACAGACCCTCCACCACACACAGAAAGAATCCATACCACCTACAGACCACCCACACACAGAAAGACTCCAAACCCCTACAGACCCTCCACCACACAGAAAGACTCCAGACCACCAACAGACCCTCCACCACACACAGAAAGACTCCAGACCACCTACAGACCCTCCACCACACACAGAAAGACTCCAGACCACCTACAGACCCTCCACCACACACAGAAAGAATCCATACCACCTACAGACCACCACACACAGAAAGACTCCAAACCCCTACAGACCCTCCACCACACAGAAAGACTCCAGACCACCAACAGACCCTCCACCACACACAGAAAGACTCCAGACCACCTACAGACCCTCCACCACACACAGAAAGACTCCAGACCACCTACAGACCCTCCACCACACACAGAAAGAATCCATACCACCTACAGACCACCACACACAGAAAGACTCCAAACCCCTACAGACCCTCCACCACACAGAAAGACTCCAGACCACCAACAGACCCTCCACCACACACAGAAAGACTCCAGACCACCTACAGACCCTCCACCACACACAGAAAGAATCCATACCACCTACAGACCACCACACACAGAAAGACTCCAAACCCCTACAGACCCTCCACCCACAGAAAGACCAGACCACCACACAGACCCTCCACCACACACAGAAAGACTCCAGACCACCTACAGACCCTCCACCACACACAGAAAGACTCCAGACCACCTACAGACCCTCCACCACACAGAAAGACTCCAGACCAAACAGACTCCACCACACACAGACCACCTACAGACCCTCCACCACACACAGAAAGAATCCATACCACCTACAGACCACCACACACAGAAAGACTCCAAACCCCTACAGACCCTCCACCACACAGAAAGACTCCAGACCACCAACAGACCCTCCACCACACACAGAAAGACTCCAGACCACCTACAGACCCTCCACCACACACAGAAAAGACCCTCCACCACACACAGAAAGAATCCATACCACCTACAGACCACCCACACAGAAAGACTCCAAACCCCTACAGACCCTCCACCACACAGAAAGACTCCAGACCACCAACAGACCCTCCACCACACACAGAAAGACTCCAGACCACCTACAGACCCTCCACCACACACAGAAAGAATCCATACCACCTACAGACCACCACACACCAAACCCCCTACAGACCCTCCACCACACAGAAAGACTCCAGACCACCAACAGACCCTCCACCACACACAGAAAGACTCCAGACCACCTACAGACCCTCCACCACACACAGAAAGACTCCAGACCACCTACAGCCCTCCACCACACACAGAACAGAATCCATACCACCTACAGACCACCACACACAGAAAGACTCCAAACCCCCTACAGACCCTCCACCACACAGAAAGACTCCAGACCACCAACAGACCCTCCACCACACACAGAAAGACTCCAGACCACCTACAGACCCTCCACCCACACAGAAAGACTCCAGACCACCTACAGACCCTCCACCACACACAGAAATAATCCAGACCACCTACAGACCACCACACACAGAAAGACTCCAGACCACCTACAGACCCTCCACCACACACAGAAAGACTCCAGACCACCTACAGACCCTCCAACACAGACAGAAAGAATCCAGACCACCTACAGACCCTCCACCACACACAGAAAGACTCCAGACCCCCTACAGACCCTCCACCACACAGAAAGACTCCAGACCACCAACAGACCCTCCACCACACACAGAAAGACTCCAGACCACCTACAGACCCTCCACCACACACAGAAAGAATCCATACCACCTACAGACCACCACACACAGAAAGACTCCAAACCCCTACAGACCCTCCACCACACAGAAAGACTCCAGACCACCAACAGACCCTCCACCACACACAGAAAGACTCCAGACCACCAACAGACCCTCCACCACACACAGAAAGACTCCAGACCACCTACAGACCCTCCACCACACACAGAAAGAATCCATACCACCTACAGACCACCACACACAGAAAGACTCCAAACCCCTACAGACCCTCCACCACACAGAAAGACTCCAGATACCAACAGACCCTCCACACACACAGAAAGACTCCAGACCACCTACAGACCCTCCACCCACACAGAAAGACTCCAGACCACCTACAGACCCTCCACCACACACAGAACGAATCCATACCACCTACAGACCACCACACACAGAAAGACTCCAAACCCCCTACAGACCCTCCACCACACAGAAAGACTCCAGACCACCAACAGACCCTCCACCACACACAGAAAGACTCCAGACCACCTACAGACCCTCCACCACACACAGAAAGACTCCAGACCACCTACAGACCCTCCACCACACAGAAACAGACCACCTACAGAACCACACACAGAAAGACTCCAGACCACCTACAGACCCTCCACCACACACAGAAAGAATCCATACCACCTACAGACCACCACACACAGAAAGACTCCAAACCCCTACAGACCCTCCACCACACAGAAAGACTCCAGACCACCAACAGACCCTCCACCACACACAGAAAGACTCCAGACCACCTACAGACCCTCCACCACACACAGAAAGACTCCAGACCACCTACAGACCCTCCACCACACACAGAAAGAATCCATACCACCTACAGACCACCACACACAGAAAGACTCCAAACCCCTACAGACCCTCCACCACACAGAAAGACTCCAGACCACCAACAGACCCTCCACCACACACAGAAAGACTCCAGACCACCTACAGACCCTCCACCACACACAGAAATAATCCATACCACCTACAGACCACCACACACAGAAAGACTCCAAACCCCTACAGACCCTCCACCACACAGAAAGACTCCAGGACCACCAACAGACCCTCCACCACACACAGAAAGACTCCAGACCACCAACAGACCCTCCACCACACACAGAAAGACTCCAGACCACCTACAGACCCTCCACCACACACAGAACGAATCCATACCACCTACAGACCACACACACAGAAAGACTCCAAACCCCTACAGACCCTCCACCACACAGAAAGACTCCAGACCACCAACAGACCCTCCACCCACACAGAAAAACAGACCAACAGACCCTCCACCACACACAGAAAGACTACAGACCACCTACAGACCCTCCACCACACACAGAAATAATCCAGACCACCTACAGACCACCACACACAGAAAGACTCCAGACCACCTACAGACCCTCCACCACACACAGAAAGACTCCAGACCACCTACAGACCCTCCACACACACAGAAAGACTCCAGACCACCTACAGACCCTCCACCACACACAGAAAGACTCCAAACCACCTACAGACCCTCCACACACAGAAAGAGACCCAAACCACCTACAGACCACCACACACAGAAAGACTCCAAACCACCTACAGACCCTCCACCACACAGAAAGACTCCAGACCACCTACAGACCCTCCACCACACACAGAAAGACTCCAGACCACCTACAGACCCTCCACCACACACAGAAATAATCCAGACCACCTACAGACCACCACACACAGAAAGACTCCAAACCACCTACAGACCCTCCACCACACAGAAAGACTCCAGACCACCAACAGACCCTCCACCACACACAGAAAGACTCCAGACCACCTACAGACCCTCCACCACACACAGAAAGACTCCAGACCACCTACAGACCCTCCACCACACACAGAAAGACTCCAGACCACCTACAGACCCTCCACCACACACAGAAAGACTCCAGACCACCTACAGACCCTCCACCACACACAGAAAGAATCCATACCACCTACAGACCACCACACACAGAAAGACTCCAAACCCCTACAGACCCTCCACCACACAGAAAGACTCCAGACCACCAACAGACCCTCCACCACACACAGAAAGACTCCAGACCACCTACAGACCCTCCACCACACACAGAAAGACTCCAGACCACCTACAGACCCTCCACCACACACAGAAATAATCCAGACCACCTACAGACCACCACACACAGAAAGACTCCAGACCACCTACAGACCCTCCACCACACACAGAAAGACTCCAGACCACCTACAGACCCTCCACCACACACAGAAAGACTCCAGACCACCTACAGACCCTCCACCACACACAGAAAGACTCCAGACCACCTACAGACCCTCCACCACACACAGAAAGACTCCAGAACAGACCCTCCACCACACACAGAAAGACTCCAGACCACCTACAGACCCTCCACCACACACAGAAAGACTCCAAACCACCTACAGACCACCACACACAGAAAGCCTCCAAACCACCTACAGACCCTCCACCACACAGAAAGACTCCAGACCACCTACAGACCCTCCACAACACACAGAAAGACTACAGACCACCTACAGACCCTCCACCACACACAGAAATAATCCAGACCACCTACAGACCACCACACACAGAAAGACTCCAAACCACCTACAGACCCTCCACCACACAGAAAGACTCCAGACCACCAACAGACCCTCCACCACACACAGAAAGACTCCAGACCACCTACAGACCCTCCACCACACACAGAAAGACTCCAAACCACCTACAGACCCTCCACCACACACAGAAAGACTCCAGACCACCTACAGACCCTCCACCACACACAGAAAGACTCCAGACCACCTACAGACCCTCCACCACACACAGAAAGACTCCAGACCACCTACAGACCCTCCACCACACACAGAAAGAATCCAGACCACCTACAGACCACCACACACAGAAAGACTCCAAACCCCTACAGACCCTCCACCACATAGAAAGACTCCAGACCACCAACAGACCCTCCACCACACACAGAAAGACTCCAGACCACCTACAGACCCTCCACCACACACAGAAAGACTCCAAACCACCTACAGACCCTCCACCACACACAGAAAGACTCCAGACCACCTACAGACCCTCCACACACAGAAAGACTCCAGACCACCTACAGACCCTCCACCACACACAGAAAGACTCCAGACCACCTACAGACCCTCCACCACACACAGAAAGACTCCAGACCACCTAGAGACCTCTACCACACACAGAAAGAATCCATACCACCTACAGACCACCACACACAGAAAGACTCCAAACCCCTACAGACCCTCCACCACACAGAAAGACTCCAGACCACCAACAGACCCTCCACCACACACAGAAAGACTCCAGACCACCTACAGACCCTCCACCACACACAGAAAGACTCCAGACCACCTACAGACCCTCCACCACACACAGAAAGAATCCATACCACCTACAGACCACCACACACAGAAAGACTCCAAACCCCTACAGACCCTCCACCACACAGAAAGACTCCAGACCACCAACAGACCCTCCACCACACACAGAAAGACTCCAGACCACTACAGACCCTCCACCACACACAGAAAGACTCCAGACCACCTACAGACCCTCCACCACACACAGAAAGAATCCATACCACCTACAGACCACCACACACAGAAAGACCCTCCAGACCCTCCACACACAGAAAGACTCCAGACCACCAACAGACCCTCCACCACACACAGAAAGACTCCAGACCACCTACAGACCCTCCACCACACACAGAAAGACTCCAGACCACCTACAGACCCTCCACCACACACAGAAAGAATCCAGACCACCTACAGACCACCACACACAGAAAGACTCCAAACCCCTACAGACCCTCCACCACACAGAAAGACTCCAGACCACCAACAGACCCTCCACCACACACAGAAAGACTCCAGACCACCTACAGACCCTCCACCACACACAGAAAGACTCCAAACCACCTACAGACCCTCCACACAGAAAGACTCCAGACCACCACAGACCCTCCACCACACACAGAAAGAATCCATACCACCTACAGACCACCACACACAGAAAGACTCCAAACAGACCCTCCACCACACAGAAAGACTCCAGACCACCAACAGACCCTCCACCACACACAGAAAGACTCCAGACCACCAACAGACCCTCCACCACACACAGAAAGACTCCAGACCACCTACAGACCCTCCACCACACACAGAAAGAATCCATACCACCTACAGACCACCACACACAGAAAGACTCCAAACCCCTACAGACCCTCCACCACACAGAAAGACTCCAGACCACCAACAGACCCTCCACCACACACAGAAAGACTCCAGACCACCTACAGACCCTCCACCACACACAGAAAGACTCCAAACCACCTACAGACCCTCCACCACACAGAAAGACTCCAGACCACCAACAGACCCTCCACCACACACAGAAAGACTCCAGACCACCTACAGACCCTCCACCACACACAGAAAGACTCCAAACCACCTACAGACCCTCCACCACACACAGAAAGACTCCAGACCACCTACAGACCCTCCACCACACACAGAAAGACTCCAGACCACCTACAGACCCTCCACCACACACAGAAAGAATCCTACCACCCAGACCACCACACACAGAAAGACCCTCCACCACACAGAAAGACTCCAGACCACCAACAGACCCTCCACCACACACAGAAAGACTCCAGACCACCTACAGACCCTCCACCACACACAGAAAGACTCCAGACCACCTACAGACCCTCCACCACACACAGAAAGACTCCAGACCACCTACAGACCACCACACACAGAAAGACTCCAGACCACCTACAGACCCTCCACCACACACAGAAAGACTCCAGACCACCTACAGACCACCACACACACCACCACAGACCCTCCACCACACACAGAAAGACTCCAGACCACCTACAGACCCTCCACCACACACAGAAAGACTCCAGACCACCTACAGACCCTCCACCACACACAGAAAGACTCCAAACCACCTACAGACCCTCCACCACACACAGAAAGACTCCAGACCACCACACAGCCTCCAAACCCCTCCACCACACACAGAAAGACTCCAGACCACCTACAGACCCTCCACAACACACAGAAAGACTACAGACCACCTACAGACCCTCCACCACACAGAAATAATCCAGACCACCTACAGACCACCACACACAGAAAGACTCCAAACCACCTACAGACCCTCCACCACACAGAAAGACTCCAGACCACCTACAGACCCTCCACCACACACAGAAAGACTCCAAACCACCTACAGACCCTCCACCACACACAGAAAGACTCCAGACCACCTACAGACCCTCCACCACACAGAAAGACTCCAGACCAACAGACCCTCCACCACACACAGAAAGACTCCAGACCACCTACAGACCCTCCACCACACACAGAAAGAATCCATACCACCTACAGACCACCACACACAGAAATACTCCAAAACAGACCCTCCACCACATAGAAAGACTCCAGACCACCAACAGACCCTCCACCACACACAGAAAGACTCCAGACCACCTACAGACCCTCCACCACACACAGAAAGACAGACCCTCCACCACACACAGAAAGACTCCAGACCACCTACAGACCCTCCGCCACACACAGAAAGACTCCAGACCACCTACAGACCCTCCACCACACACAGAAAGACTCCAGACCACCTACAGACCCTCCACCACACACAGAAAGACTCCAGACCACCTAGAGACCCTCTACCACACACAGAAAGAATCCATACCACCTACAGACCACCACACACAGAAAGACTCCAAACCCCCTACAGACCCTCCACCACACAGAAAGACTCCAGACCACCAACAGACCCTCCACCACACACAGAAAGACAGACCACCTACAGACCCTCCACCACACACAGAAAGACTCCAGACCACCTACAGACCCTCCACCACACACAGAAAGAATCCATACCACCTACAGACCACCACACACAGAAAGACTCCAAACCCCCTACAGACCCTCCACCACACAGAAAGACTCCAGACCACCAACAGACCCTCCACCACACACAGAAAGACTCCAGACCACCTACAGACCCTCCACCACACACAGAAAGACTCCAGACCACCTACAGACCCTCCACCACACACAGAAAGAATCCATACCACCTACAGACCACCACACACAGAAAGACTCCAAACCCCTACAGACCCTCCACCACACAGAAAGACTCCAGACCACCAACAGACCCTCCACCACACACAGAAAGACTCCAGACCACCTACAGACCCTCCACACACACAGAAAGACTCCAGACCACCTACAGACCCTCCACCACACACAGAAATAATCCAGACCAAAGACCACCACACCAGAAAGACTCAAAACCACCTACAGACCCTCCACCACACAGAAAGACTCCAGACCACCAACAGACCCTCCACCACACACAGAAAGACTCCAGACCACCTACAGACCCTCCACCACACACATAAAGACTCCAAACCACCTACAGACCCTCCACCACACACAGAAAGACTCCAGACCACCTACAGACCCTCCACCACACACAGAAAGAATCCATACCACCTACAGACCACCACACACAGAAAGACTCCAAACCCCCTACAGACCCTCCACCACACAGAAAGACTCCAGACCACCAACAGACCCTCCACCACACACAGAAAGACTCCAGACCACCTACAGACCCTCCACCACACACAGAAAGAATCCAGACCACCTACAGACCACCACACACAGAAAGACTCCAAACCCCTACAGACCCTCCACCACACAGAAAGACTCCAGACCACCAACAGACCCTCCACCACACACAGAAAGACTCCAGACCACCTACAGACCCTCCACCACACACAGAAAGACTCCAGACCACCTACAGACCCTCCACCACACACAGAAAGAATCCATACCACCTACAGACCACCACACACAGAAAGACTCCAAACCCCTACAGACCCTCCACCACACAGAAAGACTCCAGACCACCTACAGACCCTCCACAACACACAGAAAGACTACAGACCACCTACAGACCCTCCACCACACACAGAAATAATCCAGACCACCTACAGACCACCACACACAGAAAGACTCCAAACCACCTACAGACCCTCCACCACACAGAAAGACTCCAGACCACCAACAGACCCTCCACCACACACAGAAAGACTCCAGACCAACAGACCCTCCACCACACACAGAAAGACTCCAAACCACCTACAGACCCTCCACCACACACAGAAAGACTCCAGACCACCTACAGACCCTCCGCCACACACAGAAAGACTCCAGACCACCTACAGACCCTCCACCACACACAGAAAGACTCCAGACCACCTACAGACCCTCCACCACACACAGAAAGACTCCAGACCACCTACAGACCCTCCACCACACACAGAAAGAATCCATACCACCTACAGACCACCACACACAGAAAGACTCCAAACCCCTACAGACCCTCCACACACAGAAAGACTCCAGAAAGACTCCACCACACACAGAAAGACTCCAGACCACCTACAGACCCTCCACCACACACAGAAAGACTCCAGACCACCTACAGACCCTCCACCACACACAGAAAGAATCCATACCACTACAGACCACCACACACAGAAAGACTCCAAACCCTCCCCTCCACCACACAGAAAGACTCCAGACCACCAACAGACCCTCCACCACACACAGAAAGACTCCAGACCACCTACAGACCCATCCACCACACACAGAAAGAATCCATACCACCTACAGACCACCACACACAGAAAGACTCCAAACCCCTACAGACCCTCCACCACACAGAAAGACTCCAGACCACCAACAGACCCTCCACCACACACAGAAAGACTCCAGACCTACAGACCTCCACCACACACAGAAAGACTCCAGACCACCTATAGACCCTCCACCACACAGAAAGACTCCAGACCACCAACAGACCCTCCACCACACACAGAAAGACTCCAGACCACCTACAGACCCTCCACCACACACAGAAAGAATCCATACCACCTACAGACCACCACACACAGAAAGACTCCAAACCCCTACAGACCCTCCACCACACAGAAAGACTCCAGACCACCAACAGACCCTCCACCACACACAGAAAGACTCCAGACCACCTACAGACCCTCCACCACACACAGAAAGACTCCAGACCACCTACAGACCCTCCACCACACACAGAAAGAATCCATACCACCTACAGACCACCACACACAGAAAGACTCCAAACCCCCTACAGACCCTCCACCACACAGAAAGACTCCAGACCACCTACAGACCCTCCACAACACACAGAAAGACTACAGACCACCTACAGACCCTCCACCACACACAGAAATAATCCAGACCACCTACAGACCACCACACACAGAAAGACTCCAGACCACCTACAGACCCTCCACCACACAGAAAGACTCCAGACCACCAACAGACCCTCCACCACACACAGAAAGACTCCAGACCACCTACAGACCCTCCACCACACACAGAAAGACTCCAAACCACCTACAGACCCTCCACCACACACAGAAAGACTCCAGACCACCTACAGACCCTCCGCCACACACAGAAAGACTCCAGACCACCTACAGACCCTCCACCACACACAGAAAGACTCCAGACCACCTACAGACCCTCCACCACACACATAAAGACTCCAGACCACCTACAGACCCTCCACCACACACAGAAAGAATCCATACCACCTACAGACCACCACACACAGAAAGACTCCAAACCCCCTACAGACCCTCCACCACACAGAAAGACTCCAGACCACCAACAGACCCTCCACCACACACAGAAAGACTCCAGACCACCTACAGACCCTCCACCACACACAGAAAGACTCCAGACCACCTACAGACCCTCCACCACACACAGAAAGAATCCATACCACCTACAGACCACCACACACAGAAAGACTCCAAACCCCTACAGACCCTCCACCACACAGAAAGACTCCAGACCACCAACAGACCCTCCACCACACACAGAAAGACTCCAGACCACCTACAGACCCACCACCACACAGAAAGACACCTACAGACCACCACACACAGAAAGACTCCAAACCCCCTACAGACCCTCCACCACACAGAAAGACTCCAGACCACCAACAGACCCTCCACCACACACAGAAAGACTCCAGACCACCTACAGACCCTCCACCACACACAGAAAGACTCCAGACCACCTATAGGCCCTCCACCACACACAGAACGAATCCATACCACCTACAGACCACCACACACAGAAAGACTCCAAACCCCCTACAGACCCTCCACCACACAGAAAGACTCCAGACCACCAACAGACCCTCCACCACACACAGAAAGACTCCAGACCACCTACAGACCCTCCACCACACACAGAAAGACTACAGACCACCTACAGACCCTCCACCACACACAGAAATAATCCAGACCACCTACAGACCACCACACACAGAAAGACTCCAGACCACCTACAGACCCTCCACCACACACAGAAAGACTCCAGACCACCTACAGACCCTCCAACACAGACAGAAAGAATCCAGACCACCTACAGACCCTCCACCACACACAGAAAGACTCCAGACCCCCTACAGACCCTCCACCACACAGAAAGACTCCAGACCACCAACAGACCCTCCACCACACACAGAAAGACTCCAGACCACCTACAGACCCTCCACCACACACAGAAAGAATCCATACCACCTACAGACCACCACACACAGAAAGACTCCAAACCCCCTACAGACCCTCCACCACACAGAAAGACTCCAGACCACCTACAGACCCTCCACAACACACAGAAAGACTACAGACCACCTACAGACCCTCCACCACACAGAAATAACAGACCTCCACCACACACAGAAAGACTCCAAACCACCTACAGACCCTCCACCACACAGAAAGACAGACCACCAAAACCCTCCACTCCATAAAGACTCCAGACCACCTACAGACCCTCCACCACACACAGAAAGACTCCAGAAACAGACCCTCCACCAAACACAGAAAGACTCCAGACCACCTACAGACCCTCCGCCACACACAGAAAGACTCCAGACCACCTACAGACCCTCCACCACACACAGAAAGACTCCAGACCACCTACAGACCCTCCACCACACACAGAAAGACTCCAGACCACCTACAGACCCTCCACCACACACAGAAAGAATCCATACCACCTACAGACACCACCACCACACACAGAAAGACTCCAAACCCCCTACAGACCCTCCACCACACAGAAAGACTCCAGACCACCAACAGACCCTCCACCACACACAGAAAGACTCCAGACCACCTACAGACCCTCCACCACACACAGAAAGACTCCAGACCACCTACAGACCCTCCACCACACACAGAAAGACCTCCAGACCAAACCCCCTACAGACCCTCCACCACACACAGAAAGACTCCACCACACACAGAAAGACTCCAGACCACCTACAGACCCTCCACCACACACAGAAAGACTCCAGACCACCTACAGACCCTCCACCACACACAGAAAGACTCCAGACCACCTACAGACCCTCCACCACACACAGAAAGAATCCATACCACCTACAGACCACCACACACAGAAAGACTCCAAACCCCCTACAGACCCTCCACCACACAGAAAGACTCCAGACCACCAACAGACCCTCCACCACACACAGAAAGACTCCAGACCACCTACAGACCCTCCACCACACACAGAAAGACTCCAGACCACCTACAGACCCTCCACCACACACAGAAAGAATCCATACCACCTACAGACCACACAGACAGACTCCAAAAGACCCTCCACCACACAGAAAGACTCCAGACCACCAACAGACCCTCCACCACACACAGAAAGACTCCAGACCACCTACAGACCCTCCACCACACACAGAAAGACTCCAGACCACCTACAGACCCTCCACCACACACAGAAAGAATCCATACCACCTACAGACCACCACACACAGAAAGACTCCAAACCCCCTACAGACCCTCCACCACACAGAAAGACTCCAGACCACCAACAGACCCTCCACCACACACAGAAAGACTCCAGACCACCTACAGACCCACCACCACACACAGAAAGAATCCATACCACCTACAGACCACCACACACAGAAAGACTCCAAACCCCCTACAGACCCTCCACCACACAGAAAGACTCCAGACCACCAACAGACCCTCCACCACACACAGAAAGACTCCAACAGACCCTCCAGACCACCACAGAAGACCAGACCACCAACAGACCCTCCACCACACACAGAAAGACTCCAGACCACCTACAGACCCTCCACCACACACAGAAAGACTCCAGACCACCTACAGACCCTCCACCACACACAGAAATAATCCAGACCACCTACAGACCACCACACACAGAAAGACTCCAGACCACCTACAGACCCTCCACCACACACAGAAAGACTCCAGACCACCTACAGACCCTCCAACACACAGAAAGAATCCAGACCACCTACAGACCCTCCACCACACACAGAAAGACTCCAGACCCCTACAGACCCTCCACCACACAGAAAGACTCCAGACCACCAACAGACCCTCCACCACACACAGAAAGACTCCAGACCACCTACAGACCCTCCACCACACACAGAAAGAATCCATACCACCTACAGACCACCACACACAGAAAGACTCCAAACCCCTACAGACCCTCCACCACACAGAAAGACTCCAGACCACCTACAGACCCTCCACAACACACAGAAAGACTACAGACCACCTACAGACCCTCCACCACACACAGAAATAATCCAGACCACCTACAGACCACCACACACAGAAAGACTCCAAACCACCTACAGACCCTCCACCACACAGAAAGACCAGACCACCAACAGACCCTCCACCACACACATAAAGACTCCAGACCACCTACAGACCCTCCACCACACACAGAAAGACTCCAAACCACCTACAGACCCTCCACCAAACACAGAAAGACTCCAGACCACCTACAGACCCTCCGCCACACACAGAAAGACTCCAGACCACCTACAGACCCTCCACCACACACAGAAAGACTCCAGACCACCTACAGACCCTCCACCACACACATAAAGACTCCAGACCACCTACAGACCCTCCACCACACACAGAAAGAATCCATACCACCTACAGACCACCACACACAGAAAGACTCCAAACCCCTACAGACCCTCCACCACACAGAAAGACTCCAGACCACCAACAGACCCTCCACCACACACAGAAAGACTCCAGACCACCTACAGACCCTCCACCACACACAGAAAGACTCCAGACCACCTACAGACCCTCCACCACACACAGAAAGAATCCATACCACCTACAGACCACCACACACAGAAAGACTCCAAACCCCTACAGACCCTCCACCACACAGAAAGACTCCAGACCACCAACAGACCCTCCACCACACACAGAAAGACTCCAGACCACCTACAGACCCACCACCACACACAGAAAGAATCCATACCACCTACAGACCACCACACACAGAAAGACTCCAAACCCCTACAGACCCTCCACCACACAGAAAGACTCCAGACCACCAACAGACCCTCCACCACACACAGAAAGACTCCAGACCACCTACAGACCCTCCACCACACACAGAAAGACTCCAGACCACCTATAGGCCCTCCACCACACACAGAACGAATCCATACCACCTACAGACCACCACACACAGAAAGACTCCAAACCCCTACAGACCCTCCACAACACAGAAAGACTCCAGACCACCAACAGACCCTCCACCACACACAGAAAGACTCCAGACCACCTACAGACCCTCCACCACACACAGAAAGACTACAGACCACCTACAGACCCTCCACCACACACAGAAATAATCCAGACCTACAGACCACCACACACCCAGACCACCTACAGACCCTCCACCACACACAGAAAGACTCCAGACCACCTACAGACCCTCCAACACAGACAGAAAGACTCCAGACCACCTACAGACCCTCCACCACACACAGAAAGACTCCAGACCCTTACAGACCCTCCACCACACAGAAAGACTCCAGACCACCAACAGACCCTCCACCACACACAGAAAGACTCCAGACCACCTACAGACCCTCCACCACACACAGAAAGAATCCATACCACCTACAGACCACCACACACAGAAAGACTCCAAACCCCCTACAGACCCTCCACCACACAGAAAGACTCCAGACCACCAACAGACCCTCCACCACACACAGAAAGACTCCAGACCACCAACAGACCCTCCACCACACACAGAAAGACTCCAGACCACCTACAGACCCTCCACCACACACAGAAATAATCCAGACTACCTACAGACCACCACACACAGAAAGACTCCAAACCCCTACAGACCCTCCACCACACAGAAAGACTCCAGACCACCAACAGACCCTCCACCACACACAGAAAGACTCCAGACCACCTACAGACCCTCCACCACACACAGAAAGACTCCAGACCACCTACAGACCCTCCACCACACACAGAAAGAATCCATACCACCTACAGACCACCACACACAGAAAGACTCCAAACCCCCTACAGACCCTCCACCACACAGAAAGACTCCAGACCACCAACAGACCCTCCACCACACCAGAAAAACTCCAGACCACCTACAGACCCTCCACCACACACAGAAAGACTACAGACCACCCAGACCACCAGAAATAACAGACCCTCCACCACACACAGAAAGACTCCAGACCACCTACAGACCCTCCACCACACACAGAAAGAATCCATACCACCTACAGACCACCACACACAGAAAGACTCCAAACCCCCTACAGACCCTCCACCACACAGAAAGACTCCAGACCACCAACAGACCCTCCACCACACACAGAAAGACTCCAGACCACCTACAGACCCTCCACCACACACAGAAAGACTCCAGACCACCTACAGACCCTCCACCACACACAGAAAGAATCCATACCACCTACAGACCACCACACACAGAAAGACTCCAAACCCCCTACAGACCCTCCACCACACAGAAAGACTCCAGGATACCAACAGACCCTCCACCACACACAGAAAGACTCCAGACCACCTACAGACCCTCCACCACACACAGAAATAATCCAGACCACCTACAGACCACCACACACAGAAAGACTCCAGACCACCTACAGACCCTCCACCACACACAGAAAGACTCCAGACCACCTACAGACCCTCCACCACACACAGAAAGACTCCAGACCACCTACAGACCCTCCACACACACAGAAAGACTCCAAACCACCTACAGACCCTCCACCACACACAGAAAGACTCCAAACCACCTACAGACCACCACACACAGAAAGCCTCCAAACCACCTACAGACCCTCCAACACACACAGAAAGACTCCAGACCACCAACAGACCCTCCACCACACACAGAAAGACTCCAGACCACCTACAGACCACCACACACAGAAAGACCCCCCAGACCCTCCACCACACAGAAAGACTCCAGACCACCAACAGACCCTCCACCACACACAGAAAGACTCCAGACCACCAACAGACCCTCCACCACACACAGAAAGACTCCAGACCACCTACAGACCCTCCACCACACCAGAAATAATCCATACTACCTACAGACCACCACACACAGAAAGACTCCAAACCCCCTACAGACCCTCCACCACACAGAAAGACTCCAGGACCACCAACAGACCCTCCACCACACACAGAAAGACTCCAGACCACCTACAGACCCTCCACCACACACAGAAAGACTCCAGACCACCTACAGACCCTCCACCCACACAGAAAGAATCCATACCACCTACAGACCACCACACACAGAAAGACTCCAAAACCCCTCCACCACACAGAAAGACAGACCCTCCACCACACACAGAAAGACTCCAGACCACCTACAGACCCTCCACCACACACAGAAAGACTACAGACCACCTACAGACCCTCCACCACACACAGAAATAATCCAGACCACCTACAGACCACCACACACAGAAAGACTCCAGACCACCTACAGACCCTCCACCACACAGAAAGACTCCAGACCACCAACAGACCCTCCACCACACACAGAAAGACTCCAGACCACCTACAGACCCTCCACCACACACAGAAAGACTCCAGACCACCTACAGACCCTCCACCACACACAGAAAGAATCCAAACCACCTACAGACCCTCCAACACACACAGAAAGACTCCAGACCACCAACAGACCCTCCACCACACACAGAAAGACTCCAGACCACCTACAGACCACCACACACAGAAAGACTCCAAACCCCTACAGACCCTCCACCAGAAAGACTCCACAACACCCTCCACACACACAGAAAGACTCCAGACCACCTACAGACCCTCCACCACACACAGAAATAATCCATACTACCTACAGACCACCACACACAGAAAGACTCCAAACCCCCTACAGACCCTCCACCACACAGAAAGACTCCAGGATACCAACAGACCCTCCACCACACACAGAAAGACTCCAGACCACCTACAGACCCTCCACCACACACAGAAAGACTCCAGACCACCTACAGACCCTCCACCACACACAGAAAGAATCCATACCACCTACAGACCACCACACACAGAAAGACTCCAAACCCCCTACAGACCCTCCACCACACAGAAAGACTCCAGACCACCAACAGACCCTCCACCACACACAGAAAACTCCAGACCACCTACAGACCCTCCACCACACACAGAAAGACTACAGACCACCTACAGACCCTCCACCACACACAGAAATAATCCATACCACCTACAGACCACCACACACAGAAAGACTCCAAACCCCCTACAGACCTCCACCACACAGTAAGACTCCAGACCACCAACAGACCCTCCACCACACACAGAAAGACTCCAGACCACCTACAGACCCTCCACCACACACAGAAAGACTCCAGACCACCTACAGACCCTCCACCACACACAGAAAGACTCCAGACCACCTACAGACCCTCCACCACACACAGAAAGACTCCAGACCCTCCACCACACACAGAAAGACTCCAGACCACCTACAGACCCTCCACCACACACAGAAAGACTCCAGACCACCTACAGACCCTCCACCACACACACAGAAAGACTCCAGACCACCTACAGACCCTCCACCACACACAGAAAGACTCCATACCACCTACAGACCAGACCCTCCACCACACAGAAAGACTCCAGACCACCAACAGACCCTCCACCACACACAGAAAGACTCCAGACCACCTACAGACCCTCCACCACACACAGAAAGACTCCAGACCACCTACAGACCCTCCACCACACACAGAAAGAATCCATACCACCTACAGACCACCACACACAGAAAGACTCCAAACCCCCTACAGACCCTCCACCACACAGAAAGACTCCAGACCACCAACAGACCCTCCACCACACACAGAAAGACTCCAGACCACCTACAGACCCACCACCACACACAGAAAGAATCCATACCACCTACAGACCACCACACACAGAAAGACTCCAAACCCCCTACAGACCCTCCACCACACAGAAAGACTCCAGACCACCAACAGACCCTCCACCACACACAGAAAGACTCCAGACCACCTACAGACCCTCCACCACACACAGAAAGACTCCAGGCCCTCCACCACACACAGAACGAATCCATACCACCTACAGACCACCACACACAGAAAGACTCCAAACCCCTACAGACCCTCCACCACACACAGAAAGACTCCAGACCACCAACAGACCCTCCACCACACACAGAAAGACTCCAGACCACCTACAGACCCTCCACCACACACAGAAAGACCAGACCACCTACAGACCCTCCACCACACACAGAAATAATCCAGACCACCTACAGACCACCACACACAGAAAGACTCCAGACCACCTACAGACCCTCCACCACACACAGAAAGACTCCAGACCACCTACAGACCCTCCAACACACAGAAAGAATCCAGACCACCTACAGACCCTCCACCACACACAGAAAGACTCCAGACCCCTACAGACCCTCCACCACACAGAAAGACTCCAGACCACCAACAGACCCTCCACCACACACAGAAAGACTCCAGACCACCTACAGACCCTCCACCACACACAGAAAGAATCCATACCACCTACAGACCACCACACACAGAAAGACTCCAAACCCCCTACAGACCCTCCACCACACAGAAAGACTCCAGACCACCAACAGACCCTCCACCACACACAGAAAGACTCCAGACCACCAACAGACCCTCCACCACACACAGAAAGACTCCAGACCACCTACAGACCCTCCACCACACACAGAAATAATCCATACCACCTACAGACCACCACACACAGAAAGACTCCAAACCCCTACAGACCCTCCACCACACAGAAAGACTCCAGGATACCAACAGACTCCCTCCACCACACAGAAAGACTCCAGACCACCTACAGACCCTCCACCACACACAGAAAGACTCCAGACCACCTACAGACCCTCCACCACACACAGAAGATCCTACCACCTACAGACCACCACACACAGAAAGACTCCAAACCCCCTACAGACCCTCCACCACACCTACAGACCCTCCACCACACACAGAAAAACTCCAGACCACCTACAGACCACACAGAAACAGACCACCTACAGACCCTCCACCACACACAGAAAGACTCCAGACCACCTACAGACCCTCCACCACACACAGAAAGACTCCAGACCACCTACAGACCCTCCACCACACACAGAAAGAATCCATACCACCTACAGACCACCACACACAGAAAGACTCCAAACCCCTACAGACCCTCCACCACACAGAAAGACTCCAGACCACCAACAGACCCTCCACCACACACAGAAAGACTCCAGACCACCTACAGACCCTCCACCACACACAGAAAGACTCCAGACCACCTACAGACCCTCCACCACACACAGAAAGAATCCATACCACCTACAGACCACCACACACAGAAAGACCAAACCCCTACAGACCCTCCACCACACAGAAAGACTCCAGACCACCAACAGACCCTCCACCACACACAGAAAGACTCCAGACCACCTACAGACCCTCCACCACACACAGAAATAATCCAGACCACCTACAGACCACACACACAGAAAGACTCCAGACCACCTACAGACCCTCCACCACACAGAAAGACTCCAGACCACCTACAGACCCTCCACCACACACAGAAAGACTCCAGACCACCTACAGACCCTCCACCACACACAGAAAGACTCCAGACCACCTACAGACCCTCCACCACACACAGAACGAATCCATACCACCTACAGACCACCACACACAGAAAGACTCCAAACCCCCTACAGACCCTCCACCACACAGAAAGACTCCAGACCACCAACAGACCCTCCACCACACACAGAAAAACTCCAGACCACCTACAGACCCTCCACCACACACAGAAAGACTACAGACCACCTACAGACCCTCCACCACACACAGAAATAATCCAGACCACCTACAGACCACCACACACAGAAAGACTCCAGACCACCTACAGACCCTCCACCACACACAGAAAGAATCCATACCACCTACAGACCACCACACACAGAAAGACTCCAAACCCCCTACAGACCCTCCACCACACAGTAAGACTCCAGACCACCAACAGACCCTCCACCACACACAGAAAGACTCCAGACCACCTACAGACCCTCCACCACACACAGAAAGACTCCAGACCACCTACAGACCCTCCACCACACACAGAAAGAATCCATACCACCTACAGACCACCACACACAGAAAGACTCCAAACCCCTACAGACCCTCCACCACACAGAAAGACTCCAGACCACCAACAGACCCTCCACCACACACAGAAAGACTCCAGACCACCTACAGACCCTCCACCACACACAGAAATAATCCAGACCACCTACAGACCACCACACACAGAAAGACTCCAGACCACCTACAGACCCTCCACCACACACAGAAAGACTCCAGACCACCTACAGACCCTCCACACACACAGAGAAGACTCCAGACCCTCCACCACACACAGACCCTCCACCCTCCCACACACAGAAAGACTCCAGACCACCTACAGACCCTCCACCACACACAGAAAGACTCCAGACCACCTACAGACCCTCCACCACACACAGAACGAATCCATACCACCTACAGACCACCACACACAGAAAGAAAACCCCTACAGACCCTCCACCACACAGAAAGACTCCAGACCACCAACAGACCCTCCACCACACACAGAAAAACTCCAGACCACCTACAGACCCTCCACCACACACAGAAAGACTACAGACCACCTACAGACCCTCCACCACACACAGAAATAATCCAGACCACCTACAGACCACCACACACAGAAAGACTCCAGACCACCTACAGACCCTCCACCACACACAGAAAGAATCCAGACCACCTACAGACCACCACACACAGAAAGACTCCAAACCCCCAGACCCTCCACCACACAGAAAGACTCCAGACCACCAACAGACCCTCCACCACACACAGAAAGACTCCAGACCACCTACAGACCCTCCACCACACACAGAAAGACTCCAGACCACCTACAGACCCTCCACCACACACAGAAAGAATCCATACCACCTACAGACCACCACACACAGAAAGACTCCAAACCCCTACAGACCCTCCACCACACAGAAAGACTCCAGATACCAACAGACCCTCCACACACACAGAAAGACTCCAGACCACCTACAGACCCTCCACCACACACACCACACAGAAAGACTCCAGACCACCTACAGACCCTCCACCACACACAGAAAGACTCCAGACCACCTACAGACCACACACAGAAAGAATCCAGACCACCTACAGACCCTCCACCACACACAGAAAGACTCCAAACCACCTACAGACCAGAAAGACTCCACCACCACAGAAAGACTCCAAACCACCTACAGACCCTCCACACACACAGAAAGACTCCAGACCACCAACAGACCCTCCACCACACACAGAAAGACTCCAGACCACCTACAGACCACCACACACAGAAAGACTCCAAACCCCCTACAGACCCTCCACCACACAGAAAGACTCCAGACCACCAACAGACCCTCCACCACACACAGAAAGACTCCAGACCACCAACAGACCCTCCACCACACACAGAAAGACTCCAGACCACCTACAGACCCTCCACCACACACAGACCTACAGACCACCACACACAGAAAGACTCCAAACCCCCTACAGACCCTCCACCACACAGAAAGACTCCAGGATACCAACAGACCCTCCACCACACACAGAAAGACTCCAGACCACCTACAGACCCTCCACCACACACAGAAAGACTCCAGACCACCTACAGACCCTCCACCACACACAGAACGAATCCATACCACCTACAGACCACCACACACAGAAAGACTCCAAACCCCCTACAGACCCTCCACCACACAGAAAGACTCCAGACCACCAACAGACCCTCCACCACACACAGAAAAACTCCAGACCACCTACAGACCCTCCACCACACACAGAAAGACTACAGACCACCTACAGACCCTCCACCACACACAGAAATAATCCAGACCACCTACAGACCACCACACACAGAAAGACTCCAGACCACCTACAGACCCTCCACCACACAGTAAGACTCCAGACCACCAACAGACCCTCCACCACACACAGAAAGACTCCAGACCACCTACAGACCCTCCACCACACACAGAAAGACTCCAGACCACCTACAGACCCTCCACCACACACAGAAAGAATCCAAACCACCTACAGACCCTCCAACACACACAGAAAGACTCCAGACCACCAACAGACCCTCCACCACACACAGAAAGACTCCAGACCACCTACAGACCACCACACACAGAAAGACTCCAAACCCCCTACAGACCCTCCACCACACAGAAAGACTCCAGACCACCAACAGACCCTCCACCACACACAGAAAGACTCCAGACCACCAACAGACCCTCCACCACACACAGAAAGACTCCAGACCACCTACAGACCCTCCACCACACACAGAAATAATCCATACTACCTACAGACCACCACACACAGAAAGACTCCAAACCCCCTACAGACCCTCCACCACACAGAAAGACTCCAGGATACCAACAGACCCTCCACCACACACAGAAAGACTCCAGACCACCTACAGACCCTCCACCACACACAGAAAGACTCCAGACCACCTACAGACCCTCCACCACACACAGAACGAATCCATACCACCTACAGACCACCACACACAGAAAGACTCCAAACCCCCTACAGACCCTCCACCACACAGAAAGACTCCAGACCACCAACAGACCCTCCACCACACACAGAAAACTCCAGACCACCTACAGACCCTCCACCACACACAGAAAGACTCCAGACCACCTACAGACCCTCCACCACACACAGAAATAATCCATACCACCTACAGACCACCACACACAGAAAGACTCCAAACCCCCACAGACCCTCCACCACACAAAGACTCCAGACCACCAACAGACCCTCCACCACACACAGAAAGACTCCAGACCACCTACAGACCCTCCACCACACACAGAAAGACTCCAGACCACCTACAGACCCTCCACCACACACAGAAACCTAATCCAGACACACCAAACCCCCTACAGACCCTCCACCACACAGAAAGACTCCAGACCACCAACAGACCCTCCACCACACACAGAAAGACTCCAGACCACCTACAGACCCTCCACCACACACAGAAATAATCCATACTACCTACAGACCACCACACACAGAAAGACTCCAAACCCCCTACAGACCCTCCACCACACAGAAAGACTCCAGGATACCAACAGACCCTCCACCACACACAGAAAGACTCCAGACCACCTACAGACCCTCCACCACACACAGAAAGACTCCAGACCACCTACAGACCCTCCACCACACACAGAACGAATCCATACCACCTACAGACCACCACACACAGAAAGACTCCAAACCCCCTACAGACCCTCCACCACACAGAAAGACTCCAGACCACCAACAGACCCTCCACCACACACAGAAAAACTCCAGACCACCTACAGACCCTCCACCACACACAGAAAGACTACAGACCACCTACAGACCCTCCACCACACACAGAAATAATCCAGACCACCTACAGACCACCACACACAGAAAGACTCCAGACCACCTACAGACCCTCCACCACACACAGAAAGACTCCAGACCACCTACAGACCCTCCACACACACAGAAAGAATCCAGACCACCTACAGACCCTCCACCACACACAGAAAGACTCCAAACCACCTACAGACCCTCCACCACACACAGAAAGACTCCAAACCACCTACAGACCACCACACACAGAAAGCCTCCAAACCACCTACAGACCCTCCAACACACACAGAAAGACTCCAGACCACCAACAGACCCTCCACCACACACAGGCAGACTCCAGACCACCTACAGACCCTCCACCACACACAGAAAGACTCCAAACCACCTACAGACCCTCCACCACACACAGAAAAACTCCAGACCACCTACAGACCACCACACACAGAAAGACTCCAAACCCCCTACAGACCCTCCACCACACACAGAAAGACTCCAAACCACCTGCAGACCCTCCACCACACACAGAAAAACTCCAGACCACCTACAGACCACCACACACACAGAAAGCCTCCAAACCACCTACAGACCCTCCACCACACACAGAAAGACTCCAGACCACCTACAGACCCTCCAACACACACAGAAAGAATCCAGACCACCTACAGACCCTCCACCACACACAGAAAGACTCCAAACCACCTACAGACCCTCCACCACACACAGAAAGACTCCAAACCACCTACAGACCACCACACACAGAAAGCCTCCAAACCACCTACAGACCCTCCAACACACACAGAAAGACTCCAGACCACCAACAGACCCTCCACCACACACAGAAAGACTCCAGACCACACACAGACCCTCCACCACACACAGAAAGACTCCAGACCACCTACAGACCCTCCACCACACACAGAAAGACTCCAGACCACCTACAGACCCTCCACCACACACAGAAAGACTCCAGACCAACAGACCCTCCACCACACACAGACCATACACCACAGACCACCACACACAGAAAGACTCCAAACCCCTACAGACCCTCCACCACACAGAAAGACTCCAGACCACCAACAGACCTCCACCACACACAGAAAGACTCCAGACCACCTACAGACCCTCCACCACACACAGAAAGACTCCAGACCACCTACAGACCCTCCACCACACACACAGAAACCACCTACAGACCACCAACACACCCCCTACAGACCCTCCACCACACACAGAAAGACTCCAAACCACCTACAGACCCTCCACCACACACAGAAAGACTCCAGACCACCTACAGACCCTCCACCACACACAGAAAGACTCCAAACCACCTACAGACCCTCCACCACACACAGAAAGACTCCACCACCACAGACCCTCCACCACACAGAAAGACTCCAGACCACCTACAGACCCTCCACCACACACAGAAAGACTCCAGACCACCTACAGACCCTCCACCACACACAGAAAGACTCCAGACCACCTACAGACCCTCCACCACACACAGAAAGACTCCAAACCACCTACAGACCCTCCCACCACAGAAAGACAGACCACCAACAGACCCTCCACCACACACAGAAAGACTCCAGACCACCTACAGACCACCACACACAGAAAGACTCCAAACCACCTACAGACCCTCCACCACACAGAAAGACTCCAGACCACCAACAGACCCTCCACCACACACAGAAAGACTCCAGACCACCAACAGACCCTCCACCACACACAGAAAGACTCCAGACCACCTACAGACCCTCCACCACACACAGAAAGACCTACAGACCACACACAGAAAGACCCCTACAGACCCTCCACACACAGAAAGACTCCAGACCACCAACAGACCCTCCACCACACACAGAAAGACCAGACCACCTACAGACCCTCCACCACACACAGAAAGACTCCAGACCACCTACAGACCCTCCACCACACACAGAAAGAATCCATACCACCTACAGACCACCACACACAGAAAGACTCCAAACCCCCTACAGACCCTCCACCACACAGAAAGACTCCAGACCACCAACAGACCCTCCACCACACACAGAAAGACTCCAGACCACCTACAGACCCTCCACACACAGAAAGACTACAGACCACCTACAGACCACCACACACAGACCACCTACAGACCACCACACACAGAAAGACTCCAGACCACCTACAGACCCTCCACCACACACAGAAAGAATCCATACCACCTACAGACCACCACACACAGAAAGACTCCAAACCCCTACAGACCCTCCACCACACAGTAAGACTCCAGACCACCAACAGACCCTCCACCACACACAGAAAGACTCCAGACCACCTACAGACCCTCCACCACACACAGAAAGACTCCAGACCACCTACAGACCCTCCACCACACACAGAAAGAATCCATACCACCTACAGACCACCACACACAGAAAGACTCCAAACCCCCTACAGACCCTCCACCACACAGAAAGACTCCAGACCACCAACAGACCCTCCACCACACACAGAAAGACTCCAGACCACCTACAGACCCTCCACCACACACAGAAAGAATCCATACCACCTACAGACCACCACACACAGAAAGACTCCAAACCCCCTACAGACCCTCCACCACACAGAAAGACTCCAGACCACCAACAGACCCTCCACCACACACAGAAAGACTCCAGACCACCTACAGACCCTCCACCACACACAGAAAGACTCCAGACCACCTACAGACCCTCCACTCCAGACCACACAGAAAGACTCCAGACCACCTACAGACCCTCCACCACACACAGAAAGACTCCAAACCACCTACAGACCCTCCACCACACACAGAAAGACTCCAGACCACCACACAGAAAGACTCCAGACCACCTACAGACCCTCCACCACACACACCTACAGACCCTCCAACACACACAGAAAGAATCCAGACCACCTACAGACCCTCCACCACACACAGAAAGACTCCACCACCTACAGACCCTCCACCACACACAGAAAGACTCCAGACCACCTACAGACCCTCCACCACACACAGAAATAATCCAGACCACCTACAGACCACCACACACAGAAAGACTCCAGACCACCTACAGACCCTCCACCACACACAGAAAGACTCCAGACCACCTACAGACCCTCCAACACACACAGAAAGAATCCAGACCACCTACAGACCCTCCACCACACACAGAAAGACTCCAAACCACCTACAGACCCTCCACCACACAGAAAGACTCCAGACCACCAACAGACCCTCCACCACACACAGAAAGACTCCAGACCACCTACAGACCCTCCACCACACACAGAAAGAATCCATACCACCTACAGACCACCACACACAGAAAGACTCCAAACCCCTACAGACCCTCCACCACACAGAAAGACTCCAGACCACCAACAGACCCTCCACCACACACAGAAAGACTCCAGACCACCAACAGACCCTCCACCACACACAGAAAGACTCCAGACCACCTACAGACCCTCCACCACACACAGAAAGAATCCATACCACCTACAGACCACCACACACAGAAAGACTCCAAACCCCCTACAGACCCTCCACCACACAGAAAGACTCCAGACCACCAACAGACCCTCCACCACACACAGAAAGACTCCAGACCACCTACAGACCCTCCACCACACACAGAAAGACTCCAGAGACCCTCCACCACACACCGAATCCATACCACCTACAGACCACCACACACAGAAAGACTCCAAACCCCCTACAGACCCTCCACCACACAGAAAGACTCCAGACCACCAACAGACCCTCCACCACACACAGAAAACTCCAGACCACCTACAGACCCTCCACCACACACAGAAAGACTACAGACCACCTACAGACCCTCCACCACACACAGAAATAATCCAGACCACCTACAGACCACCACACACAGAAAGACTCCAGACCACCTACAGACCCTCCAGACCACCTACAGACCCTCCACCACACACAGAAAGACTCCAGACCACCTACAGACCCTCCACCACACACAGAAAGACTCCAGACCACCTACAGACCCTCCACCACACACAGAAAGACTCCAGACCACCTACAGACCCTCCACCACACACAGAAAGACTCCAGACCACCAACAGACCCTCCACCACACACAGAAAGACTACAGACCACCACACACAGAAAGACTCCAAACCCCCTACAGACCCTCCACCACACAGAAAGACTCCAGACCACCAACAGACCCTCCACCACACACAGAAAGACTCCAGACCACCAACAGACCCTCCACCACACACAGAAAGACTCCAGACCACCTACAGACCCTCCACCACACACAGAAATAATCCATACTACCTACAGACCACCACACACAGAAAGACTCCAAACCCCCAGACCACCTACAGACTCCAGGATACCAACAGACCCTCCACCACACACAGAAAGACTCCAGACCACCTACAGACCCTCCACCACACACAGAAAGACTCCAGACCACCTACAGACCCTCCACCACACACAGAAAGAATCCAGACCACCTACAGACCACCACACACAGAAAGACTCCAAACCCCTACAGACCCTCCACCACACAGAAAGAAGACACCAACAGACCCACCAGAAAAACAGACCACCCCTCCACCACACACAGAAAGACTCCAGACCACCTACAGACCCTCCACCACACACAGAAAGACTCCAGACCACCCACACAGACCCTCCACCACACACAGAAAGAATCCATACCACCTACAGACCACCACACACAGAAAGACTCCAAACCCCTACAGACCCTCCACCACACAGAAAGACTCCAGACCACCAACAGACCCTCCACCACCACACAGAAAGACTCCAGACCACCACACAGACCCTCCACCACACACAGAAAGACTCCAAACCACCTACAGACCCTCCACCACACAGACTCCAGACCACCAACAGACCCTCCACCACACACAGAAAGACTCCAGACCACCTACAGACCCTCCACCACACACAGAAATAATCCATACTACCTACAGACCACACACACAGAAAGACTCCAAACCCCTACAGACCCTCCACCACACAGAAAGACTCCAGGATACCAACAGACCCTCCACCACACACAGAAAGACTCCAGACCACCTACAGACCCTCCACCACACACAGAAAGACTCCAGACCACCTACAGACCCTCCACCACACACAGAAAGAATCCATACCACCTACAGACCACCACACACAGAAAGACTCCAAACCCCTACAGACCCTCCACCACACAGAAAGACTCCAGACCACCAACAGACCCTCCACCACACACAGAAAAACTCCAGACCACCTACAGACCCTCCACCACACACAGAAAGACTACAGACCACCTACAGACCCTCCACCACACACAGAAATAATCCAGACCACCTACAGACCACCACACACAGAAAGACTCCAGACCACCTACAGACCCTCCACCACACACAGAAAGAATCCATACCACCTACAGACCACCACACACAGAAAGACTCCAAACCACCTACAGACCCTCCACCACACACAGAAAAGACCTCCAGACCAGCCCACCTACAGACCCTCCAACACACACAGAAAGACTCCAGACCACCAACAGACCCTCCACCACACACAGAAAGACTCCAGACCACCTACAGACCCTCCACCACACACAGAAAGACTCCAAACCACCTACAGACCCTCCACCACACACAGAAAAATCCAGACCACCTACAGACCACCACACACAGAAAGACTCCAAACCACCTACAGACCCTCCACCACACACAGAAAGACTCCAGACCACCAACAGACCCTCCACCACACACAGAAAGACTCCAGACCACCTACAGACCCTCCACCACACACAGAAAGACTCCAGACCACCTACAGATCCATACCACCTACAGACCACCACACACAGAAAGACTCCAAACCACCTACAGACCCTCCACCACACACAGAAAGACTCCAAACCACTACAGGAAAGCCTCCAAACCAACAGACCCTCCACACACACAGAAAGACTCCAGACCACCAACAGACCCTCCACCACACACAGAAAGACTCCAGACCACCTACAGACCCTCCACCACACACAGAAAAACTCCAGACCACCTACAGACCACCACACACAGAAAGACTCCAAACCCCCTACAGACCCTCCACACACACAGAAAGACTCCAGACCACCAACAGACCCTCCACCACACACAGAAAGACTCCAGACCACCTACAGACCCTCCACCACACACAGAAAGACTCCAGACCACCTACAGACCCTCCACCACACACAGAAATAATCCAGACCACCTACAGACCATACCAGAAAGACTCCAGACCACCTACAGACCACCACACACAGAAAGACTCCAAACCACCTACAGACCACCACACACAGAAAGACTCCACCACCTCAGACCTCCCACACACAGAAAGACTCCAGACCACCTACAGACCCTCCACCACACACAGAAAGACTCCAGACCACCTACAGACCCTCCACACACACAGAAAGAATCCAGACCACCTACAGACCCAAACCACCTACCACCCTCCACACACAGAAAGACTCCAGACCACCAACAGACCCTCCACCACACACAGAAAGACTCCAGACCACCTACAGACCCTCCACCACACACAGAAAGACTCCAAGACCACCTACAGACCCTCCACCACACACAGAAAGACTCCAGACCACCAACAGACCCTCCACCACACACAGAAAGACTCCAGACCACCTACAGACCCTCCACCACACACAGAAAGACTCCAGCACCTACAGACCCTCCACCACACACAGAAAGACTCCAACCACCACCAACAGACAGACCACCTACAGACCACCACACACAGAAAGACTCCAAGACCACCTACAGACCCTCCACCACACACAGAAAGACTCCAGACCACCTACAGACCCTCCACCACACACAGAAAGACTCCAGACCACCTACAGACCCTCCACCCCTACACCCTCCACACACAGAAAGACTCCAAACCACCTACAGACCCTCCACCACACACAGAAAGACTCCAGACCACCTACAGACCCACCACACACACAGAAAGCCTCCAAGACCACCACACAGAAAAGACCCTACAGACCCTCCCACACAGAAAGACTCCTAGACCACCAACAGACCCTCCACCACACACAGAAAGACTCCAGACCACCTACAGACCCTCCACCACACACAGAAAGACTCCAAACCACCTACAGACCCTCCACAGACCCTCCACACACAGAAAGACTCCAGACCACCTACAGACCCTCCACACACACAGAAAGACTCCAAACCACCTACAGACCCTCCACCACACACAGAAAGAAAGACCTCAGACCACCACCAGAAAGACAGACCACCTACAGACCCTCCACCACACACAGAAAGACTCCAAACCACCTACAGACCCTCCAACACACACAGAAAAACTCCAGACCACCTACAGACCCTCCACCACACACAGAAAGACTCCAAACCACCTACAGACCCTCCACCACACAGAAGACTCCAGACCACCAACAGACCCTCCACCACACACAGAAAGACTCCAAACCACCTACAGACCCTCCACCACACACAGAAAAACTCCAGACCACCTACAGACCACCACACACAGAAAGACAAAACAGACCCTCCACCACACACAGAAAGACCAAACCACCTACAGACCCTCCACCACACACAGAAAGACTCCAAACCACCTACAGACCCTCCACCACACAGACCTCCAGACCACCACACACAGAAAGACTCCAAACCACCTACAGACCCTCCACCACACACAGAAAGACTCCAGACCACCTACAGACCCTCCACCACACACACAGAAAGACTCCAACCACCTACAGACCACCACACAAGACTCCAAACCACCTACAGACCACCACACACAGAAAGACTCCAAACCACCTACAGACCCTCCACCACACACAGAAAGACTCCAGACCACCTACAGACCCTCCACCACACACAGAAAGACTACAGCGATGATGAGGAATATCGCTCCCATTCATCTTACAGACCTCCCCCTGACTTGAACTTTAATGATTTATTTTCTATGTACAGTAATTCTGGAAGCCAATCTTTTCCATTATAAAGTTTGGCAGGGGTGGTAAAAAAAGAGAGGAATTGAAGTCTAATGAATTATTTCCAGCTTTTGTTTCTAATTAACTGCATGGCTAGTCCACTCTGTAAAGGTTCTGCTGTAGCTGAGAAGGGGTGTGTCAGGACAGTCTCATTTTACAGATGTAGGAGTCTAGAGACGCCTGTAGAACCCAATGCTGCCACACCCACTCATTGCACACGCATGTTGTTATCCAACTTATTGCCAGTCTACAAACCATCTGCAGAGGCCTATATACAGTATTAGTGCTTGTAGACATATGGGCCTAGTATAACAATGCTGATTATATCTTACATGCTCAAACTATACAATTATAACAGCATAATGAGTGCTGGGTTCTGATCTAGTGGTAGGTAATGCCACACACTGTCATGTTGAAACCCCTCTCCTCAATCTCCCCATTTCAATCACTTCTTCACGTTATCTATAAATAAAAATGAAAAAATATGTTTAAATTAAAGATGACCATAAGGATCTGCTATTCAGGTCTTCTACAGTTGTTATGATTAATGACAGCCAACTGTCATATTCCCATAAACATAGCGCATCGGAGGAATGGAATTAATGGAACGGTATCAAACATATGGAAACCACATGTTTGACTCTGTTCCATTTATTCTATTCCAGCCATTACAATGATCCTGTTCTCCTATAGCTCCTCCCACCAGCCTCCACTGCAGCACGAGTAGAATCATACAGCTCCTTCTACTCCTCTAAAAACCTTTTAACATACATCACACATGACTGTAGCTGAGGAACGTTGTGAAATGACAAGTGCATTCAAAGACATGCTACAGGAATGCCCCTACTGATATATTTTGTGTTTAGACTATATTGACTTTATGTATTATTCATTTGCACATAACATAAATACTGACAAACAGTAGATACATGCCACAATACGCAGGCACACACACACACACACACACACACACACACACACACACACACACACACACACACACACACACACACAATGTTCTGTGTAATCCGTCATCTTGCCTATGGTTTTAATTCCTGTTAACTGCATGGTTTCATGCCACTGCTCTATGCATTCTAATAGAATTGAATAACAGAGCTGCTTGGCTGCACTTGCACAAGCCTGCTTTAATTGGAATGAATGTTTAAAAAAAGGGCGAAATATCCTGTCAGATTTTTCTAAGGTAAAGGACAGTGTGTCGCTGTGTTGAGCAAAGAGCACATTCCCCAAAACTGCTGGGAGTTTGTGTTAAAATTGGAAGAACTGTTTCCGCTTGCAGAAGCAAATCAAAGTGGATGTTTTCAGATACCTAAAATAAAGAACATATTTATTGGTTAGGGATTATGTACAAACCATTTTCTATTTTTAGCCTAAATGTTCAGAAAGCTGTTATTCAGCATGTTTATATGAGTATCCTCTTGTTTCCATGCACGCACACATGCATACACACAACTACACACACACACACACACTCAATCACACACACACACATACATACAGGTACCAAACAGGAAACAGTGTTGGTGTAGTTGATTCCCATCCAGCATACATGCTTAGTGCTCAGACCCATTCCAGTCAACCTTGTACACTGTGTGTTCAGTACTCATCAGTACACAGAGTGACAACTACAGGCCAGATTAGTCCATGCAATATCCGCAGTACTCACAAAAGTAAATTAATTGTCTAATGGCTTTAAATTGATTAGCAATGTCTCAGGTTTGAATTGCAAATCTCTCTCTAATCCAGGTATTTGCCTCTTTGGATAATCAGGGATTGCTTTAATTAAACACGCTGTGCTGCCATGTGCCTTTGTACAGTAACATGGCAACAAACACCTGGAGCTCACATTACCAGCAGTCACTGGGTGATAAGGGCATTCTGTAGCTGTGCTTACCTGCTTCAATTAATACACTCTGATAATGTTGGAGCGGATATTTTATATTGCTGAAAAGCTCAACCAAGTCTACTGACTTAATATGAAATATTAATATGAAAAATATGAATACTTAGATTACTTACCGGTGTTTATTTCAAGAAATATTTACTCATACTGGGAAAAAAATAAAAAATAAAGACAATGCAATTCTCATGAACACAATCCCATCACATCTGCAGTATGTTATCTGCCAGACTGCTGGGGGTGTTGTTCTGTGTAGGCCTACATTCATATGATGTTCTCAAATATGACTGAATGGGAAGAACTTCACTGTATTAGTGGAAATGTTACTGGCACAGTACAAAGAAACCACCAACTCATTGAGGGAACCATTGCCCCTAGCTACGACACAGCAGTCGCTCTCCAAGTGCTGAATGACAAATGAATCTCTCTTCTAGTCTGTCAGATGGTGCAGATACAGTCCATGCTCTGTGTTAATCAGCACAACCCCACGCTAACATACTGTGCCATCAGGACAACCCCAGGGTGAAACCAATGACTATATCCTCCACTTTTAGAAGCATCTACTAGCAATGTATCGTTGCTATACGCTGTAGCTTTTACAGGTCACATCAGTGCTTCCTTTTAAATGTCCATCTTTCCGACCACGAGTATTAAAGGTCTTCTTGGTAGATGATGACAGCTATCCCATCCTTTTACCTTTCACATGTCATGAGTACTGGTGAGTATTTGTCTACTGGATATTCATGAAAAAGAGTTGCATTATAGTTGCCTTAGCTCTATCTACATCAGTGGTCCTTGAGTGAGAGATGTGACTTTGGAAGATCATCAGAATCCAGTACAGGCTTCATTAGGTCTATCAAATGATGTTACTACAGTTACTGTGTACATATAAATGCAGTCAGCTAGCTAGCGCTCAGTACAGATGTAAGATCTTAATTTGACCTATATTTTCACGGCAAAATAATTCTGCAGTAACCGGATTTTAACATTTAGTCCATAATGTTGCTTGATCAGTGGTTAGGCAATTAGCTGGCCAAAAGTAGTAAACACGAAAAGTTAAAAATATTGTTCAAATAACCATGTGTTAGTGTCCATTTTCAGTGAATTTATGTAAATCACAAAACTAGTCTTTTTTTCCTGCAACAAAGTGATCAAATTAAGATCCTGCATCTGTAGTTGAGGACCACAAGCAGCAGATAGCGAGGCAGAGTGTTCTCGCCCTCCCTCCCTCCCTCTGCCTGCTTGCCTGCCCTGCCAGTCAGCAGAAAGCAGCAGTAGCCTGCCAGGCAGCTGCATGGCTGGACATCACCCTGGCCCAGCAGCTCAATATGTATACACAACTAAGAAAATCAGTCTGCTCTACCGGCCTGTTCCATTGATTAGTATTCTGGTTTGGTTCAGAATCCATTCCTAGACATGTCATTTGTTTGAGGCAGAAAATGAAGACGTGCGCCATGCCATGTGTTTGTTTGCTTACCCAGTCCACTCAGAGGAGAGTGCACTTCCAGCCGAGCCTCTCTGCATTAAAAGCACAAGCCAAATACTACTCATATGGAGCGGAGCTGTAAAAACCTCTCAGTTTGGCTACAGTGCAGAACTATCGTGGCATCTGTCTGCTGGGGCATATCGTCTTTGGTTGGTCCATCCTGGCCCTGCACTACTGTAAACCATCATGTCCACCCGCCTCTCTGCTTCTTCCCTTCCTAACCCAAGCTCCAGAGGCTCAAATCAAATCTAATCACATTTTATTGGTCACATACACATGGTTAGCAGATGTTATTGCGAGTGTAGCGAAATGATTGTGCTTCTAGTTCCAACAGTGCAGCAATATCTAACATGTAATCTAACAATTCCACAACAACTACCTAATACACACAAATCTAAGTAAAGGAATGGAATAAGAATATGTACATATACATATATGGATGAGCGATGACCGAGCATCATGGTTAAGATACAATAGATGGTATGAAATACAGTATATACATATGAGATGAGTAATACATGATATGTAAACATTACTAAAGTGGCCTTATTAAAGTGACTAGTGACCCATTTAATAAAGTGTGAGCTACGTATATTCAAATCCACTCGTTCAGGAATTCAAAGCGTCATTTAAAATCATTCAACGCAGTTAAGGCTGCATTTATTTTTAACTCGACTACAAGGTCAGTTTGAACCAATAGCCAATGCACGATCAATAGGATATTTGAATTTAAAGAGCCATGGCCCCAGTGTGGGTGGCAGTGCGTAGTGTTAGTGCTGGGGCTAAGCCCTGGGAGAGTCCTATCCTCCACACACACACACACACACACACACACACAGGCCCCGAGCCCTCGGCCCCCCAGGCCTGGTTAACTCTTAGGACCATGATTAATTCATGGTGGATTATGGTCCAGGGGCCGGGCCCTTGGAGAGGCCAGGGGGCTAGCAGGCCGGCAGGCAGTCAGGCAGCGTTCAGGCTAGCAGGCCGGCAGGCAGTCAGGCAGCATTCAGGCTAGCAGGCCGGCAGGCAGTCAGGCAGCGTTCAGGCTAGCAGGCAGCCATACAGGCTCCTAAAGATAAAGGCCTCTTCCCCTGGATACAGACCACAATCCTATACCTATACCCACGCCACCCACATCTATGAATCATTTTAACACCAGATCATTTCAATGCATTTCATTCCTTTGGTCATTATGTTTTATACACTGAAATAAATCAGAAGTATGAGAATGTTTCACTTCCAGTACATGTTTTAAGTTATTTTGTTTCACTTTGTTTATTGTTTGTTGATGTCTGTTTGTTTATGTTTGTTTGTTTGTTTGTTTGTTTGTTTGTTTGTTTGTTTGTATGTGGTCTACATAAGGATTAGAAGCCCCCTATAATAGCAGGTAGCCTAGTGTTGGGCCAGTAACTGAAAGGTCACTGGTTCGAATCCCTGAATCCGAATCCCTGAAATCTTCCGTTCTCCCTTGAGCAAGGCAGTTAATCCCCAACAACAACTGTAAGAGCGTCTGCTAAATGACTTAAATGTAATGTAACTGCTTCCCGTGTGCTGTGGATGTTGATTAAAGCAGCCCCCTGCACCTCTCTGATTCAGAGGGGTTGGGTAAAAATTGGGAAGACGCATTTCGGTTTAATGCATTCAGTTGTGCAACTGACCAGGTATCCCTTCCTATGAGGTAGGATTACTAAAACTACAAGAGACCCAGGTTCATAGTTTCTTCATCATCACAGTTCTTCCATGACCCCAAGAAATTGAATAATTTCCAAGAGGTCAAAACCATTGCCAGGACTGTGGGAAAATAAATGATTTCAGCATAATTTATCAATAAATTCTGTGGAATTACTGAAGAAGTCCCCGTTGTGTTGGCTGCTGTAACGTTGACAACCATTTCTATTACTGGGATAACTCAAGGCAGCAAGATTTCCTTGTTATTCGAATCTCTGCAGTAATGCATATATGAATTGTTCTTATAAACAGAGAGAGACACAAAATTGCAAGCACAATGTTCCATGCTCTGCTGTGATACTGGAGAAAATGTCCCTTCTGATTGGTGTGTGACGAGCACCGCCATATATAGCAACACATTGCATGGCATTACTGTTATGGTGTGATTACAGTGCTAGTCAGCACGGCATCCAGTTGTTATGTGGTTATTACTGTGTGTGTGTGTGTGTGTGTGTGTGTGTGTGTGTGTGTGTGTGTGTGTGTGTGTGTGTGTGTGTGTGTGTGTGTGTGTGTGTGTGTGTGTGTGTGTGTGTGTGTGTGTGTGTGTGTGTGTGTGTGTGTGTGTGTGTGTGTGTGTGTGTCTGTGTGTGTGTGTGTGTGTGTGTGTGTGTGTGTGTGTGTGTGGCAAAAACAGCAGTTGACATTTCCATTCACTGTATGGGATGTGCAAATCAGATCAAACTGCTTGCATTTAGTAAATACTATACTGAATCGTTTATTATCCTAAACCTGTTCAATTGACTTCAGTAAAGAGACACATAAACAGTTCCCTCATACTAAATTGAAAAGAACATATAAGAGGAATAACCCACACTTAAGTTTGATCATTTTTAAATATGAAATATATCAAATGCAGCTAAAGGTAAGAGATGATCTGTCCAAAGAAAATGTGTTATCATTCAAATTGTATATTTTCTAGTTTTATTCAAAACTCACAATTGTTTTCAACATGTTGTATTTATACAGTGAATGGTCTAATATGCACTGGAGGTCACATAAGCTTAGGTTTATTAGAACAATAACAGACATACCATGAGGGCTTGATATTTAAAGAAAGTAGCAGCCGCTAGCTGCATATTCGACCATTCATTTAATCGTTTGGATTTCCTTTGAAGACACAAAAATAAAACCTGTCTAAGTATGTTATATTAACAACTTTATGAATGTTTTTCAGCAGACTACAAAAATGAAGAAGTAAATTACTCCTTCGCATTTTTTAACTCAACATGTTCCGCAGATGATGGTGCAAAGCACTTTTACAGTATTTGTGCTATTTTTTATTTGGTAACTGTCTACTTGTGTCTTTTTTTTTACTGTTTTTTTGTTTTTGTAAACAACATCTTGTACAAACAAGCACAGTGAACCACAACCCCAGCAAACGTGTTTGTCTTCATACAATATAAATAAAATCAATACAAAAGTTTGGTTGGTTGCTTGGAACATTTTATCTGGATCAAGAGATTCTAAAACATGGTTTGACACTTTTAACTCCTGAATTAAATATATAACGTAAACAGTTGACTGTTCTAGTCCCTTTCAGACCCCCATTATAATATTTTTAGAAGGTAGACTTCATTTAGCAACATTTCAAGTTCTGTTCAATTTAAATATAACTTTGCCTTTTGTTTTCCTTTTGAAGGCCAACTTCTTCAGATTTGGTGGTTTGATTTTTTTAACCAAAAAAAGGAAACTGTCCAGGTGGAGAGAAAAAAATGTATTTCCCCTGGCCTTCAGAGATATATTTAGTGTCAAAAGGGTTGTTTAAGTGTCAATATGGCAGAGCCTTGAGAGGCAAAGAGGTCTGAGGAGCTTTTGAATAAATACAAGGGACACGTCTAGTGCCATAAATAGAGTCTGACGCCTTTCAGCCTTCTTCTAATGCCAGCGGCGCAGGTTAGCGTTCAGACCAACCACCCTTCCTTCTTTTTCTGTAAAGCTGTTGAGTCTTTGACAGTAGCTAATGATGTTTTTGTGGATGTGGGACATATTACTTGTTTTCAGAATAGTTGTTTTCCCAGTGGCGTGTGTTTGGAGGGGCGTCGCTGTGCTAGGCCACTGACAAGAGTCAGGAAGGGTCACAGCCATGGAGAGCAGGGGCCTGGGGCAGCCAAGGGCCCACAGGGTCAACAGTCACACACAGTCTTTTATGTGTGACAATCTTTTTATTCGGGTTTAGAGAAAGAAGCAATCGAAACATCAACACAATACCAAGGTAAATGTTTACAACCACATTGTCCACGTTTTGTTTTTCGCCATATTTTTTTTCCCTGCAAAAATATCATATGGGGAAATGAAAGAATTAAATATGATTGACAAAAAATGATTTGACTGGTGTCCCTAACCCTGCCCTTACCCATGCCCACTCTCCTGTCCTCCCCTATTGAATCTCTTGATGGTACAGTCCGTTCTTTAGAGCTACCAGACGGTGCCCTCATTCATTTCCGAGGGTGCATGGGACAGGTGGTTGCCGTATCCGCTGCCATTGAGAGACAGTGAGGTAAAGGGCGGGCTGGGGCCGTACACCTCAGAGGAGATGCTGTGCATGGGCCCCGGGATGCCTGGCTCCGGGCTGGGTGAGTCCCCAGGGTGGTGGGACATGATGTCAGAATAGCGCTGCACCTCACTGGAGGGGTGGTGCCCGGGCAGGGGATGGTCCATACCACCTAGAGGGGTGCCTGTGGGGCCTGAGGAGGGCACGAAGGGGAGGTCTATGGGGGTCTGTGCCTGCGACGATGGAGGCCCCTGAGGAAAGAAGTCGTAGTTCCCTCCTGGACCGTAGTACTCGCTCTGATAATCTGCAGATCGACAAAAAATCAGGATTAGCCTGGGAACAAATTATCTCCGAAATATTCAGGAATTCATTGAATATACATAGCCTGAAGTTGCATCAGGAGAACCCCTCGCCGAGGCACATTAGTCAAAGCATGTTACACTTAAATCAAAACTGCAATTGGGTGGGGAGAACAACGCAGCAGATTAATTAATTAAAATGGCGACCATTTAATCAGAGATTGTACCTTTTGAGATCTATTTCTTTATTTCTGCAGAATACTATTAGGCCCACTGTACACCACAAAGGACCAGAGTCCACCATACACTATTGATATCCACAAAACATGATAGGAAAATTGAAATAAGGATGCACACTACAATCAAGAGAATTCTACATTATTACATTCAGAGGACATTGAAATGTTGCTAGTTCAATCCCCAAGGTGAAAAATCTGTGAACTGCCCAAAAACAGTATCCTTTGAAAAGAAGATAAACATATTCGATTGACTTTGTATATTAATCATTTTTCTAAATTCTTCACAATTTAATGTGAGTTTATTTCTCAAATGCAAATACCCTCTCCAAGCATCAACATTCTAAATCTTCCTCAAAGAAACGCAAAATGCATGTCACAACCAAATGTTCAAGTACTTTCCTAGGGAAAGAGTAGGCCTACAAATGCACCGTTCTTGCATGTGAATGTCATCTTGTCAGGGGAAAAGTAAAGAAAATTCGGTCAGTGAGATAACGCTATGGCTTGGAGCCCTCTCGAACTAACTCATTGACCTAAATGAAATGGATGTATTACTTATTAACAGACTTGTTCCAGACAGCGATCCCAGAGAAGGCCGCGGGGATTTGGTAATGAGCATCTTCCCCTCTTAATACAGTTTGAATGTTGACGTAATATACCTAACATACAGAGAACAATATTAATAGTGTACTAGTGATTATTCATTCATATTTAATGACTCATTCAGGCATCTTGTATTAATTGTTATTGCGCGCTGTTTGGCTTACATGGACACCATATGAAGATTGATTCTCCATACTACTGTAACTGTTCTTTTCATTGGCACTATTTCATTTATTTTTATTTTCTAGTTTGGACACATGGGTCAGATGATTGGAGTTTATAATTTGAGACAATACTTAAAGAGACACGTTATTTAAACATTGTAATTTAACAAACTCAATTTAGAATCACTTCAGACCTTTTTGTGGTGTTTTGGCACATGCATAATCGTGCGTAATGGTTAATTATCTCCCATTGTAAATCACTTTTTTTAACACGTGAAGATTTGGCACAGCATCCTAACTAATCCATCTCTAGATAATGTCCATCCATACCGAAACATTTAAAAGCACTCCTCTCCGTGCAGGTCATATTCCAATGATGTGTGTTGTGCTCAACTGATAAGCCATGATAGTCATCAAAGGCGTCCTGGGGCAGCGCGACAAATGGAAACAGCACTTGATGGACACGTAAAATTATTCGACATTTCAGAAAAACATGTGAAACCAATAAACTCGCTGGGACACGCAAGCCGTGTCATCACTCGTCTTACCTCCGTAGTAAGAGAAAGGACCGTTTGGAATTAATTCCCCGGGTTCCAGCCGGTCCACTAGCGTTCTCATTCTCCTCGGGCTCCGGAAGAACGCGTGCCGTCTCGCGCCCAGGGCGCTCAATTGCTTCATGCGTCGCTCTTTAGACCGCCGGTTCTGAAACCATACCTACGGAGCACACAAGTCAGCATAGAGCAACGTTAATGAAAATGAAATGGATTGGAAGAATTTAAGTGCACATATTACTTCTGGAGAGTTGGAGACAAAGAGAGGCTCACACCAAAGATGGCCGTTTGACCACAAATCTGAATATATTCATTAGGATAAAGCATTGAATACACACATGATGTAAATGTGCAGAATCGAAATTGTAAAATAAAAAGTCAAATAAAAACAAACACTACTTCACTACAGATCGAAAACCTTTTTTTGTTGAAGTATCATTATAGATTGGTAGCCTATATCAAAAGTAGCCTAACTTTGATATCAGATCTATTCCAACAATATAAGCATTATGTATGGTGGCAGTTTGTTTAGAATTATTACTCCTTCACCGTTTTAATATCATTGTTTTGTTTATAGATCCGTGATCAACATCAAAGCAACACCTAGGGCTAGGCCACTCATAACCTGGGTGCCCTTTCTGTGCCCGTGCGCGCGCTGCACTGCATGGTCAGGATCGGTGCGTGGTTACGTGATGGAGTGAAGTCTTATGCAAGGACAAGATTACAACTAATTATCGTCACTCCAGACTCGCAGATCTAACCTCGGTGTAATGATCTTTTAACCCTCCATTTAACCCGAGTGAGGGGGCAGCAGCGGGAACCTTTAAAATCTCTAATTAATTTCTTAATAGGAGGGTTGTTACCGATTTATTAACCGGCTCCGCGAGGTTATTATTTCGTAATCTATATATCCACCCTTGAATTCCTTGTGCGAATTATGCTCTTCCCTGACGCTCTTATATATCCAACCTCGCCATTTTATTAATCTCCATAAACCTTCTTTTTTTAAAACTTGATATGCCGTTCAATCTTTTGTTAATAGTTTTCTGCGTCCCCGCAGCACTAGCATCATCATGGGAGACTCAGCTGCGTTGATGCGTTTATTTGTGTGCACATACGATTTATTTTTCTAACTTAGGTGACACGATACAGAGAGCAACTAAACTATTTAAAATCAGGGGTTCATCTTCAGTAGCCTCATTTTTAGTAGCTTCATTTTAAACTCTTGAAAATAGGCCAGAAATAATGCCACCAGACAACAAAGCCATCCAGGCCTACTGTTTTTAATTATGTTGAGCAATTTGTCAAAATTAAACATGTCAAATAAATACCACTGGTAATAATAATAACAATAATAATAATAACGACAGCAACAACAACAACAACAACACTAATATTGATACTAAAACTAGTAATAATTATTGAGTTTATTGTTGTTATTATTATATATCATGCTTATTTCAAATGATTTACCCTATTTCAAATGATTTAGCCTAGACTAGACTGGGGGATAAGGAGGCATTTTTAATTCTCCTGCAACAGATTTATGCGTTTACACTTGACTGAAAATGTTCACAGCATGGCTAAATGTGGCCGCAAAACGTGATTGCACAGCGTTGCCAAGACTCCCATTGCTCTCACCAGTCTCAGTCCAGTTGGCGTGTTTACCCAGCCTGCACGCCAAGAATCAAAAATACCCATATAAATTACGCTTTCCAAATAAACCTCGATGGCAGCCAATTTTTCGCTCGTTCAATTCAATGTGACCATGCAATTTCTAGGCAACCCCATCTTTAAGCGGGAAGGAAGATGAGAAAGGAGCGGAGTGATTGTGAGGAAGCCTCACTGTTTGTGGCGAACTGTTGACACGGTGCCCAACATGGAGAAACAATTGCCAACCAAGACCCCACTCCACGTGCCCCCGCCATTTTTTTGTTGATCAGGCGCTCAGAGAGATACTTTCCATAAAATATAAGCTGCTGTATCACACGTTTGAATAAGTGCGTAACCCTGAAAGCGCACAAGGTGAGGGTCTCCCAACTGCCATCCTCTCACAACCGCCCGTTCCCTCTGCAATATACCGTCCTCATCCACTCTCATTCCAATAAGACATGAGCTGTATCCGGAATTATATTTACGTCATTATAGTGCATTTTGTCGTTGCCATTACCTGAATTACTCTCATGTTCAGCCCCGTCTCCTGCGCGAGCTGCTCCCTGATGTGTCTTGTGGGTTTGGGGGTGGCAGCGAAGGCCGCTTTCAGGGTCTCCAGTTGCTTTGCCTTGATGGTGGTTCGCGGTCCACGTCGTTTACCGCCAAGGTTTTCGCCATCGTTCTCATTACTACCCGTTTCTTTGTCCGACAAATTAGCTATTTCAGTGTCCTTTACATCGTCCTGTAACTGGTCTTGAGAATCTGGTGATAAACTTGGATCGCTACATGCTGTTACTGTAAAAACGAAAAAGGACACGAAAAGCTTAGACACACAGTCCATGTGTAACCCTATAAGTTCAATGAAATGAGGAATGTGAATTATTAATATTGCCCTGTTTGTGTAGGCCTATTTTGCTTTTTTAGACATTTATGTTGGCTTATTGCACTATAGGCCTAATAATAACATATGCAGATTACAATTATTTTTATGAACACTATTTGTCCATCAGTTACTTTTCAGCGACCAATTCATTAAAGGTCATAAAATGGGCCTACAATAAAATCAATAGACTTATGGGTCTACAATAGACATACAACCAAAGGCCGATAATTAACATCTATGCAAATAGAATTTGATATTTCGGTTCATAAATAGACCTCAAATCCAAATAAATCTCTAGCAATCTTGAGAAAATATAGGCTATGCAATTGCGCAAATCCATTTTTCAGTTTTTACCATAAAATAAAATAATTTAGGCGTCGGGCCTACAATATATGCAAGTACGGCCATTTTCTTCATCAAAACATTGAATTGATGCATGATCATTCAACATCAAACGATGGGTGGAACACGTCACATCCATCACAATTTAGTATCCATGCGCCCAAATTATAAAGCCAATTTGGCCGTATAGGCAGGCCTACCTGAGAGAAGGTTTGTGTCTTTCCCATTGCTATGGGTTAGATAATCTTCTTTGCAGACAAATTTGTTTTCGTCTATGATGTAGAGCTCCTCTCCCGTGGACAGCTGTTTGTTACACATCATGCAGGTGAAGCAGTTGAGATGAAACACTTTGCTCCTTGCCCTCCGGACCAAGTCGTTCGGCGAGATGCCCTGAGAACAGCCCGCGCACTTTGTCCCGAACCTCCTGCGAGGGGACACAGGAATAATGCATGATTATTAAAATGTGTTTAGGCACAAAACCAAACAATATATGTTAATATACAACGATTGCATATTGAGAGTGTGAATAAATACATATTTTTTAAATAGAGGTCAGAGCTTGGTCAACACTGTTCAGAAAAGGTGTTATCTAGAGCCTAAAAAGGTTATTCGGTTGTCCCTATAGGATAACCCTTTGAATAACACTTTTTGGTTCCATGTAGAACCGTTTCGGTTGCAGGCTATGTTCAAAATATACAGGTTAAGACAAGATGATTCTAATACCCCATAACTCTTTGCAATTCACCGGACCAGCGTTGCTATTTAGAAACGGCGCTAGTAGTTATCAATGGAGCTGGTCACATTAATTTGTTTATTTCAGGACACTTCCGCATGCAATTACTTCGTTGTCTTAACCTTCCCTTCTTCAATCTAGGTTACAGGTTGAACCGTTTGGGGTTCAATGTAGAACCCTTTCCACAAACGGTTCTACATGGAACCCAAAAGAGTTCTACCTGGAGCCAAAAAGGGTTTTACCTGGAACCGGAAAGGGTTCTCCTATGGGACAGCCGAAGAACCATTTTGGAACCCTTTTTTCTAAGTGTATGAATAGGCCTGCTGGCTCCCAATTACAATGTTTCACGATGAGAATGATTCCATAATTGCCATATGTGGTCCTGTTCTTTATTATTATGGCTGACTGTAATAGGCCGTGTCCTTATTTTATATTTCTGCATTCATTGTCAACGGAAAACTTGTCTTACTTTTCCCAATCCAAAATGATTTGTTCCATTATAAATATATTTTTGTGTAAATAAGATAATTGCCTAGAATTGCATTTTAAGCCTATTAAGACCTATTTGGATAAAAAAATATATATATTGTATTGTCCATTCCGCAATTTAGCTGATCATTATGACCAAAGAATACATAATGTAATTGCACAAAACAACAGGCCTAAATGTTGAACACGATTAGGCAATAATGTTCTCTAGGGTTTTGGGAAAATAAAGACTTATACACCATAATATAGAATGCAATATACAAGTTATTACCTTAATGTGTAATGATCCTATGTTTGTTGATTGTAACTTAAACTAATGTGTATTGAGATGGTGTACACTGACTGCAAGTCTGTGATTGCATTGTCTGCTTGTTTGATCTTTTAAAAAGGTTTATTATTTAAATCCACGTATCACGTCCTTCTCACTGGAACCGTGCAAACACAGGGGCCTGGGCAGATAGTTTTGCCACTGGGCCGATAGTTTTGCCACTGGGCAGATAGTTTTGCCACTGGGCCGAGACACACTTCCTCCACACTATTCTGATGAAGTATTGATTCTAGCCGCTCCTTTTCTCCTCTATGCCGTTATAAACAACGTGTGATTTCTTTCATACCCCATACAGAGGACGAGTACACACGCGTTTAATGTTGCTCTCCACCTTTTAGCATAAGAATACAAATTAACATGCCTTTAATTACTGGCTGTCCTAATCAAAGCTTCCGAAGGACCACCTCCAAATCCACCTTCACACCTAGCACTTATTAGAAATTCTGGAGGAATTATTTATCTATTTGAACGATATTATTCTTTTTTTAAACTGATATTTAGAGTGGTTCATGTAATTATAAATGCTATCTATAATACATTTAATGAAAGTATTTAATCTTGAGTATGCCTATCATTTTGTATAAGCAAATGATAATGGTAAATGTTTTGATAGAAAAAGGCAGAAAATTATTGTCTTAACAGTTGTCTAAAGTACAATTTGAAGGAATGAGGTGTAATTATCGTATGTCATTTATTTTAAAATGAGCTATAGGCTCTACTTTTGAGTTTATTCGTTCAGTAGTTAGAAATTCACATCTGTGTTGTTTTTGTTACACTAAACAAATAACTGTGTTTATATGTTCATTGTTAGCCTATAATAAATTATATGGAAAATCTTTTGTATTTGAAATATATCCTTATGAGTCTTTTTGGGGAAAATTGTGCATTTGACTGGGAACATTTAGGATAGTATTGTTTACTAAACAGAAACATGGCAAATGTTTATTCAAGACTGTACATCTGAAATAATAATTCCTGTAGTAAAGGACGAATGAAAGGGAGCAAGCTCCCACCGGTCAAGCTTACCTAAAGAAGTCGTTTTTGCAGTATAGTTTCCCCTCTCGAGAAAAGCATTTCTCTGTTAAATTGCATTTACACTCGCAGCACTGTACGCACTTGACGTGCCACGCTCTGTCCAGAACATTGAGGAGAAACCTGTCCAGTATAGGCCTCTCGCACCCGGCACAGTGGACCATCGTCTTTGGAATTGCACCCACTCTGCAACCGTGGTCTGTTCAGCCTCCTGAGGTTGTGGTCGTCTCACTCACACTCTGACTCGAGCAGAAAACAAATCAACAACACACACGGATCATTGGATGTTTTCTATTTGTAATATTTGGTTCCTTATTCGCTCGGAGGTCCTGGATCAATGTGTTCACATACACAGTCGATGGGTAGCCTGGTCGCTATCCTACCTCTTCTTCGCTCCTCTGAAGTGGTCAGCATGGAGGTTTATAGGATCCAAGTACAGGATGGAGACCGTTAGCCAGGATGTAATTCGGGATGGCGACCGTTAGCCAGGATGCGTCCTCCCGGGCGAGGTAGTGCCAAAGCCTTTGACGCCTCGAAAATCAGTCCTTTGGATCCTCTTCCTTACACCCAACACACATCGGCTTAAATTAAGCCAACCAAATGGCAAAAATGATCAAGCCACCTCTGAAGATTGGTTATACTGCGAGCACCATAGCCTATCAGCAAGCATCCGTGGTCGTCAAAGTGAAGCATTGGCCGAAAAAGCTATGTGTGCCAGTCACTGCTGAAGACGCACATCTAACAAAATGGGTTTGGGGCAATACTGTCACACAACAAGACGCGCGTGCCTATAAATAATTCAATGTTCTTTGACATGACCGCTTATCCACTGTTGAGCACCCGATAAGAATCGAAACAATTAACCACCAAAATATTTCAAGGAAAAGTGGGTTTCCTCCTGCTCTGTTGGCTAGCTGTCCCCTCGAGCTCTCTTTTGTTAAATTATGCTAGTGATGGTAGGATGCGTGTGACATCTCCGTGTACAGTCTCTAGTACTCTGCATGTTCCTGAAAGCACACGAGCCAGCCTTATTCACAGGCTAGTGACGTCAGGCAGTGGAGAAGCCAATCAGCAGCGCGCCATGCAAGTAACCATTAGCAATCCCTTCAAAGCCAAGCCGGTGCATTCTGTACTATTTATGGGGAACTAAAGAAACCAATTGTCAAATATTCCCAGAAATGGTTATATATTAGTGAATGTATGTGGAGGGAAAGACGACGATCGTTGAGGTAAAAACAGCACAATCATCCGCTTATCAATTGTCTGCGGCGAGGGAATGGACATGAAGAATCATTTGATAAGGTAGATATGGGCATCTTAACGTTCTCTCCGGATTCTGCATGGATCCTCCCCGTGGGCGAGAGAGAGCTAGTCTTCGTTTTAAAAACAGTATCATGTCTATCTTATATTGATATAACAAAATGGGATGGAATGCATGCTTTTGTTGCTTATTTCTTTCTTTTTAGTGGAAAAATCTAATTTTGACTCAATTTTAGCATATAGTATATAGGCTACAGAAGTGACTTGACTTTTGCCATACAATAGGTTATTCAATTCTCAATGACGAGATCATTTATAGGTCTGATTTCAGACTTAAATTGAGATAATGTTTTTTATTAGAATGGACAGCCTCTCCAATGTGCCAAGACGAATGTGGTGGTTCAGGATTAAAACGTTTTAGATTATAGTTTAGAGACAAATTCGCAATTATGTGTAAATTACCTATGGGAAATTAAATTGGCATGGGCTAGAAATCAGTATTTACCCAAAACAGGAATTATGTTTCACAATTCGAAATAATCCGAGGTACAGCCTAACTTTTTTCATCATATGCTTTAACTTGAAATGTTTTTCTTGACAGCTGCTCATAGCCTTCTTCTTACCTTTTATGCATGTTATCATTTATTTGCCATGATCATAATTTAATCACTATTTCAATCCACGTTGCCCACCAATACATCTCAGCAGTGCTGTACTCTCTTTGATCTTTTGTGGAGCATGGGTGATGTGAAAGACGAAGAGGCTCAACAGTTTAGAGTTTGCTAGATCATTGTGACAGTTGCTGATTGCTTCAACACCTTAGGATGTTTAATTAAGGCCTTTCAATCCATTTACCAGAAGTGGAGCAGAAAACTTTACCTAGAAGCTTGCAGACTCCAAAGTAGTTGGGGCTATGCATTATGTAGACATATTGAAAACATTATGCATTATGTAGACCTAGTAAAGAGAAATATTCATGTGTTTTACAGGACCAAAACTTGTTTTTTAGGAATGTCTAAATGTTCTTACTATTGATGAGTTTTTAGTTAGGTTCATGGTGACTTCATATATCCAGCCATCACATTTCTTACTATTGTAATTCTTTTTTAAATCATCATTCATAGACCTGGTCTTTAAAGCTCAATGGAAGTTGAATCCTCTTTGAATCTTTTGAATTCTTGCTTTCACAAATTAACATCTGTAAAATGATAGCTTAATAAATATAGTATTAATAGTAAAGAAGTTGTAATAGTTTTATTTGTGAAGTGTTGACACTAAATGCTTTGTGACTGGTTGGATACTTTCAGACATTGGGAGGGAAAGTGATGCCATTCGCAATTGTCATGGGGTGACACCACAACAGGGAGCCATCATCCTAAAGGCCTCCTCTCTCACTCTCTCCTAGCCTATGAGATTACATTTCTTCATGACACCTAATCTTACATCATCACTATCTCACTTCTCTCACTCTCACACGCACTCACACGCGGCCACACGCTCGTCGCACGCACACACACACACACACACACACACACACACACACACACACACACAGACACACACACACACACACACAAACACACACACTTTTGGGCAGCGGCGGATTTTTGGTGCAAACGTTACAGTCTGAAATCTGGAATCAATAGCACGCTTCCTTGTGCATATGGGCTACTTCTCTTGTAAAATGGAGTTGCGGGCAGGACAAGGCCGCGACTGGCCCCATACTATAAAAACATGGTGACAGCTGCCTCAGAGCGTCTGGGGAGTGCCTATTTTGACTGCGGCACCCTTTCAATGACATGTGTTGTCCCCGGGGAAGAATAACAGATAAGAGACAAACACACAACATCCTCGAGCCCTGGCATCTCTCTCTCTCACACACACACAACATCCACGCAACCTGGTATCTGCCTTTCTCTCTCTCTCTCTCTACGTGTGACTATGAGAGATTTTAATTCATATGCTAAGCATCTGGTTACATTTCCATTAATAACTCACTGAGAGAGAGCTATGCTCAATTATGAGGCATCAAATCCAAAGGAACTGAATAATACTAAGAAATGCTATAGATGGAAGGAAAGTAGTGTGGAAGTCTACCAAAAAAATACCAAGGCAACAACTAATTCCATCCCTTCTAGACAATTTCCTGGACAAAATGTTTCACTCCAATAGTGAACGTGTAACTTAGTAGAAAACCTAAACAGTATATTTGACCACTCAGCTTCCCTACCAAATCTAAAATTAACAACAATGACAAATGGTTTGATGAAGAATGCAAAAACCTAAGAAAGAAATTGAGAAACCTATCCAACCAATTACATAAGAGACCATGGAAACCTGAGCACAAGCCTTCACTATGGTGAATAACTAAAACATTACAGAAATACGCTATGGAAAAAAAAGGAACAGCACATCAGAAATCAGCTTAATGTAATTGAAGAATCCATAGAATCTAACCACTTCTGGGAAAATGGGAAAAGTCAACAACAACAAAGACAACAACACAAGGAGCTTTCTATCCAAATGGAGATGTATGGATAAACCACTTCTCCAAGCTTGTTGTCTCTATAACAAAGAACAAACAGCAAAAAACATATACATGGTCAAATACACATCTTAGAATAAACTATTAAAGACTACCAGAACACACTGGATTCTCCAATTACATTGACTAAACTTCAGGACAAAATACAAACCCTCCAACTCAAAAAGGCCTGTGGAGTTGATAGTATCCTAAATGAAATAATAAAATAAACAGATCACAAATTCCAATTGGCCATACTTAAATTCTTTACCACCATCCTCACCTCTGGGATGTTCCCCAATATATGTTACAAAGGACTGATCACCCCAATTTGGGGCGGCAGGTAGCCTAGTGGTTAGAGCATTGAGCCAGTAACCGAAAGGTTGCTAGATCAAATCCTTGAGTTGACAAGGTAAAAATCTGTCATTCAGACCCTGTAGAAGGTAGTTAACCCACTGTTCCTAGGCCGTCATTGTAAAGAAGAATTTGTTGACTTGCCTAGTTAAATAAAGGTTAAATAAAAAGAATACACAAAAGTGGAGATAAATTTGACCCCAATAATTACAGTGGGATATGTGTCCACCACAACCTTGGAAAAATCCTCTACATTAACAGCAGACTTGTACATTATCGCATGACAGACCATGTATTCACCCTGCACACCCTAATTGATAAACAAACAAAACAAAAGCAAAGTCTTCTCATGCTTTGTTGATTTAAAAAAACTTTCAACTCCATTTGGCATGAGGGCCTGCATTTCTTTCCACGGGGACTGGGGGTGAGACAGGGATGCAGCTTAAGCCCCACCCTATTCAACATATATATCAATGAATTGGCAAGGGCACTAGAACAGTCTGCAGCACCCGGCCTCACCCTACTAGAATCTGAAGTCAAATGTGTACTGTTTGCTGATGATCTGGTGCTTCTGTCCTCAACCAAGGAGGGCCTACACCAGCACCTAGAGCTTCTACACAGATTCTGTCAGACCTGGGCCCTGACAGTAAATCTCAGTAAGACAAAAATAATGGTGTTCCAAAAAAGTCCCAGTTGCAAGGACCACAAATACAAATTCCATCTAGACACCATTGCCCTAGAGCACACAAAAAAACTATACATACCTCAGCCTAAACATCAGCGCCACAGGTAACTTCCACAAAGCTGTTAACGATCTGAGAGACGAGGAAAGAAGGGCCTTCTATGCCATCAAAATGAACATACCAATTAGGATCTGGCTAAAAATACTTGAATCAGTTATAGAACCAATTGCCCTTTATGGTTGTGAAGTCTGGGGTCCACTCACCAACCATGAATTCACAAAATGGGACAAACACCAAATTGAGACTCTACATGCATAATTCTGAAACATATCCTCAGTGTACAACATAGAACACCAAATAATGCATGCAGAGCAGAATTGGGCCGATGCCCGCTAATGATCAAATTCCAGAAAAGAGACGTTAAGTTCTACAACCACCTAAAAGGAAGTGATTCTCAAACCTTCCATAACAAGCCATCACCTAGAGAGAGATGAACCTGGTCCTGGGGCTCTCTTCAGAAACACAATGACCCAGTGGGAACACTTCAGACCATATAGTTTGGTCAACTCTTTCACATAAATAATAAATATATAGACGTTTATAGTCATCCTCATATAATTTGATTTTATAGTCTCAATTTGGGATTTGAAGTAATTGGATGAAATTCGATTTTTTTTTTACCCATAAATATAGACATATGTACCTGTACAGTCATAGAATGTTGGGTCAGTATCAGAAATGCTGGTGGCTCGATTCTCTGAGCCAACTAAGTGAAAAATCTGTGATGTGCCCTTGAGCAAGGCACTTAATATATATAACTAGGCAAGTCAGTTAAGAACAAATTCTTATTTACAATGAAGGCTTAGGAATAGTGGGTTAACTGCCTTGTTCAGGGGCAGAACGAAATATTTTTACCTTGTCAACTCAGGGATTCGATATAGCAACCTTTCGGTTACTGGCCCAACGCTCTAACCACTTGGCTACCTGCCGCCCCTAGGTTACTAATTGCTCCTGTATGTCGCTCTAGATAAGAACGTCTGCTAAATGACGAAAATGTTCAATGTAAAATGAGCGAGAGAGAGAGAGAGAATGGGTTAACTCAGAACATTGTCTGAAGAAGACTTTTGACAGTTAGGCGATGAAACTTAACTCAGCCACAAATGACAGCTTGAAATGTACAGACTTTTCAGGGGAGCATAAAAGGGAGAGGCTATTATGTGAGATATCTAGCCTTACAAAAATGATTTTATAGTCTATACCACAAGCTCTGACTGAGGGATATAAAGTCTTCTTACACTTAAACTAGGATACTAACATATGGGAAGTACATACATACTAAATAGCTGTAAATAAACGACATCTTATTTTCAGCACCAGTAAAATCTGACTTGTCACACAGGGAATAATCTTTCCTGATTTAGAAGAATAAACCATTCAGTACAGCATAACCCACAGAATGAGATTAATTCATGAATAAAAACTAAATCAGACATATATGAATATCTCAGGACCCCTCGAGGCAATGACGCGATTAAATGCAAAAGGATTACTGCTGTAATACGTATAGGAGTGATGTTTTTCACCCAGTCAACGCATTTTCGTTTCGTTTCCAAAAAGGGTAAATTCGAATTGTATTTAAAGAAAATAAAAAGTATTGGCCTACCCATGTGCTACAATTGGCACAATTGAAGATGCCTTAGTTTCTCCAAAATTCTAAGATAGGCACCACAAAACAATACGAAGGCAGGCCTCTATATAATTTAATATCTGCCTCTACAGTATATGTCCTCACTTTATGTCCATACTCAGCGACAGACTGCTCCAAGGGGAGCTTGGTTTTACTACTGCTTTTTTACAGTACATGCAGGGAGCAACGTTGGGGCAAGGCTAGAGGGAGCCATCGATTGTAAAACGCACAACACAAAACCAAACTAAACCGGGAACTAAACCGGGCACTAAACCGGGCACCGAGCATGAACTAAATCTCATTGCACATTCTCCTCCAGTCAAAAGATGACACCTGCTCTGTTGAGTAGGATATGTCAGATTGGCAACTAACTTTTTTCGAAGCATCTGTTTTTGACTGTGTTGACTTAAACTGCATAGCCTATTGTCAGCGGTGGTAAGGCCTAGATATACAAATATTTTTCATGTGACAGGTGTAAGCTATTCTTATTTTGAGCAATTTTGTCTGTATTTATATTCTATTCTATTACGTTCATACTCGTCATACAATCAGACAATACCATAATACAATTGAGCCAAAAACGTAATGTAGCCAACATTGGCTTCTATAGGCCCTGGCCCTGTGTAATTTCCTAAACCTAAATAGAGCCCACTTTAAAATAATTCTTAACTTGCTTTCTAAAATAAATGATACATGAATATTCTAAATAGCGCCACTCATCCTAGATGCAGATAATAACGCTATTTCGTTGAAGATAATGATTAGCCTACTTTCAGGTTTAATAAAAATATTGTTCTGAAATGTATTTTTTTATTATCAACAAACACATTATTTTTTATTTTAGGCTATTCACTAGGCCTACATATTCGAAATACGCCTATACATTTAACAAAATAAGTTGTATTTTTGTGTGCTGCTGATACGTGACCGGGCAAGTGGGAGTTGAAAGTGGCAGTGGACTCTGTGATCGCTAGGCGTGCAGACACGCCGTGACTCCGGTAATAAAGTGAGAAATATTACCTCTGACTTGAGCTTTGATCAGCTGAGCGCACCGAGGACCGCCGAGAGCACTGTCGGAGGGGGGAGAGAGGAGCCGTGGGCGGGCAGGCTTTCCCTATAGCCCCGACCGCTCCACAGCCCTGTTTGGGTACAATCACCATCCAGTTGGGATTTCCGATAGGCACGTCCCATTCATAAATCCATATTGAGCTCATAGAAATTAATGTGTTGTTGTTTTTGCTCTCATGTAATTCGTTTGGATTTACAACTGAAGAGTATATAAAGATGAGGCCTCTTTCTCAGACCTCAGCCTTCCTGATCAAATATGAAAAAGGGATATAGGTTATATGAAATAATTTAACAGTAGGCCTACGATTACAAAACTTTAGACTTCTAAAATGGTGGGACAACCTAATTGCAGATGAAAATGTTGGTAACAAAAGAGAACTAAAATGCTCGTTTTAGTAGTACCTAGGTCTGTAACTGGACTTCAATCAGAATTATTCCTTATGTTGCATGAGAAGAACACACTGATGACAAATGCAGTATTTATCATGGAAGTGTGTAATTCATTCCTATTAAATCTTGAATGACTGGTTATTATTGTTAGATTCCCATTCACTTTAAACGAAATACATGAATAAAACCGACATTTTGGAAATGTTTTTAATTATTAGTACATGTATACAAATAAAAAAAATCCTGTTGCTGTCATGAGAAAAATAATTAACATAAAGTGAAACATCTGACAATGTTAGCATAGTTTAACAAAGTCAATGTTTATTATTTTTAATTGCATACCTTAACAAAATAAATAAACAATATGCTCTCTGTTGCCATTAAGAGTTCATATATTTCCTAACAAAATATTATTTCTCACACACTAAAAATAATAAATGGTATTGGAAGAGCGCAAGATAATTACTTCAGACAAGGCAGCCTATATCATGTTTTTTGTGCACGTGCGTCACGGAGTTAAGGGTAAGGGGCAGGGCGGCATCATTCTAATAGGTTCACCATCAAGCATGTTGTATTCATAAAACGTATTTATTTTCACCGCGTGGACAAGGAGGCAGGCGAGAGAGTGTGCTGTCACTCACCACATCTCAAACAGAGCGCGGGCCACCGTGCGCGTACACGACGTGAGGAGAGGGCCTGTCGCTCAGCTGTAGCCAACAGCGTGACAAAACTGATTAGAAAAGTATAGAAACAAAGCCTGAGTAGAATCACAGCACAGCAATATCATACACCACAGACCAAATACCCCCCACCCCCAAAGAAAAAGAAAGAAAGGGAGAACAAACTAAAATAATAGGCTATGGCTCAACGGTCCATTGTTAGAAATCGAAATGTTGAATTGTTAATCAAAACAATAAATTATCAACTGTAAACAGACCACACATAGACTAGATAGCCTACCTAGGCCTACTCCAAAGATCCGTTGATTTTCCCTTGGATTTGTTGGAATCGGCACAAACATATGCCAATGATGACCTCGCAGAATATTGACCCCAAACTCTACATAAACATTTTCCTGACTTTCCAACTCCATCGCAGAGAGAGAAATTCGATGGAACTTATAGATCTGCTCTGACCGTCCCATAACCGGAACAGCTGCTGCTGCTCTCCCCAACCCGATAATCAACACGCTGACACGACAACTGTGCTGCTTCCATGGAACTGGTCTGTTCTCAGCGTGAAATAGGCCTAAATGCAACTTTCTATACGGAGGACGGATGGGGCGAATCCTCCAGTCATCATCTTCCAGCCTCTTCCAATAATGCAGAATGCAATTCAATTGTTCCAAAACCATTCTCATATCTCATGAGTAATTTAAAGAGAGATACTGACGTGGGATCTATGTAGGCCTATTATGGACTATATTTAAGCAATCTCTCTTACTCATTGAATAACCTCACAATACTTGTGATATCCCACTGACCTTTATTCGAGGATAGGCAATACATGTAACACTAGGGGGCGAATTCAATCTGGATACAGATATAGGCCCACCCCAGCTCTGATGTATTATTATAGGCCCATGCACTTGTAGTTGGAGTATTACTGAATCCCAAAAGTTCTGAAGTGACAGAAACAATGTAAAGCACAATTCATCAAATTATTCATCTTCCTTCCTTCCTTCCTTCCTTCCTTCCTTCCTTCCTTCCTTCCTTCCTTCCTTCCTTCCTTCCTTCCTTCCTTCCTTCCTTCCTTCCTTCCTTTCTTTCTTTCTTTCTTTCTTTCTTTCTTTCCTTCTTCTCATATATAACAAATATATTTCAAACATATAGGTCTAGGCCTACTCTAGTATACTCTCAACTGAAATTTAAATCAGAGGGAATTTACGTTATAGAAAATACAGTTTGGTAGAAAATAGAAAGAAGTATTATTATGAATCCCTTATGAAATGTTTAGAGAAAGGGTATTTGGGAACAGTTGGTCTAGTTTAGATGAATGATTCTCAATGCTTATTCTCCAATACGGGTGAAAGGGCTAGGCTCACTAATGATTCTAATATAATGTGTGGTGATAATCACTCCCTTTGAGATATTATCGCGCAGTGTGCAATGCTCTGGGGACGGCCTGCAAGGCTGAAAAGCGGCAGATAGCTTCTGCACGGGAGCGGATTTCTGCGTTAAAACCCCGCAAGCCTGGCCGGCTCTGATATCAAGTGCCAGGGGTTGAAATAATATGGGCTACAGGGACGGTAGGACGATAGCTGTAAGATGTATTTTTCGACTTATTTTTTCGCTCTCGTTTTTTTTGTTGTTAAATTAGAAAATGTGCACACATGGTAGATGATAATGTTTGATATATAAAATACAAAAAACGTTCAAAGAGTTTTAAAAATAATGCTTAAAGTTAAAAGTAGAATGGAGTTTAAATGTTCTCCAAGGTAGGCCTACATTTGTTTTATGTAAAAAGACAGAAAAATATATATTGCATAATGTACAGCCAATGATTCTTAAAAAATCTCAAATATTCTTTATCTCTGAGTTTAACAACAGGGATCTGAGGCAGGTCTCAATTTGAGCAATTGGTAGTGTTTGAACAAAACGAATGAGTCAGCCAGGGAACATGAACACTAAAAGCGGTGATATCATGAGAGGTATAGACATCTAAAGACACATACATATAGCCTAGATGTATACCTCAAAAACATGTTTTGAGCATAAAGTAATTTGTGTATGAAACTACACAAACGAAGACAATGCTCATTAGATCAAATAGGCAATGGAGAGGAAAGTAAGGGAAGATCATTTCGAATGACTGATTATCTCAATAATTTCGATTCAAGACTTTTACAAATCCGATTTTTACCAAGGAAACGCTGCATAATTATCGAAATGCACTGATCAGTAAGAACGCCGTCCCCGTCCGTACAAACGTCTGTAGATGAATGCAGAGGATACAAGAGGGGAGAGGAGAGAGAGAGAGAAGAGATTGAGGGGGGAGGTAGAGAATCTTGATGGACCGCAGGAGACGCAAAATGGGCAATACCGCTCCATTCATCTTCATTGCCTTTTGTGTGCACAAAAAGCAACCCGTGTGCATAAGGTAAAGCCCGCATCAAAGCCGTGGCTTTATTTTATATCCTACAGATCAGGATGGAGACAAAGCTTCATTTTCGCCAGGAGAGAGATATTTTACCTCTGCCTTACGGTTTTATGTTAGAGAGGTGTCAGCCGAAGGAAATGGATGGCTAATGCATAGGCAAAACGCCTCGCCTCGACATGCTGCACGTCAGCGGCTGTTCGCAGGGGGAGAGCCGGGGATTTAAGGCCGGTGGGACCCGAGCCAGGCATGGGATTGAGCGCTGGCTGGGCATGTAATGTATTCGGTCCCGTCACACACACACGCACGTGCTCATACTCACATGAACACCAGGACGCACGCCCTTTTACGCACAAGCACACACATTCACGCACACGCACACACGCACATTTACGCGCACATACACGCACGCACACGCACACACACACACACACACACACACACACACACACACACACACACACACACACACACACACATACACACACACACACACGATATCGACCTCACACTTTTCTACGAGCATTAGCCATTAAAATCTGACTCACTGTTCCTTGTATGCATGCATTCAGATTTCTCCTTTATTAGGTGGAAGAGAAAGAGTTAACGAGATTTACAATGCTGCTCAAAAACAGAGCTTCTCTGTCATATTTCCCTCCATGATAAATATAAATCTAAAGAAGTAATTGGAATTTACTGCATACCTGAATAACTGCATATAAATAAGCACCCATTTCATTGGTGGGTTCACTGACACTGTTTGGCCATATAAAACCGGTGCATACATTATAATACACAGCAAATAATGTTATTTGGCACAAGCCTTGCGACATGCATGGGATTCCGTCCAAATTATGGAGTATTCAAACCAATGTTTTCAATTTATTAAACCTATATGGGCAACATTTCATTTTAATGGGACAATTTATTTCTGGGAAGGGATTATCAGCGCTGAAACTACACCAGTCTGTACATTTTCAGCATTAGAATAGTAGGCTACAACCTTGTTTATATCAGTGGACTGGCGCGTCAGGGGCTGGGTGTTACCTAGCTCCCAAACACAGGAAGACACAGGCAGACACAGGCAAATAGACAGAGGCGTCAGACATTGACTTTGGCAATGACTTCCACAGACACATTTCTAAATTCTAAACACCTTTCCTTGTCTCCATGTGCTTACCGAATTTCGTAAAAGGAGGACACAAATCCGCCAAATGGGATTGCAGTCATGCACGGGTCTATCCAGGCCTGGCGCACGGGAGATGTAAAGTGGGCGTTGGAAGCCCTATATATGCTACTATTTAGTTACACTCACTGTCATATCCCTTTCTGATAGTTTCCTTGCAGGAATAGACACTGTTCTCCATGTTGGTAGCACTATGTGTCAAATGAATATATATGTGGGACTCCTTACTGCCATTATTCATTGACTTGAGGATCTCTACCCCCCCCCCCCCCCCTCCTATCCCCTGCTCAACTGCTAGAGCTGAGACTGTGGGTGGGAGCACAAATTGTTTCTCCTCTATGATGAGGAGCCTCAGTGATGCGATGGAGGAGAGAGATTTGTTCCCTGTATGGTTCTGGTCCTGATAGGCCCATCAGGTAGGAGCAGCAGGGAGCCACACTGAGGGGTCTGGGGCGAGGAGGAGGGGGGGTGGAAAGGCATAGAGGGGGGTCATCGGTGGCTTTGTTGGGTTATTGTGTTGGTTGTTGATATGCTGGTGCGGGGAGCCTAGGTAGTTCGCTGCATGCTCTGCCTGCCAATGAGCTGAAAATGTGAGGAGGTTGTGGCCTCCGGGTGTTTTACGACAGGGTTTGTCTTCGCCGGAGCGTGCCACTGGCATCTTCACACCCTTGAGTTGCAGGGCAGGGCAGGGCAGAGGTGGGGAACAAAGAGGAGGAGGGGAGGCTATAAATTAACTGGGCTGGCAGGCTGATGGTTGGCCAGTGATCTCAGGGAATGTCACCCACCCTGACCCCGTGTGCTTAGGCCCCAGCTGAGCCTGCACTGCATGGATATGAGAACCAGGGATGTAAACCAATCTACCCCAGCTCAGCTAGCCCAGCCTGCCAACCAGCACAGCCAGCCCAGCCCAGCCACCCAGCCAGCCAGCCAGCCAGCCAGCCAGCCCAGCCAGCCCAGCCACCCAGCCCAGCCAGCCCAGCCCAGCCCAGCCACTCAGCCAGCCCAGCCCAGCCCAGCCCAGCCCAGTCCAGCCCAGCCCAGCCCAGCCCAGCCCAGCCCAGCCCAGCCAGCCTGCCAGGCAGCCCAGCCCAGCCCAGCCCAGCCAGCCAGTCCAGCCCAGCTCTATCCCTCTTATCACCCTGGCCCGCGGCCCGGTCCAGCTGAGCTTCCTTCTAGCGGTATGGTATGGAGGATGTATACATGTGTGTGATCATCACCCTGGAATGGTGTGATAAGAAGGATCCTAAAGTGCTGATTAGATCAGGGGCATGTTTGTCTTCCAGTATCAGGGATTACATGATTTATTCGAGAGCGAGATTTGTTGGCGGGTGGCGGCTAACTCCCCGCCCAAACCCAAAGGAAGGGCATTCCATTAAACTCCATGCATATTAAGTAGTTGGGATCTATTTACACAGGGAAGCAGCTAATTTGCCCCTGTAGCGAACAAGTCCATATCTGATCATCTATTTCCCCACTGGAGAACCCCCCCCCCCCACATTCACACACACTTCCCATTGAAGAAGACCACAGAAACATCCACTGATGTTCCATTAGTGTGGGGACACATCCATTTGTCCCGTCCCTATCTCTTTACGTATTCATCGTTTCCCACTACACACTCTCCCCATTGAGATGACCTATATACAGTATAGGGTACAGGTAGATGGCTAGGTAGATAATGTAAGCAAGAGAAAGCACTTTAACTGCCCTGTGGCCCACCATGAATCAAGCCTCATTCTATCAACTGGGGTGCTAACCACTGAGGTACCATCACTAGGAATATATGCAGTACCTGGGTTACTTTGTATTGTAATACATGCATTGTGACGGCAAAGAATATAGCAGTTTGTATTCAAGCAGAATGAACAAAAAGAGTGGAAGAATTGCTAGGAGAATGGGAAGAGGGGGGAGGAAAGGGGGGCATAGTATAATTAGAGCAGGTTGGGATAGGGAGGTTTAGTTCCTTTAGATGTGAAATCTAATTTCTATATAATGTCATTTAAATCCCGTCATCCAGGAGTTGTATTTGAACTTGGATTATCGGAATCATCAGCCTGTGAATGCTAAAGATCCTTTTTGTGGGGCGCAATGTTCTTCAAGTTCACAAGTCACAGGTTTTCTTGGAATGATTATCAGGCAGAGAGAAAGGATGGAATTCCGTTTAGAGTTGAATAAAGAGGGAAGAAAAAGAAAAGGAGAAGAGAAGTGAAATGAAGGAAAAAAGTAAATTAGTTTATTTACAAAAGTAAGTGGTTCTGGTCCCTAGAAACAAAGTCTCTGATATACTAATTCAATTTCCTGTAGTTATTTTGTTTTATTTGTATCTTGTTGACTCCGCTCCAATTCCAAATCTCCCCTTGCCTAAAACTTTTCAGCACTTCCCTTAAAGTGGTGATGCTATGAACAGCCCATCCTGCTAAAACTATACCACAGAAGGTGGTGTGACCAAATAAGTGCTTTAATAATTACTGTAAACAAACACATTTAGAAAACTTTAGATCCCCTTAACCAGTGTAATGAACCATATAAAGACCTGATATTACAGCAAAATATTTCTTCACAGACCACTCTCATAATGCCTTATAAAACAGGGGTGGACATCTCTAGCGCCTGAGTTCCTCAGCCCCAGTGGTTTTAGCTCCCCCTTAGTCTCTGACTGATAAATTAATTTAATTGATTGGCTGAAGAGTCCACACACCTGAACTGTTTTTTTTCTCTCACCATGCTACTGACACGTCTTTGAAGGGAATTGCTAAATACTCAAACTGCCTCATTCAAATCGTTAAAGACACTTGACAAATAGAAATTGATTGATTTCCAATAGGCTCTCTTCCAGTAGTCAACATCACTGCATAGCCTACATGGGGATGAGGAACTTGCATGGCTCTGAATGGAGAGAATGGCTGTAGTTAGTTCTTTGTTCTGCAGAACAGACATCATCCTCATTGAGAATCCCCTCTCCCCATAGAGGCATGTTGACAATAAGACGGAGAGGCCTCTCTGAGACCGTACAGGTGTGCTGCATTGTCTTTCCTTCATGACAGCGCTGAAAGAAGAACACGCTACTCACCGAGGAGAGGCTGATTGTGGCCATGTTATCGACGCACGGACTCCCCGTGTAATTCCCAGATACAGAGGGATGGGAAGAAAAAAATAAATGGCTGTAAACTTTTATCTCTGCCAGGCAGCCGAGGGAAGGGGTGACAGGTCGCTTCCCCCTAAGCCGGGAAACACAGAGAACATTAGTGAGGAAGCAGGCTTTACCCAGGCCTGGCCAGACCTCCACTAGCTCTAATCTAGAGACTGGAGGAAGAGAGCAGACACACCAGACAGCCACAGTGCCATCAGACACCACTCCAGACATATTCTCCTCTCCTCTGTCTGTTGGTGTGTGAGGTCTGTCTCACTAATTCACTGTTTTTTGAAAGGATTAGATGCATTTTTCATGCTTCAAATCTAAATGATCAATTTGAATGTAAAAGTCCTTAATTAAACAAGAACGAATAATGACTTGTGTGAGGTTTGTCGGTGGGGTGGAGAGGTGGGCTCCCAGGCCAAACTGTTGGTCACATATGATACTAGTGTCACACTGCATGTTACAGTTATGCACCAACTTTGTTCTTACCCTCTACGAGTAGTACTTCCCGAATCCAGTCCTCCAGTACCCCCAACAGTACACATTTTTATTGTAGCCCTGGACAAGCACACCTGATTCAACTTGTCAACTAATCATCAAGCCCTCAATGAGTTGACTCAGGTGTGCTTGTTCAGTGCTACAACAAAAATGTGTGCTGTTGGGGGTGGAGTGAAGGATTGGAGTTGGGAAACTTTGTTCTAAAGTAGAAAGGGTATTCATGGGTTGCATCTCTGTCACCCGGTCGCTATGCCATTGTTAAGAACGTTCTAAAAACGACACCCTTCATCGTGGTGACCAAAAATTCAGTGGTGCCCACTCATTCTGAATGGGGGTTAATGACTGTTTCATTGAAATTACACTATAGTTGCATGGAAATACAATGACATTGCTAAATATTATAAATATTTAGTAGGAAACAACTTTGCCATCATTCCGATGTTGTCAAATTGACTTTAGAGAGATGGCAATGTTGTCAATATCTATCAAAAAGTGTCAAACATAGCTAGCAATGCCAACATTAGCTAGTTACAATTAAGTTGCCCTCCCCTCATTCCTAGCTAGCTAGCCAATGTTATACTACATCTAAAGTCAATCTGGCGACATCACAATGATGACAAAAGGATTTCCGACCAATATGTGCATCCTTTAAAGATGTGATTGTGTTTCTAAGCCACAATAATGCACTTGATAACGAAATTACAAAATCTTCATCAGGGCCAATTGAGAATGCATTAGGTAGAATGTTCAGTCGGGCACCAGTCATTAAGAGAACGGTCAAAACAATGCTGTGACAAAACGTGCAACTCATGAATAGTCTAGTCATTGTGCGAGGGTGCAAGTAAGTCGAGTTAATTTGTACGTGTAGGTAGGGAGTGACTACGCATAGATATTAAACAGCGAGTAGCAGTAGTGTAAAAACAATGTAAATTGTCCGGGTGGCCATTTGATTAATTGTTCAGCAGTCTTACGGCTTGGTGATAAAATCACATATACATGGTTAGTACACATGGTTAGCAGATGTTAATGCGAGTGTAGCAAAATGCTTGTGCTCTAGTTCCGACAGTGCAGTAATATCTAACAAGTAATCTAACAGTTCCACAACAACTACCTAATACACACAAATCTAAGCAAAGGAATGGAATAAGAATATATACATAAATATGGATGAACAATGACAGAGCGGCATAGACAAGATATAACAGATGGTATAAAATACATTATAAACATAAGAGATGAGATATGTAAACATTATTAAAGTGGCCTTATTAAAGTGACTAGTGATCCATTTATTAAAGTGGCCAATGATTTCAAGTCTGTATGTAGGCAGCAGCCTCACTGTGTTAGTGATGGCTGTTTAACAGTCTGATGGCTTTGAGATAGAAGCTATTTCTCGATCTCTCGGTCCCAGCTTTGATGCACCTGTACTGACCTCGCCTCCTGGACGGTTGCGGGGTGGACAAGCAGTGGCTCGGGTCGATGTTGTCCTTGATTATCTTTTTGGCCTTCCTGTGACATTGGGTGCTATAGGTGTCCTGGGGGGCAGGTAGTTTACCCCCGGTGATGCGTTGTGCAGACCGCACCACCCTCTGGTGCCAGGTAGAAGCTGTTAAAGACCCTTTTTGTCCTAGACTTGGCACTCCGGCACAGCTTGCCGTGTGATAACAGAGATTACAGTCTATGACTTGGGTGACTGGAGTCGTTGACAATTTTGTTTAGCTTTCCTCTGACACCGCCTAGAATATACGTGTGAGAATGCATGTGAGAATGCTGTTCATTGACTACAGCTCGGCATTTAACACCATAGTACCCTCCAAGCTCGTCATCAAGCTCGAGACCCTGGGTCTCGACCCCGCCCTGTGCAACTGGGTACTGGACTTCCTGACGGGCCGCCCCCAGGTGGTGAGGGTAGGCAACAACATCTCCACCCCACTGTTCCTCAACACTGGGGCCCCACAAGGGCCTCCAACTCAATCATCAAGTTTGCGGATGACACAACAGTGGTAGGCTTGATTACCAACAACGACGAGACGGCCTACAGGGAGGAGGTGAGGGCCCTCGGAGTGTGGTGTCAGGAAAATAACCTCACACTCAACGTCAACAAAACTATGGTGGAACAAACTCCCTCACGACGCCAGGACAGCGGAGTCAATCACCACCTTCCGGAGACACCTGAAACCCCACCTCTTTAAGGAATACCTAGGATAGGATAAAGTAATCCCTCTCACCCCCCCTCCCCCTGAAAAGATTTAGATGCACTACTGTTCCACTGGAGGTCATAAGGTGAATGCACCAATTTGTAAGTCGCTCTGGATAAGAGCGTCTGCTAAATGACTTAAATGTAAATGTAAATGAGATGATTGTGGACTTCAGGAAACAGCAGAGGGAACACCCCCCTATCCACATCGATGGAACAGTAGTGGACAGGGTAGTAAGTTTTAAGTTCCTCGGCATACACATCACAGACAAACTGAATTGGTCCACCCACATAGACAGCATCGTGAAGAAGGCGCAGCAGCGCCTCTTCAACCTCAGGAGGCTGAAGAAATTCGGCTTGTCACCAAAAGCACTCACAAACTTCTACAGATGCACAATCGAGAGCATCCTGGCGGGCTGTATCACCGCCTGGTACGGCAACTGCTCCGCCCACAACCGTAAGGCTCTCCAGAGGGTAGTGAGGTCTGCACAACACATCAGCGGGGGCAACACCGTTTCCCTCACAGAAGACATGCCAAATCTTTTGAGTCTCCTGTGAGGGAAAAGGTGTTGTCGTGCCCTCTTCACGACTGTCTTGGTTTGTTTGGACCATGATAGTTCGTTGGGGATGTGGACACCAAGGATCTTGAAACTCTCTACCCACTCCACTACAGCCCCGTCAATGTTAATGGGGGCAGATCCTCAAAAGGTTCTACAGCTGCACCATCAAGAGCATCCTGACCGGTTCTGGGCCCTGTTCTGTCTGCCTTTTCCATGATCATCTCCTTTATCTTGCTCACATTGAGGGAGAGGTTGTTGTCCTGGCACCACACTGTCAGGTTTCTGACCTCCTCCCTATAGGCTGTCTCCTCGTTATCAGTGATCAGGCCTACCACTGTTGTTTTGTCAGCAAACTTAATGATGATGTTGGAGTCGTGTTTGGCCAAGCAGTCGTGGATGAACAGGGAGTACAGGAGGGGACTAAGCATGCACTGCTCAGGGCAGACAAGTTTTTGCCTACCCTTACCACCTGGGGGCGGCCCGTCAGGAAGTCCAGGATCCATTTACAGAAGGAGGTGTGTTTGGTGCAAGGGTGCTTGGGCACTATGGTGTTGAATGGTGAGCTTTAGTCAATGAACAGCATTCTCACATAGGTGTTCCTTTTGTCCAGGTGGGAAAGGACAGTGTGGAGTGCGATTGAGATTGTATCATCTGTGGATCTGTTGGGGCGGTATGCAAATTGGAGTGGATCTAGGGTATCCGGGATGATGCTGTTGATGTGAGCCATGACCAGCATTTCAAAGTACTTCATGGCTACCAACGTGAGTGCTACGGGGTCTGCTTGAAACATGTAGATATTACAAACCCGGTCAGGGAGAGGCCCCGCGGCTTCGTGAATGTTGACCTGTTTAAAGGTCTTGCTCACATCGGCTACCGATAGCATTATCACACAGTCATCCGGAATACCTGGTGCTCTCATGCATGCTTCAGTGTTGCTTGCCTTGAAGCGAGCATAAAAGGCATTTAGTTCATCTGGTAGGCTTGTGTCCCTGGGCAGCTCGCGGCTGGATTTTCCTTTGTAGTCCGTTTACCTTTGTAATAGTTTCCAAGCCGTGCTACATCCGACAAGCATTAGAACCAGTGTAGTAGGATTCAATCTTGATCCTGTATTGACACTTTGACTCTTTGATGGTTTGTCTGAGGGCGTAGCGAGATTTCTTATAAGCGTCCGGATTAGTGTCCCGCTCCTTGAAAGCTGCAGCTCTATCTTTTAGCTCAATGAGGATGTTGCCTGTAATCCATGGCTTCTGGTTGGGATATGTGCGTACGGTCACTGTGGGGACAACGTCGTCGATGCACTTATTGATGAAGCTGATGACTGAGGTGGTATACTCCTCAATGCCATTTGATAAATCCCGGAAAACATTCCAGTCTGTGCTAGCAAAACAGTCCCGTAGTGTAGCATCCACATCATGTTAATGTTATTATGATTTGTGGCAAAAATTCCATTCAAGTAATGGGACCGATATTAGCATTTTTTTGCGCATCGTGTTCAAATGATCTATTTGTGACTTTGTTGAGCGTCATAATCAATTGTAGATGCTTTCGGATTATTTGGACATGATGGCGAAAACTGCTAATATCTGTCCCATGACTTGTGCCACAAATGCACAAATATTAGCATTTGGAAACAGGGAAGCTAAACCAAAGCATGGATTGATGTCAATACCTAGTCCATAGACTTCTTACAGGGTAAGGAAACCAATGTGTCATTTTGTAATTTGGGTGAGCTATCCCTTTAATGCCCATAAATGTAAGTGGCTTAAAGTAAAGTGAAATTCATATGTATGACACATGGATAACACTCTTTTAAATGAAGCTCCATCTGTAGAACTGTCTCTGAGAACCTATCAAAGAACATTGATGAAAAAAAGTAATGAATATGAGACAAAGTCTGACTGATTGTCTGGCCCTGATTAAAAACTGCTGTGTGACACCATGGAACATCAAGCTAACTCCATCAGGGTCTTTGAGTCTGGAGAGGGGGCAAGGGAGAGGATGGAGAGAAAAGGGGGTGACACTCTCTGTGTTTGAGTTTAGAGGAGAGATCTGAAGAGTAATGAGGACTCAGAGCTGCCTGAACTTTCCTTTGACTTACACAGTCTCTCTCTCTCTCTCTCTCTCTCTCTCTCTTTCTCTCTCTCTCTCTCTCTCTCTTACATTCCCTCCTTTATCAACATGGTCTCATGTCGGGGCACTCCCGAAATTCTTCCTACACCTTTATTTCCTTCGCTCCTCCTCTCTGCCCCAAATTCCTCTATCTCTTCATTGTGTGCTCCACTCCAAATACAGCACCCCCCCTGCCCACTCCTCTCACCCCTTCAAAATAAGAAACAGTAAATCCGGTGCCTCTTACTGCAGCCGTGTTTACCATCCCACAATACAGCACACATTTTTGTTCATCACCAAGGATCGCATGCATGCGCACACGCGCACACACACACACACACACACACACACACACACACACACACACACACACACACACACACACACACACACACACACACACACACACACACACACACATACGCACACACACGGACGCACACGCACACACACACACACGCACACACACACACGCACACACACTCTTATCGCCGAACAAAGCGTCATCTTCTCAGCCGCAAAGCCCCTGAAACCCCCTGATTGTTACAGCAGTAAGTACGGCAGGCGTTGCTTACGATGGTTCCTTCTGCTAAACCTGGAGACTACGGCAACACACACTCCCATAGACGCTCCCTACACCCAGAAAGATGCCTGTCAACGCTGCCTGACACAACCACAAAACTCAGATTAGGGCTTTTGCTCTGAACCGGGATTTCAAAAGATGTATTTTTTCTCTTCATTCAACCTTAAGAGGGAATATAAATCAAATAAAAACTCCAATGAGAAATAATCTGCATCTATTCCACCGTTTAGAAAGGTGTCCAAAGTTATTGATGTCAACTTTGCTTTATTGATACCTGGGCTGTGTTACGGGGGTAAATGAAGTCTGAGGTTTGGGATACATCCGTAATGGGAATACTGAGAGTTTTAATACCCAGGTAAAATGAAAAATATGCCTTGTTGTATCTGTGGAAATGTAGAAATGTATTCCTCCCTTTGTTGGTCTCTTACAAAGTCTGAGGGCAGTGGGAGAGAGAAGATTGCATAGGCTAAGGAGAAGCCATTGTTAGAATGTGGGGTAAATGCTTCTTTCTTTGATATGAAACTGTCCAGAAATGATTGTGTCACCTTAAATGTAAACAGAACAACATAGTTTAATAGTGTATAGTGGCTGTACTGTGAGGCCATAGATGCTTGACTGAGTTATGTTTATTTCCTCGTTTACATCACCTCATTTCCTGGCAATTTTCCCCCCGTGGGATTATTCTCCCCACTCAACACGGATGGTGGTTTCTCAGACAAAAACAAGATACGTCGTCGACTGAATTTCAATGAATAAAGCCGCTGGATGTTACATGTGGAAGAGGTCTGTGGTAAAACAACAATATTGGTTCACTTAATGTAGGACTTAGACTACGGAAAAAAGACGTTCAAAATAAGGGATTCTGTGAATATGTAAGGAAAAAGTAACTACATAACTGTGTTTAATGACAATGTGGAGTCATATGGTCTTGTAAATGTACAGCATGTCATGTACTGTACACTACCGGTCAAAAGTTTTAGAACATCTACACATTCAAGGGTTTTTCTTTATTTGTACTATTTTATACATTGTAGAATAATAGTGAAGACATCAAAACTATGAAATAACACATATGGAATCATGTAGTAACCAAAAAAGTGTTAAACAAATCAAAATATATTATATATCTGACATTCTTCAAATCGCCACCCTTTGCCTCGATGACAACTTTGCACACTCGGCATTCTCTCAACCAGCTTCACCTGGAATGCTTTTCCAACAGTCTTGAAGTAGTTCCAACATATGCTGAGCACTTTTGGCTGCTTTTCCTTCACTCTGTGGTCCGAATCATCCTAAACCATCTCAATTTGGTTGAGGTCGGGGGATTGTGGAGGCCAGGTCATCTGATGCAGCACTCCATCACTCTCCTTCTTGGTAAAATAGCCCTTACATAGCCTGGAGGTGTGTTGGATCATTGTCCTGTTGAAAAGCAAGTGATAGTCTCACTAAGCCCAAACCAGGTGGGATGGCGTACCATTTCAGAATGCTGTGGTTGCCATGCTGGTTAAGTGTGCCTTGAATTCTAAATAAATCACAGACAGTGCCACCAGCAAAGCACCCCCATGCCATAACACCTCCTCCTCCATGCTTTACGGTGGGACATACACATGCGGAGATCATCCGTTCACCCACACCACGTCTCACAAAGACAAGGCGGTTGGAACCAAAGAATCTCCAATTCCAGACCAAAGGACAAATTTCCACTGGTCTAATGTCCATTGCTCGTGTTTCTTGGCCCAAGAATGTATTTTGTTCTTATTGGTATCCTTTAGTAGTGGTTTCTTTGCAACAATTCGACCACGAAGGTCTGATTCACACAGTTTGCTCTGAACCCGTGATGTTGAGACGAGTCTGTTACTTGAACTCTTTGAACTATTTATTTGGGCTGCAATTTCTGAGGCTGATAACTCTAATAAACATACTCTGCAGCAGAGGTAACTCTGGGTTTTCCATTCCTGTGATGGTCCTCATGAGAGACAGTTTCATCATAGCACTTGTTGGTTTTTGCAACTGCATTTGAAGAAACTTTCAAAGTTCTTGAAATGTTCTGTAATGACTGACTTTTATCTCTTAAAGTAATGACGGACAGTCATTTCTCTTTGCTTATTTTAGCTCTTGCGATAATATGGACTTGGTCTTTACCAAATAGGGCTATCTTCTGTATACCACCCCTACTTTGTCACAACACAACTGATTGGCTCAAATGCATTAAAAAGGAAAGGAATTCCACAAATGTCCTTTAACAAGGCACACCTATTTATTGAAACACATTCCAGGTGACTACCTCATAAATCTGGTTGAGAGAATGCCAAGAGTGTGCAAAGCTGTCATCAAGGCAAAGGGTGGCTATTTGAATAATTTCAAATATAAAATACATTTAGATTTGTTTAACACTTCTTATGTTGCTACATGATTCCATATGTTTTTTTTCATAGTTTTGATGCCTTCACTATTATTCTACAATGTATAAAATAGTAAAGATAAAGAACAACCCTTGAATGAGTAGATGTTCTAAAACTTTTGACCGGTAGTGTTAATGTATGTCTTGTAAATGTATCTCATGTAAATGTACAGTATGTCTTGTAAATGTACAGTATGTCATGTATGTCTTGTAAATGTACAGCATGTAATGTAAATGTACAGTATGTCTTGTAAATGTACAGTATGTCTTGTATGTCTTGTAAATGTACAGCATGTAATGTAAATGTACAGTATGTCATGTATGTCTTGTAAATGTACAGCATGTAATGTAAATGTACAGTATGTAATGTAAATGTACAGCATGTAATGTAAATGTACAGTATGTCTTGTATGTCTTGTAAATGTACAGCATGTAATGTAAATGTACAGTATGTCTTGTAAATGTACAGTATGTCTTGTAAATGTACAGCATGTCATGTATGTCTTGTAAATGTACAGTATGTCATGTATGTCTTGTAAATGTACAGTATGTCATGTATGTCTTGTAAATGTACAGTATGTCTTGTAAATGTACAGCATGTCATGTATGTCTTGTAAATGTACAGTATGTCATGTATGTCTTGTAAATGTACAGTATGTCTTGTAAATGTACAGTATGTCATGTATGTCTTGTAAATGTACAGCATGTAATGTAAATGTACAGTATGTCATGTATGTCTTGTAAATGTACAGTATGTCTTGTAAATGTACAGTATGTCTTGTAAATGTACAGTATGTCATGTATGTCTTGTAAATGTACAGTATGTCTTGTAAATGTACAGTATGTCTTGTAAATGTACAGTATGTCATGTATGTCTTGTAAAACAGTATGTCTTGTAAATGTACAGTATGTCTTGTGTAAATGTACAGTATGTCTTGTATGTCTTGTAAATGTACAGTATGTCTTGTAAATGTCTTGTAAATGTACAGTATGTCTTGTAAATGTACAGTATGTCATGTAAATGTACAGTATGTATGTCTTGTAAAACAGTATGTCAGTATGTCTTGTAAATGTACAGTATGTCTTGTAAATGTACAGTATGTCATGTAAATGTACAGTATGTCATGTCTTGTAAATGTACAGTATGTCTTGTATGTCTTGTAAATGTACAGTATGTCATGTAAATGTACAGTATGTCTTGTAAATGTAGTATGTCAGTATGTCTTGTAAATGTACAGTATGTCTTGTAAATGTACAGTATGTCTTGTAAATGTACAGTATGTCATGTATGTCTTGTAAATGTACAGTATGTCTTGTAAATGTACAGTCATGTATGTAAATGTACAGTATGTCAGTATGTCTTGTAAAATGTAAATACAGCTTGTAAATGTCAGTATGTCTTGTAAATGTACAGTATGTCATGTATGTCTTGTAAATGTACAGTATGTCATGTATGTCTTGTAAATGTACAGAATGTCTTGTAAATGTACAGTATGTCATGTATGTCTTGTAAATGTACAGTATGTCTTGTAAATGTACAGTATGTCTTGTAAATGTACAGTATGTCTTGTTACAGTATGTCTTGTCTTGTAAATGTACAGCATGTCTTGTAAATGTACAGTATGTCATGTATGTCTTGTAAATGTACAGTATGTCTTGTAAATGTACAGTATGTCTTGTAAATGTACAGTATGTCTTGTATGTCTTGTAAATGTACAGTATGTCTTGTATGTCTTGTAAATGTACAGTATGTCTTGTAAATGTACAGTATGTCTTGTAAATGTATGTCTTGTATGTCTTGTAAATGTACAGTATGTCTTGTATGTCTTGTAAATGTACACAAATGTAAATGTACAGTATGTCATGTATGTCTTGTAAATGTACAGTATGTCTTGTAAATGTACAGTATGTCATGTAATGTCTTGTAAATGTACAGTATGTCATGTATGTCTTGTAAATGTACAGTATGTCTTGTAAATGTACTATGTAAATGTATGTCTTGTGTAAATGTACAGTATGTCTTGTAAATGTACAGTATGTCTTGTATGTCAGTAAATGTACAGTATGTCTTGTAAATGTACAGTATGTCTTGTAAATGTACAGTATGTCTTGTAAATGTACAGTATGTCATGTATGTCTTGTAAATGTACAGTATGTCTTGTAAATGTACAGTATGTCATGTATGTCTTGTAAATGTACAGTATGTCATGTATGTCTTGTAAATGTACAGTATGTCTTGTAAATGTACAGTATGTCATGTATGTCTTGTAAATGTACAGTATGTCTTGTAAATGTACAGTATGTCTTGTAAATGTACAGTATGTCTTGTATGTCTTGTAAATGTACAGTATGTCATGTATGTCTTGTAAATGTACACATGTATAAATGTACAGTATGTCTTGTAAATGTACAGTTATGTCTTGTATGTCTTGTAAATGTACAGCATGTCTTGTAAATGTACAGTATGTCATGTATGTCTTGTAAATGTACAGTATGTCTTGTAAATGTACAGTATGTCTTGTAAATGTACAGTATGTCATGTATGTCTTGTAAATGTACAGTATGTCTTGTAAATGTACAGTATGTCTTGTAAATGTACAGTATGTCATGTATGTCTTGTAAATGTACAGTATGTCTTGTAAATGTACAGTATGTCTTGTAAATGTACAGTATGTCTTGTAAATGTCTTGTAAATGTACAGTATGTAATGTAAATGTCTTGTAAATCACAGTATGTCTTGTAAATGTACAGTATGTCTTGTAAATGTACAGTATGTCTTGTAAATGTACAGTAAATGTCAGTATGTCTTGTAAATGTACAGTATGTCATGTAAATGTACAGTATGTCTTGTAAATGTACAGTATGTCATGTATGTCTTGTAAATGTACAGTATGTCTTGTAAATGTACAGTATGTCATGTATGTCTTGTAAATGTACAGTATGTCTTGTAAATGTACAGTATGTCATGTATGTCTTGTAAATGTACAGTATGTCTTGTAAATGTACAGTATGTCATGTAAATGTACAGTATGTCTTGTATGTCTTGTAAATGTACAGTATGTCTTGTATGTCTTGTAAATGTACAGTATGTCTTGTAAATGTACAGTATGTCATGTAAATGTACAGTATGTCTTGGATGTCTTGTAAATGTACAGTATGTCATGTATGTCTTGTAAATGTACAGTATGTCTTGTAAATGTACAGTATGTCATGTAAATGTACAGTATGTCTTGTATGTCTTGTAAATGTACAGTATGTCTTGTATTTCTTGTAAATGTACAGTATGTCATGTAAATGTACAGTATGTCTTGTAAATGTACAGTATGTCATGTATGTCTTGTAAATGTACAGTATGTCTTGTATGTCTTGTAAATGTACAGTATGTCATGTATGTCTTGTAAATGTACAGTATGTCTTGTAAATGTACAGCATGTCATGTATGTCTTGTAAATGTACAGTATGTCTTGTAAATGTACAGCATGTCATGTATGTCTTGTAAATGTACAGTATGTCATGTATGTCTTGTAAATGTACAGTATGTCATGTATGTCTTGTAAATGTACAGAATGTCTTGTAAATGTACAGTATGTCATGTATGTCTTGTAAATGTACAGTATGTCTTGTAAATGTACAGTATGTCTTGTAAATGTACAGTATGTCTTGTATGTCTTGTAAATGTACAGTATGTCATGTATGTCTTGTAAATGTACAGCATGTAATGTAAATGTACAGTATGTCTTGTAAATGTACAGTATGTCTTGTATGTCTTGTAAATGTACAGCATGTAATGTAAATGTACAGTATGTCATGTATGTCTTGTAAATGTACAGTATGTCTTGTAAATGTACAGTATGTCTTGTAAATGTACAGTATGTCATGTATGTCTTGTAAATGTACAGTATGTCTTGTAAATGTACAGTATGTCATGTATGTCTTGTAAATGTACAGTATGTCTTGTAAATGTACAGTATGTCATGTAAATGTACAGTATGTCTTGTATGTCTTGTAAATGTACAGTATGTCTTGTATGTCTTGTAAATGTACAGTATGTCTTGTAAATGTACAGTATGTCATGTAAATGTACAGTATGTCTTGTATGTCTTGTAAATGTACAGTATGTCTTGTAAATGTACAGTATGTCATGTAAATGTACAGTATGTCTTGTAAATGTACAGTATGTCATGTATGTCTTGTAAATGTACAGTATGTCTTGTAAATGTACAGTATGTCATGTATGTCTTGTAAATGTACAGTATGTCTTGTAAATGTACAGTATGTCTTGTAAATGTACAGTATGTCATGTATGTCTTGTAAATGTACAGTATGTCTTGTAAATGTACAGTATGTCTTGTAAATGTACAGTATGTCATGTAAGTCTTGTAAATGTACAGTATGTCATGTAAATGTACAGTATGTCTTGTATGTCTTGTAAATGTACAGTTTGTCATGTATGTCTTGTAAATGTACAGAATGTCTTGTAAATGTACAGTATGTCATGTATGTCTTGTAAATGTACAGTATGTCTTGTAAATGTACAGTATGTCTTGTAAATGTACAGTATGTCTTGTATGTCTTGTAAATGTACAGTATGTCATGTATGTCTTGTAAATGTACAGCATGTAATGTAAATGTACAGTATGTCTTGTAAATGTACAGTATGTCTTGTATGTCTTGTAAATGTACAGCATGTAATGTAAATGTACAGTATGTCATGTATGTCTTGTAAATGTACAGTATGTCTTGTAAATGTACAGTATGTCTTGTAAATGTACAGTATGTCATGTATGTCTTATAAATGTACAGTATGTCTTGTAAATGTACAGTATGTCTTGTAAATGTACAGTATGTCATGTATGTCTTGTAAATGTACAGTATGTCTTGTAAATGTACAGTATGTCATGTAAATGTACAGTATGTCTTGTATGTCTTGTAAATGTACAGTATGTCTTGTATGTCTTGTAAATGTACAGTATGTCTTGTAAATGTACAGTATGTCATGTAAATGTACAGTATGTCTTGTATGTCTTGTAAATGTACAGTATGTCTTGTAAATGTACAGTATGTCATGTAAATGTACAGTATGTCTTGTAAATGTACAGTATGTCATGTATGTCTTGTAAATGTACAGTATGTCTTGTAAATGTACAGTATGTCATGTATGTCTTGTAAATGTACAGTATGTCTTGTAAATGTACAGTATGTCATGTATGTCTTGTAAATGTACAGTATGTCTTGTAAATGTACAGTATGTCTTGTAAATGTACAGTATGTCTTGTAAATGTACAGTATGTCATGTATGTCTTGTAAATGTACAGTATGTCTTGTAAATGTACAGTGTGTCATGTATGTCTTGTAAATGTACAGCATGTCTTGTAAATGTACAGTATGTCATGTATGTCTTGTAAATGTACAGTATGTCATGTAAATGTACAGTATCTCATGTAAATGTACAGTATGTCTTGTAAATGTACAGTATGTCTTGTAAATGTACAGTATGTCTTGTAAATGTACAGCATGTAATGTAAATGTACAGTATGTCTTGTAAATGTACAGTATGTCTTGTAAATGTACAGTATGTAATGTAAATGTACAGCATGTCTTGTAAATGTACAGTATCTCATGTAAATGTACAGTATGTCTTGTGTGTCTTGTAAATGTACAGCATGTCTTGTAAATGTACAGCATGTCTTGTAAATGTTCAGTATGTCATGTAAATGTACAGCATGTCTTGTAAATGTACAGTATGTCTTGTAAATGTACAGCATGTCTTGTAAATGTACAGTATGTCATGTAAATGTACATCATGTCTTGTAAATGTACAGTATGTCTTGTAAATGTACAGCATGTCTTGTAAATGTACAGTTTGTCTTGTATGTCTTGTAAATCTACAGTATGTCTTGTAAATGTACAGTATGTCTTGTAAATGTACAGTATGTCTTGTTTGTCTTGTAAATGTACAGCATGTAATGTAAATGTACAGTATGTCATGTATGTCTTGTAAATGTACAGCATGTAATGTAAATGTACAGTATGTAATGTAAATGTACAGTATGTCTTGTATGTCTTGTAAATGTACAGCATGTAATGTAAATGTACAGTATGTCTTGTAAATGTACAGCATGTAATGTAAATGTACAGTATGTCTTGTATGTCTTGTAAATGTACAGCATGTAATGTAAATGTACAGTATGTCTTGTAAATGTACAGTATGTCATGTATGTCTTGTAAATGTACAGTATGTCTTGTAAATGTACAGTATGTCTTGTAAATGTACAGCATGTCATGTATGTCTTGTAAATGTACAGTATGTCATGTATGTCTTGTAAATGTACAGTATGGCATGTATGTCTTGTAAATGTACAGTATGTCTTGTAAATGTACAGCATGTCATGTATGTCTTGTAAATGTACAGTATGTCATGTATGTCTTGTAAATGTACAGTATGTCATGTATGTCTTGTAAATGTACAGTATGTCTTGTAAATGTACAGTATGTCATGTATGTCTTGTAAATGTACAGTATGTCTTGTAAATGTACAGTATGTCTTGTAAATGTACAGTATGTCTTGTATGTCTTGTAAATGTACAGTATGTCATGTATGTCTTGTAAATGTACAGCATGTAATGTAAATGTACAGTATGTCTTGTAAATGTACAGTATGTCTTGTATGTCTTGTAAATGTACAGCATGTAATGTAAATGTACAGTATGTCATGTATGTCTTGTAAATGTACAGTATGTCTTGTAAATGTACAGTATGTCTTGTAAATGTACAGTATGTCATGTATGTCTTGTAAATGTACAGTATGTCTTGTAAATGTACAGTATGTCTTGTAAATGTACAGTATGTCATGTATGTCTTGTAAATGTACAGTATGTCTTGTAAATGTACAGTATGTCATGTAAATGTACAGTATGTCTTGTATGTCTTGTAAATGTACAGTATGTCCTGTATGTCTTGTAAATGTACAGTATGTCTTGTAAATGTACAGTATGTCTTGTAAATGTACAGTATGTCATGTAAATGTACAGTATGTCTTGTATGTCTTGTAAATGTACAGTATGTCTTGTATGTCTTGTAAATGTACAGTATGTCATGTAAATGTACAGTATGTCTTGTAAATGTACAGTATGTCATGTATGTCTTGTAAATGTACAGTATGTCTTGTAAATGTACAGTATGTCATGTAAATGTACAGTATGTCTTGTAAATGTACAGTATGTCTTGTAAATGTACAGTATGTCATGTATGTCTTGTAAATGTACAGCATGTCTTGTAAATGTACAGTATGTCATGTATGTCTTGTAAATGTCAAGTATGTCTTGTAAATGTACAGTATGTAATGTAAATGTACAGTATGTCTTGTAAATGTACAGCATGTCTTGTAAATGTACAGTATGTCTTGTAAATGTACAGTATGTCTTGTATGTCTTGTAAATGTACAGTATGTCTTGTAAATGTACAGTATGTCTTGTAAATGTACAGTATGTCTTGTAAATGTACAGTATGTCTTGTATGTCTTGTAAATGTACAGCATGTAATGTAAATGTACAGTATGTCATGTATGTCTTGTAAATGTACAGCATGTAATGTAAATGTACAGTATGTAATGTAAATGTACAGTATGTCTTGTAAATGTACAGTATGTCTTGTAAATGTACAGTATGTATTGTAAATGTACAGCATGTCTTGTAAATGTACAGTATGTCTTGTAAATGTACAGTATCTCATGTAAATGTACAGTATGTCTTGTGTGTCTTGTAAATGTACAGTATGTCTTGTAAATGTACAGCATGTCTTGTAAATGTTCAGTATGTCATGTAAATGTACAGCATGTCTTGTAAATGTACAGTATGTCTTGTAAATGTACAGCATGTCTTGTAAATGTACAGTATGTCATGTAAATGTACATCATGTCTTGTAAATGTACAGTATGTAATGTAAATGTACAGCATGTCTTGTAAATGTACAGTATCTCATGTAAATGTACAGTATGTCTTGTGTGTCTTGTAAATGTACAGCATGTCTTGTAAATGTACAGCATGTCTTGTAAATGTTCAGTATGTCATGTAAATGTACAGCGTGTCTTGTAAATGTACAGTATGTCTTGTAAATGTACAGCATGTCTTGTAAATGTACAGTATGTCATGTAAATGTACATCATGTCTTGTAAATGTACAGTATGTCTTGTAAATGTACAGCATGTCTTGTAAATGTACAGTATGTCTTGTATGTCTTGTAAATGTACAGTATGTCTTGTAAATGTACAGTATGTCTTGTAAATGTACAGTATGTCTTGTATGTCTTGTAAATGTACAGCATGTAATGTAAATGTACAGTATGTCATGTATGTCTTGTAAATGTACAGTATGTCTTGTATGTCTTGTAAATGTACAGCATGTAATGTAAATGTACAGTATGTCATGTATGTCTTGTAAATGTACAGCATGTAATGTAAATGGACAGTATGTAATGTAAATGTACAGTATGTCTTGTAAATGTACAGCATGTAATGTAAATGTACAGTATGTCTTGTAAATGTCTTGTAAATGTACAGTATGTCTTGTAAATGTACAGCATGTCTTGTAAATGTACAGTATGTCATGTATGTCTTGTAAATGTACAGTATGTCTTGTAAATGTACAGTATGTCTTGTAAATGTACAGCATGTCATGTATGTCTTGTAAATGTACAGTATGTCATGTATGTCTTGTAAATGTACAGTATGGCATGTATGTCTTGTAAATGTACAGTATGTCTTGTAAATGTACAGCATGTCATGTATGTCTTGTAAATGTACAGTATGTCATGTATGTCTTGTAAATGTACAGTATGTCATGTATGTCTTGTAAATGTACAGTATGTCTTGTAAATGTACAGTATGTCATGTATGTCTTGTAAATGTACAGTATGTCTTGTAAATGTACAGTATGTCTTGTAAATGTACAGTATGTCTTGTATGTCTTGTAAATGTACAGTATGTCATGTATGTCTTGTAAATGTACAGCATGTAATGTAAATGTACAGTATGTCTTGTAAATGTACAGTATGTCTTGTATGTCTTGTAAATGTACAGCATGTAATGTAAATGTACAGTATGTCATGTATGTCTTGTAAATGTACAGTATGTCTTGTAAATGTACAGTATGTCTTGTAAATGTACAGTATGTCATGTATGTCTTGTAAATGTACAGTATGTCTTGTAAATGTACAGTATGTCTTGTAAATGTACAGTATGTCATGTATGTCTTGTAAATGTACAGTATGTCTTGTAAATGTACAGTATGTCATGTAAATGTACAGTATGTCTTGTATGTCTTGTAAATGTACAGTATGTCCTGTATGTCTTGTAAATGTACAGTATGTCTTGTAAATGTACAGTATGTCTTGTAAATGTATAGTATGTCATGTAAATGTACAGTATGTCTTGTATGTCTTGTAAATGCACAGTATGTCTTGTATGTCTTGTAAATGTACAGTATGTCATGTAAATGTACAGTATGTCTTGTAAATGTACAGTATGTCATGTATGTCTTGTAAATGTACAGTATGTCTTGTAAATGTACAGTATGTCATGTAAATGTACAGTATGTCTTGTAAATGTACAGTATGTCTTGTAAATGTACAGTATGTCATGTATGTCTTGTAAATGTACAGCATGTCTTGTAAATGTACAGTATGTCATGTATGTCTTGTAAATGTCAAGTATGTCTTGTAAATGTACAGTATGTAATGTAAATGTACAGTATGTCTTGTAAATGTACAGCATGTCTTGTAAATGTACAGTATGTCTTGTAAATGTACAGTATGTCTTGTATGTCTTGTAAATGTACAGTATGTCTTGTAAATGTACAGTATGTCTTGTAAATGTACAGTATGTCTTGTAAATGTACAGTATGTCTTGTATGTCTTGTAAATGTACAGCATGTAATGTAAATGTACAGTATGTCATGTATGTCTTGTAAATGTACAGCATGTAATGTAAATGTACAGTATGTAATGTAAATGTGCAGTATGTCTTGTAAATGTACAGTATGTCTTGTAAATGTACAGTATGTAACGTAAATGTACAGCATGTCTTGTAAATGTACAGTATGTCTTGTAAATGTACAGTATCTCATGTAAATGTACAGTATGTCTTGTGTGTCTTGTAAATGTACAGCATGTCTTGTAAATGTACAGCATGTCTTGTAAATGTTCAGTATGTCATGTAAATGTACAGCATGTCTTGTAAATGTACAGTATGTCTTGTAAATGTACAGCATGTCTTGTAAATGTACAGTATGTCATGTAAATGTACATCATGTCTTGTAAATGTACAGTATGTAATGTAAATGTACAGCATGTCTTGTAAATGTACAGTATCTCATGTAAATGTACAGTATGTCTTGTGTGTCTTGTAAATGTACAGCATGTCTTGTAAATGTACAGCATGTCTTGTAAATGTTCAGTATGTCATGTAAATGTACAGCGTGTCTTGTAAATGTACAGTATGTCTTGTAAATGTACAGCATGTCTTGTAAATGTACAGTATGTCATGTAAATGTACATCATGTCTTGTAAATGTACAGTATGTCTTGTAAATGTACAGCATGTCTTGTAAATGTACAGTATGTCTTGTATGTCTTGTAAATGTACAGTATGTCTTGTAAATGTACAGTATGTCTTGTAAATGTACAGTATGTCTTGTATGTCTTGTAAATGTACAGCATGTAATGTAAATGTACAGTATGTCATGTATGTCTTGTAAATGTACAGTATGTCTTGTATGTCTTGTAAATGTACAGCATGTAATGTAAATGTACAGTATGTCATGTATGTCTTGTAAATGTACAGCATGTAATGTAAATGGACAGTATGTAATGTAAATGTACAGTATGTCTTGTATGTCTTGTAAATGTACAGCATGTAATGTAAATGTACAGTATGTCTTGTAAATGTACAGCATGTAATGTAAATGTACAGTATGTCTTGTATGTCTTGTAAATGTACAGCATGTAATGTAAATGTACAGTATGTCTTGTAAATGTACAGTATGTCATGTATGTCTTGTAAATGTACAGTATGTCTTGTAAATGTACAGTATGTCTTGTAAATGTACAGTATGTCTTGTATGTCTTGTAAATGTACAGTATGTCATGTATGTCTTGTAAATGTACAGCATGTAATGTAAATGTACAGTATGTCTTGTAAATGTACAGTATGTCTTGTATGTCTTGTAAATGTACAGCATGTAATGTAAATGTACAGTATGTCATGTATGTCTTGTAAATGTACAGTATGTCTTGTAAATGTACAGTATGTCTTGTAAATGTACAGTATGTCTTGTAAATGTACAGTATGTCATGTAAATGTACAGTATGTCTTGTATGTCTTGTAAATGTACAGTATGTCCTGTATGTCTTGTAAATGTACAGTATGTCTTGTAAATGTACAGTATGTCTTGTAAATGTACAGTATGTCATGTAAATGTACAGTATGTCTTGTATGTCTTGTAAATGTACAGTATGTCTTGTATGTCTTGTAAATGTACAGTATGTCATGTAAATGTACAGTATGTCTTGTAAATGTACAGTATGTCATGTATGTCTTGTAAATGTACAGTATGTCTTGTAAATGTACAGTATGTCATGTAAATGTACAGTATGTCTTGTAAATGTACAGTATGTCTTGTAAATGTACAGTATGTCATGTATGTCTTGTAAATGTACAGCATGTCTTGTAAATGTACAGTATGTCATGTATGTCTTGTAAATGTCAAGTATGTCTTGTAAATGTACAGTATGTAATGTAAATGTACAGTATGTCTTGTAAATGTACAGCATGTCTTGTAAATGTACAGTATGTCTTGTAAATGTACAGTATGTCTTGTATGTCTTGTAAATCAAATGTACAGTATGTCTTGTAAATGTACAGTATGTCTTGTAAATGTACAGTATGTCTTGTAAATGTACAGTATGTCTTGTATGTCTTGTAAATGTACAGCATGTAATGTAAATGTCAGTAAATGTCAGTATGTCTTGTAAATGTACAGTATGTCTTGTATGTCTTGTAAATGTACAGCATGTAATGTAAATGTACATGTCATGTATGTCTTGTAAATGTCTTGTAAATGTACAGTATGTAATGTAAATGTACAGTATGTCTTGTAAATACAGTATCTTTGTAAATGTACAGCATGTAATGTAAATGTACAGTATGTCTTGTAAATGTACAGCATGTGTCTTGTAAATGTACAGTATGTCATGTATGTGTAAATGTACAGCATGTAATGTAAATGTACAGTATGTCTTTATGTCTTGTAAATGTACAGTATGTCTTGTAAATGTACAGTATGTCTTGTAAATGTACAGTATGTCATGTATGTCTTGTAAATGTACAGTATGTCATGTATGTCTTGTAAATGTACAGTATGGCATGTATGTCTTGTAAATGTACAGTATGTCTTGTAAATGTACACATGTATGTGTCATAAATGTACAGTATGTCATGTATGTCTTGTAAATGTAGTAGTATGTCTTGTAAATGTACAGTATGTCTTGTAAATGTACAGTATGTCATGTATGTCTTGTAAATGTACAGTATGTCTTGTAAATGTACAGTATGTCTTGTAAATGTACAGTATGTCATGTATGTCTTGTAAATGTATGTCAGTATGTCTTGTAAATGTACATCATGTAATGTAAATGTACAGTATGTCTTGTAAATGTACAGTATGTCTTGTATGTCTTGTAAATGTACAGCATTAATGTAAATGTACAGTATGTCTTGTAAATGTACAGTATGTCTTGTAAATGTACAGCATGTCTTGTAAATGTACAGTATGTCTTTGTCTTGTCTTGTAAATGTACAGTATGTCTAAATGCTTGTAAATGTACAGTATGTCTTGTAATGTAAATGTATGTCATGTACAGTATGTCTTGTATGTCTTGTAAATGTACAGCATGTAATGTAAATGTACAGTATGTCATGTATGTCTTGTAAATGTACAGCATGTAATGTAAATGGACAGTATGTAATGTAAATGTACAGTATGTCTTGTATGTCTTGTAAATGTACAGCATGTAATGTAAATGTACAGTATGTCTTGTAAATGTACAGCATGTAATGTAAATGTACAGTATGTCTTGTATGTCTTGTAAATGTACAGCATGTAATGTAAATGTACAGTATGTCATGTATGTCTTGTAAATGTACAGTATGTCTTGTAAATGTACAGTATGTCTTGTAAATGTACAGCATGTCATGTATGTCTTGTAAATGTACAGTATGTCATGTATGTCTTGTAAATGTACAGTATGTCATGTATGTCTTGTAAATGTACAGTATGTCTTGTAAATGTACAGCATGTCATGTATGTCTTGTAAATGTACAGTATGTCATGTATGTCTTGTAAATGTACAGTATGTCATGTATGTCTTGTAAATGTACAGTATGTCTTGTAAATGTACAGTATGTCATGTATGTCTTGTAAATGTACAGTATGTCTTGTAAATGTACAGTATGTCTTGTAAATGTACAGTATGTCTTGTATGTCTTGTAAATGTACAGTATGTCATGTATGTCTTGTAAATGTACAGCATGTAATGTAAATGTACAGTATGTCTTGTAAATGTACAGTATGTCTTGTATGTCTTGTAAATGTACAGCATGTAATGTAAATGTACAGTATGTCATGTATGTCTTGTAAATGTACAGTATGTCTTGTAAATGTACAGTATGTCTTGTAAATGTACAGTATGTCATGTATGTCTTGTAAATGTACAGTATGTCTTGTAAATGTACAGTATGTCTTGTAAATGTACAGTATGTCATGTATGTCTTGTAAATGTACAGTATGTCTTGTAAATGTACAGTATGTCATGTAAATGTACAGTATGTCTTGTATGTCTTGTAAATGTACAGTATGTCTTGTAAATGTACAGTATGTCATGTAAATGTACAGTATGTCATGTAAATGTACAGTATGTCTTGTATGTCTTGTAAATGTACAGTATGTCTTGTATGTCTTGTAAATGTACAGTATGTCTTGTAAATGTACAGTATGTCTTGTAAATGTACAGTATGTCATGTATGTCTTGTAAATTCAGACAGTATGTCTTGTAAATGTACAGTATGTCATGTAAATGTACAGTATGTCTTGTAAATGTACAGTATGTCTTGTAAATGTACAGTATGTCATGTATGTCTTGTAAATGTACATGTCTTGTAAATGTACAGTATGTCATGTATGTCTTGTAAATGTCAAGTATGTCTTGTAAATGTACAGTATGTAATGTAAATGTACAGTATGTCTTGTAAATGTACAGCATGTCTTGTAAATGTACAGTATGTCTTGTAAAACAGTATGTCTTGTATGTCTTGTAAACCACAGTATGTCTTGTAAATGTACAGTATGTCTTGTAAATGTACAGTATGTCTTGGATGTCTTGTAAATGTACAGCATGTAATGTAAATGTACAGTATGTCATGTATGTCTTGTAAATGTACAGCATGTAATGTAAATGTACAGTATGTAATGTAAATGTACAGTATGTCTTGTAAATGTACAGTATGTCTTGTAAATGTACAGCATGTCTTGTAAATGTACAGTATGTCTTGTAAATGTACAGTATCTCATGTAAATGTACAGCATGTCTTGTGTGTCTTGTAAATGTACAGTATGTCTTGTAAATGTACAGCATGTCTTGTAAATGTTCAGTATGTCTAAATGTACAGCATGTCCTTGTAAATGTACAGCATGTCTTGTAAATGTACAGTATGTCATGTAAATGTACATCATGTCTTGTAAATGTACAGTATGTCTTGTAAATGTACAGCATGTCTTGTAAATGTACAGTATGTCTTGTATGTCTTGTAAATGTACAGTATGTCTTGTAAAATACAGTATGTCAGTATGTCTTGTAAATGTACAGTATGTCTTGTATGTCTTGTAAATGTACAGCATGTAATGTAAATGTACAGTATGTCATGTATGTCTTCAACTGTACAGTATGTAATGTAAATGTACAGTATGTAATGTAAATGTACAGTATGTCTTGTATGTCTTGTAAATGTCTAATGTAAATGTACAGTATGTCTTGTAAATGTACAGCATGTAATGTAAATGTACAGTATGTCTTGTATGTCTTGTAAATGTACAGCATGTCATGTAAATGTACAGTATGTCTTGTAAATGTACAGTATGTCATGTATGTCTTGTAAATGTACAGTATGTCTTGTAAATGTACAGCATGTCAGTATGTCTTGTAAATGTACAGTATGTCATGTATGTCTTGTAAATGTACAGTATGGCATGTATGTCTTGTAAATGTACAGTATGTCTTGTAAATGTACAGCATGTCATGTATGTCTTGTAAATGTACAGTATGTCATGTATGTCTAAATGTATGTCTTGTAAATGTACAGTATGTCATGTATGTCTTGTAAATGTACAGTATGTCTTGTAAATGTACAGTATGAGTAAACATGTATGTCTTGTAAATGTACAGTATGTCTTGTAAATGTACATTTACATTTACATTGGTCATTTAAACGCTCTTATCAGTACGACTGTACAAATTGGTGCATTCACCTTATGACCCCAGTGGAACAGTAGTGCATCTAAATCTTTTCACCAGGATGAGAGGATTACTTTAAATCCTAGGTATTCCCTGAGGTGGGGTTTCAGGTGTCTCCAGTATGACTCCGCTGTCCTGTCTGAGGGAGTTTAAATGCCACCAGAACAGTTTTGACTGGGCTGAGCGGGAAACTTCCCCAGTGGTAGGTATGTCAGGCCAGAGGTGGATGACAGTGCCCTTGTTTGGGTGTAGGGCCTGTCAGATGTCTTGTAAATGTACAGCATGTAATGTAAATGTACAGTATGTCTTGTAAATGTCTTGTAAATGTACAGCATGTAATGTAAATGTACAGTATGTATGTCTTGTAAATGTACAGTATGTCTTGTAAATGTACAGTATGTCTTGTAAATGTACAGTATGTCTTGTAAATGTATGTCTTGTAAATGTACATGTCTTGTATGTCTTGTAAATGTACAGTATGTCTTGTAAATGTACAGTATGTCATGTAAATGTACAGTATGTATGTCTTGTAAATGTACAGTATGTCCTGTATGTCTTGTAAATGTACAGTATGTCTTGTAAATGTACAGTATGTCTTGTAAATGTACAGTATGTCTTGTAAATGTACAGTATGTCTTGTAAATGTACAGTATGTCTTGTATGTCTTGTAAATGTACAGTATGTCATGTAAATGTACAGTATGTCTTGTAAATGTACAGTAAGTCATGTATGTCTTGTAAATGTACAGTATGTCTTGTAAATGTACAGTATGTCATGTAAATGTACAGTATGTCTTGTAAATGTACAGTATGTCTTGTAAATGTACAGTATGTCATGTATGTCTTGTAAATGTACAGCATGTCTTGTAAATGTACAGTATGTCATGTATGTCTTGTAAATGTCAAGTATGTCTTGTAAATGTACAGTATGTAATGTAAATGTACAGTATGTCTTGTAAATGTACAGCATGTCTTGTAAATGTACAGTATGTCTTGTAAATGTACAGTATGTCTTGTATGTCTTGTAAATGTACAGTATGTCTTGTAAATGTACAGTATGTCTTGTAAATGTACAGTATGTCTTGTATGTCTTGTAAATGTACAGCATGTAATGTAAATGTACAGTATGTCATGTATGTCTTGTAAATGTACAGCATGTAATGTAAATGTACAGTATGTAATGTAAATGTACAGTATGTCTTGTAAATGTACAGTATGTCTTGTAAATGTACAGCATGTCTTGTAAATGTACAGTATGTCTTGTAAATGTACAGTATCTCATGTAAATGTACAGTATGTCTTGTGTGTCTTGTAAATGTACAGTATGTCTTGTAAATGTACAGCATGTCTTGTAAATGTTCAGTATGTCATGTAAATGTACAGCATGTCTTGTAAATGTACAGCATGTCTTGTAAATGTACAGTATGTCATGTAAATGTACATCATGTCTTGTAAATGTACAGTATGTCTTGTAAATGTACAGCATGTCTTGTAAATGTACAGTATGTCTTGTATGTCTTGTAAATGTACAGTATGTCTTGTAAATGTACAGTATGTCATGTAAATGTACAGTATGTCTTGTATGTCTTGTAAATGTACAGTATGTCCTGTATGTCTTGTAAATGTACAGTATGTCTTGTAAATGTACAGCATGTAATGTAAATGTACAGTATGTCATGTATGTCTTGCAAATGTACAGCATGTAATGTAAATGTACAGTATGTAATGTAAATGTACAGTATGTCTTGTATGTCTTGTAAATGTACAGCATGTAATGTAAATGTACAGTATGTCTTGTAAATGTACAGCATGTAATGTAAATGTACAGTATGTCTTGTATGTCTTGTAAATGTACAGCATGTCATGTAAATGTACAGTATGTCTTGTAAATGTACAGTATGTCATGTATGTCTTGTAAATGTACAGTATGTCTTGTAAATGTACAGCATGTCATGTATGTCTTGTAAATGTACAGTATGTCATGTATGTCTTGTAAATGTACAGTATGGCATGTATGTCTTGTAAATGTACAGTATGTCTTGTAAATGTACAGCATGTCATGTATGTCTTGTAAATGTACAGTATGTCATGTATGTCTTGTAAATGTACAGTATGTCTTGTAAATGTACAGTATGTCATGTATGTCTTGTAAATGTACAGTATGTCTTGTAAATGTACAGTATGTCTTGTAAATGTACAGTATGTCTTGTATGTCTTGTAAATGTACAGCATGTAATGTAAATGTACAGTATGTCATGTATGTCTTGTAAATGTACAGTATGTCTTGTAAATGTACAGTATGTCATGTATGTCTTGTAAATGTACAGCATGTAATGTAAATGTACAGTATGTCTTGTAAATGTACAGTATGTCTTGTATGTCTTGTAAATGTACAGCATGTAATGTAAATGTACAGTATGTCATGTATGTCTTGTAAATGTACAGTATGTCTTGTAAATGTACAGTATGTCTTGTAAATGTACAGTATGTCATGTATGTCTTGTAAATGTACAGTATGTCTTGTAAATGTACAGTATGTCTTGTAAATGTACAGTATGTCATGTATGTCTTGTAAATGTACAGTATGTCTTGTAAATGTACAGTATGTCATGTAAATGTACAGTATGTCTTGTATGTCTTGTAAATGTACAGTATGTCCTGTATGTCTTGTAAATGTACAGTATGTCTTGTAAATGTACAGTATGTCTTGTAAATGTACAGTATGTCATGTATGTCTTGTAAATGTACAGTATGTCTTGTAAATGTACAGTATGTCATGTAAATGTACAGTATGTCTTGTATGTCTTGTAAATGTACAGTAGTATGTCTTGTAAATGTACAGTATGTCTTGTAAATGTACAGTATGTCTTGTAAATGTACAGTATGTCTTGTATGTAAATGTACAGTATGTCATGTAAATGTACAGTATGTCTTGTAAATGTACAGTATGTCATGTATGTCTTGTAAATGTACAGTATGTCTTGTAAATGTACAGCATGTCATGTATGTCTTGTAAATGTACAGTATGTCATGTATGTCTTGTAAATGTACAGTATGGCATGTATGTCTTGTAAATGTACAGTATGTCTTGTAAATGTACAGCATGTCATGTATGTCTTGTAAATGTACAGTATGTCATGTATGTCTTGTAAATGTACAGTATGTCTTGTAAATGTACAGTATGTCATGTATGTCTTGTAAATGTACAGTATGTCTTGTAAATGTACAGTATGTCTTGTAAATGTACAGTATGTCTTGTATGTCTTGTAAATGTACAGCATGTAATGTAAATGTACAGTATGTCATGTATGTCTTGTAAATGTACAGTATGTCTTGTAAATGTACAGTATGTCATGTATGTCTTGTAAATGTACAGCATGTAATGTAAATGTACAGTATGTCTTGTAAATGTACAGTATGTCTTGTATGTCTTGTAAATGTACAGCATGTAATGTAAATGTACAGTATGTCATGTATGTCTTGTAAATGTACAGTATGTCTTGTAAATGTACAGTATGTCTTGTAAATGTACAGTATGTCATGTATGTCTTGTAAATGTACAGTATGTCTTGTAAATGTACAGTATGTCTTGTAAATGTACAGTATGTCATGTATGTCTTGTAAATGTACAGTATGTCTTGTAAATGTACAGTATGTCATGTAAATGTACAGTATGTCTTGTATGTCTTGTAAATGTACAGTATGTCCTGTATGTCTTGTAAATGTACAGTATGTCTTGTAAATGTACAGTATGTCTTGTAAATGTACAGTATGTCATGTATGTCTTGTAAATGTACAGTATGTCTTGTAAATGTACAGTATGTCATGTAAATGTACAGTATGTCTTGTATGTCTTGTAAATGTACAGTATGTCCTGTATGTCTTGTAAATGTACAGTATGTCTTGTAAATGTACAGTATGTCTTGTAAATGTACAGTATGTCATGTAAATGTACAGTATGTCTTGTATGTCTTGTAAATGTACAGTATGTCTTGTATGTCTTGTAAATGTACAGTATGTCATGTAAATGTACAGTATGTCTTGTAAATGTACAGTATGTCATGTATGTCTTGTAAATGTACAGTATGTCTTGTAAATGTACAGTATGTCATGTAAATGTACAGTATGTCTTGTAAATGTACAGCATGTCATGTATGTCTTGTAAATGTACAGTATGTCATGTATGTCTTGTAAATGTACAGTATGGCATGTATGTCTTGTAAATGTACAGTATGTCTTGTAAATGTACAGCATGTCATGTATGTCTTGTAAATGTACAGTATGTCTTGTAAATGTACAGTATGTCTTGTAAATGTACAGTATGTCTTGTATGTCTTGTAAATGTACAGTATGTCATGTATGTCTTGTAAATGTACAGCATGTAATGTAAATGTACAGTATGTCTTGTAAATGTACAGTATGTCTTGTATGTCTTGTAAATGTACAGCATGTAATGTAAATGTACAGTATGTCATGTATGTCTTGTAAATGTACAGTATGTCTTGTAAATGTACAGTATGTCATGTATGTCTTGTAAATGTACAGCATGTAATGTAAATGTACAGTATGTCTTGTAAATGTACAGTATGTCTTGTATGTCTTGTAAATGTACAGCATGTAATGTAAATGTACAGTATGTCATGTATGTCTTGTAAATGTACAGTATGTCTTGTAAATGTACAGTATGTCTTGTAAATGTACAGTATGTCATGTATGTCTTGTAAATGTACAGTATGTCTTGTAAATGTACAGTATGTCTTGTAAATGTACAGTATGTCATGTATGTCTTGTAAATGTACAGTATGTCTTGTAAATGTACAGTATGTCATGTAAATGTACAGTATGTCTTGTATATCTTGTAAATGTACAGTATGTCTTGTATGTCTTGTAAATGTACAGTATGTCTTGTAAATGTACAGTATGTCTTGTAAATGTACAGTATGTCTTGTATGTCTTGTAAATGTACAGTATGTCTTGTAAATGTACAGTATGTCTTGTATGTCTTGTAAATGTACAGCATGTAATGTAAATGTACAGTATGTCATGTATGTCTTGTAAATGTACAGCATGTAATGTAAATGTACAGTATGTAATGTAAATGTACAGTATGTCTTGTAAATGTACAGTATGTCTTGTAAATGTACAGCATGTCTTGTAAATGTACAGTATGTCTTGTAAATGTACAGTATCTCATGTAAATGTACAGTATGTCTTGTGTGTCTTGTAAATGTACAGTATGTCTTGTAAATGTACAGCATGTCTTGTAAATGTTCAGTATGTCATGTAAATGTACAGCATGTCTTGTAAATGTACAGCATGTCTTGTAAATGTACAGTATGTCATGTAAATGTACATCATGTCTTGTAAATGTACAGTATGTCTTGTAAATGTACAGCATGTCTTGTAAATGTACAGTATGTCTTGTATGTCTTGTAAATGTACAGTATGTCTTGTAAATGTACAGTATGTCTTGTAAATGTACAGTATGTCTTGTATGTCTTGTAAATGTACAGCATGTAATGTAAATGTACAGTATGTCATGTATGTCTTGCAAATGTACAGCATGTAATGTAAATGTACAGTATGTAATGTAAATGTACAGTATGTCTTGTATGTCTTGTAAATGTACAGCATGTAATGTAAATGTACAGTATGTCTTGTAAATGTACAGCATGTCATGTAAATGTACAGTATGTCTTGTAAATGTACAGTATGTCATACAGTATGTCTTGTAAATGTACAGTATGTCATGTATGTCTTGTAAATGTACAGCATGTCTTGTAATGTCATGTCTTGTAAATGTACAGTATGTCATGTATGTCTTGTAAATGTACAGTATGGCATGTATGTCTTGTAAATGTACAGTATGTCTTGTAAATGTACAGCATGTCATGTATGTCTTGTAAATGTACAGTATGTCATGTATGTCTTGTAAATGTACAGTATGTCTTGTAAATGTACAGTATGTCATGTATGTCTTGTAAATGTACAGTATGTCTTGTAAATGTACAGTATGTCTTGTAAATGTACAGTATGTCTTGTATGTCTTGTAAATGTACAGTATGTCATGTATGTCTTGTAAATGTACAGCATGTAATGTAAATGTACAGTATGTCTTGTAAATGTACAGTATGTCTTGTATGTCTTGTAAATGTACAGCATGTAATGTAAATGTACAGTATGTCATGTATGTCTTGTAAATGTACAGTATGTCTTGTAAATGTACAGTATGTCTTGTAAATGTACAGTATGTCATGTATGTCTTGTAAATGTACAGTATGTCTTGTAAATGTACAGTATGTCTTGTAAATGTACAGTATGTCATGTATGTCTTGTAAATGTACAGTATGTCTTGTAAATGTACAGTATGTCATGTAAATGTACAGTATGTCTTGTATGTCTTGTAAATGTACAGTATGTCTTGTATGTCTTGTAAATGTACAGTATGTCATGTAAATGTACAGTATGTCTTGTAAATGTACAGTATGTCATGTATGTCTTGTAAATGTACAGTATGTCTTGTAAATGTACAGTATGTCATGTAAATGTACAGTATGTCTTGTAAATGTACAGTATGTCTTGTAAATGTACAGTATGTCATATATGTCTTATAAATGTACAGCATGTCTTGTAAATGTACAGTATGTCATGTATGTCTTGTAAATGTACAGTATGTCTTGTAAATGTACAGTATGTAATGTAAATGTACAGTATGTCTTGTAAATGTACAGTATGTCTTGTAAATGTACAGTATGTCTTGTAAATGTACAGCATGTAATGTAAATGTACAGTATATCATGTAAATGTACAGTATGTCATGTAAATGTACAGCATGTCTTGTAAATGTACAGCATGTGTTGTATGTCTTGTAAATGTACAGTATGTCCTGTAAATGTACAGCATGTGTTGTATGTCTTGTAAATGTACAGTATGTCTTGTAAATGTACAGCATGTCTTGTAAATGTTCAGTATGTCATGTAAATGTACAGCATGTCTTGTAAATGTACAGTATGTCTTGTAAATGTACAGCATGTCTTGTAAATGTACAGTATGTCATGTAAATGTACATCATGTCTTGTAAATGTACAGTATGTCTTGTAAATGTACAGCATGTCTTGTAAATGTACAGTATGTCATGTAAATGTACAGCATGTCTTGTAAATGTACAGTATGTCATGTAAATGTACAGCATGTCTTGTATGTCTTGTAAATGTACAGCATGTCTTGTATGTCTTGTAAATGTACAGCATGTCTTGTATGTCTTGTAAATGTACAGTATGTCTTTTAAATGTGGAGTATGTATTTTAAATGTGTGCATCTGATATTTGTTCTGTAGTGTTTGATTCAAGCGGTCCAATTAGCCATCAGTGCTTACTCACACACTCACACAGGCCAGGTTAAACGACATGGGAAGCAGGCAGCCTGCACACTGTTTTGGACTCAGTGGCGTCTCATTTACACGTGTTAATTGCAGCTAATTGGTTTTAATGAGATGAACAGGAAACCCTCTGGGACTGTTCATACCTTTAATTTGTAGTAAATATCATTAATTAACATATACTAATTACAGCCAATTAACATTGATTAAGAGATGCCAGTGATGGGGAAAAAGTACAAACCAACCCCAAAAATCCTATGGAGTCAGCAGGAAAAAAGGAACGGCACATGTCGGGAACGTCACGGACTGAGGCAGGAGGTAGTATTATCAAGTAGCATCTGTCTGGCTGGTCTGCCCTCTCCTTCTCAGTCTGGAGCGTTTGGGAAAGATCGGGAACGTTGACTGCACCCCCACTCCCCTCCCTGATCCATGCCCGCAGGTCCGGAGCCCCCCTGCCGACTGCGCCCCATGGCACACCTGCGCAGGAAGCGTCCCCACGATGGCGGCGGACAGAGGGCATCTGTGTGCCCGCGAGAGGCCAGCGTGTGCCACACAGTCTGAGCAGGAGAGATTAGAGGATTTACCACTGAGAGAGGAGGCAGATAGGGAGGGAGGGAGAGAGACAGGAAGGAGAGAGAGAGGGAGAGAGACAGGAAGGAGAGAGAGGGAGAGAGACAGGAAGGAGAGAGGGGGAGAGAGACAGGAAGGAGAGAGATAGAGAGGGAAAGAGAGAGGGAGGGAAAGAGAGAGGGAAAGAGAGGAGGGAGAGAGACAGGAAGGAGAGAGAGAGAGAGAGGGAGAGAGATAGGAGGTAGAGAGGGAGGGAGAGACAGGAGGGGGGAGAGAGAGAGGGAGAGATACAGGAGGGAGAGAGAGAAAGTGAGAGAGACAGGAAGGAGAGAGAGGGAGAGGCACAGGAGGGACAGAGGGAGAGACACAGGAGGGAGAGAGGGAGAGACACAGGAGGGAGAGAGGGAGAGACACAGGAGGGAGAGAGAGAGAGACAGGAAGGAGAGAAAGGGAGAGAGAAAGGAGGGAGAGGGAGAGAGACGAGAGGGAGAAAGACAGGAAGGAGAGAGAGAGGGAGAGAGAGGAGGGAGAGAGAGAGGGAGAGAGACAGGAAGGAGAGAGAGAGGGAGAGAGACAGGAAGGAGAGAGAGAAAGGGAGAGAGACAGGAGGGAGAGAGAGAGGGAGAGAGATAGGAGGTAGAGCGATAGAGGGAGAGAGACAGGAATGAGAATCAGAAAGGGAGAGAGACAGGAAGGAGAGAGATAGGAGGGAGAGAGACAGGAGGAAGAGAGAGAGAGGGAGAGAGACAGGAGGGAGAGAGAGAGGGAGAGAGACAGGAGGGAGAGAGCGAGGGAGAGATATAGGAGGTAGAGAGAGAGTGAGAGAGAGGAGGGAGAGAGAGAGGGAGAGAGACAGGGAGAGAGACAGGGAGAGAGACAGGAAGGAGAGAGAGAGTGAGAGAGACATGAAGGAGAGAGAGAGGGAGAACGACAGAAAGAGAGAGAGGGAGAGAGAGGAGGGAGAAAGAGAAAGGGAGAGGAGGCGTAGATAATTGCTAAAAGAAGAGGAGAGAGTGTAAGGATATTGAGTAAAAAGAGGCAGAGAGGTAATGAGACAAATTATGAAAAGAGGGAGGAAGAGAGTTTCCGTGGCGATGGAGAAAGGAGGGAACAAGGGAAATAAAGTGACAATGAGAGAGAGAGAGAGAGAGAGAGAGGGTATAGAATGCTTGATGACAGCTGAAAATGGAGTGTGGAGAAGAGAGTGAGACAGAGAGAGCAGCTGAGCTATATGGCTGCATGAGATTAGCCACATTTAAACAGCTAGCAACTAGCTAACAAAGACACACATTGGGCAGACCATATTTTGGTGTCAGGCTCTGGGCATATGGACAGACAGACTGTTGGAGAAGGACACTACGTCAGAAACTGAGGTGATTCCCAGTCGAGCGAGAGAAAATAGAGCTGAAAGAGAGAGAGAGAGAGAGAGAGGGGAGGGAGAGAGAGAGAGAGAGAGAGAGAGAGAGAAGGAGGGAGAGAGAGAGAGAGAGAGAGAGAGAGAGAGAGCGAGAGGGAGGGAGAGAGAGAGAGAGACAGAGAGAGAGAACGCAATAAAACAGAGAGGGTGGGAGAGAGAATAAAAGCAAACAGAGGGAAAGGGATAAAAAATGAAAGCAGAGCACAGAAAGCACATGAGAAAGGGGATGGGAAATCAAAGAGAGCAATAGACACAGAGGGAAGACAGGACTGTACTGTACTTGGCTGCAAACCTAGTGTCACCTGTGCCACCAAGACTGACTTTGACACTGTAAAGCCTGACACTGTGGCGAGTGTGTACTCAGAGCCACATGCTCCCAGGCATGGTGGCAGAAGCTGGCAGTGCCCGCTAGGGCAAGGTGTGAATGTGTGTCAGATGGTTCAGCGGGCAGACTAGCAGCGGGCACCACCATGATCCCACTGGAGGGAAAGGGAGCAGGGCTAAACCTGCCTACACTGTGATGACCCTCCCGGGTAAACACCCGACGGCAACCCACCCCCACCCCCACGGCTCAGCCCCCAGCATGGGGGTTAGAGTAAACACACACATGCGCACAAATACAGGGGGGGAAACCTTGCCTCTGGACATGCTGAAAAGACTGCTTGAAAACGAGGAAAATACGCACAAACTGTCCACTGAAAATACAAGTCTCTCTTCAAACTGGTTACGACAGCCTAACTCTACAAATTGGGAGTTAAAGCCTAAACTTAATCTTAAACGCTTTGAATTGTGATGTTTTAACAACTTTGAAATTTGAAGTTTGAGAAACATGGATGAATGTCTAATTCTGACATGAGACTGTGAGAGCTAGTTTCACATAAACACACTCACGCATTCACTCACACACACACACACACACACACACACACACACACACACACACACACACACAGGCACGCACGCACGCACGCACGCACGCACGCACGCACGCACGCACGCACGCACGCACGCACGCACGCACGCACGCACAAACACACACCAGCCCAGGGGCTGAGATCACACTGGTGCACAGTGAGGATGTCATGCAGCAAACCACCACAGGCATTTGTAGTTTGAGTCCTGTCCTGTGTCTTTGGCTTTGGATGTTATGTTTACTGGTCTCTTGTTCGGTAGATTTCTGTCATTTTTGAATCATGTCCATCTCTGTCCATTTCATGTTTTGCCCATGTTGATATTTTGGGGGTATTTTGGTAAGGTTAGGATTAAGTTTAGGCATTAACTCTGAATGGTTGAGGTAAGCATTAAGGTTTGGAATAGGCTTAAAACAAAAATCTCACAAACGTTCTATCGCTGGATTCAAACTTGCAACCTTCGGAATCAGATGCTTGGAATCAGAGGCTTGGAATCAGAGGCAGATACTTACGCCCATCCACAACGCCCATCCGCCATCCCATAACACCCTAGCAAAATCTAAACATACTTGAAGGTAAGAGCGCACACCGTTGCCCCTGGTAGCCAGTTTCCATGTCATCTTCTGATGCCCTCAGACATTAATGGATGTTGAATACTGACTTGCATCACGGGTGACTTGGCTGCTGTGTGTGCTGGGGTGGATGCTCACTGCAGAGATGACAGGCAGAGCATCAACCTTTCCACAGGCCTGTCTTTAAAGACAACCGGTAGGGTCTAATAAATCCTTCAAAGGCTGCCTGACTTCACAGCTTCGCTCCGGCTTTCAAGGCAGGACAGGAGTCTAAGACAAAGGCCAGCAGGGAGAGAGAAAGAGAGAGATGGAAGAGAGAGAGGGAGTCAGAGCGAGAGAGTCAGAGAGTGAGAGACAGTGAGTGAGTCAGAGAAAGAAAGAGAGCGAGATGGAAGAGAGAGAGAGAGGGGGGGGCCCTCCTGTAGTCACACCTCATGAATATTTAACAGAACTTGTTGGAGTGAGGAAAGAAGATAGAGGTTGTATGTGTGTGTGTGTGTGTGTGTATGCGTGTGTGTGTGTGTATATATGTGTGTGTGTGTTGGTATCATTGAGGAACAGCCATTCCCATGGCAACAGTGCGTCAGGTAGGCAGGCGACATGGGCTCTGAGCTGCCCTCTTTAGTTCCTGGAGGGGAGAGAGGGAAGAGGGCCGAGGGGGGAAGCATTTTGTCGCGGCACACTTGACAAAACAAAGACAACTCACTCCTCTGGTCCCGTGCCACATTTCTTATTCATAAACAAGCGGGGCTGGCTGTACGGACACGATAAAGCGTAGTGCACAGAGCCCTCTGCCGAGACGGCCACCGATTTGAATGCAAAGCCTCAGCTGCACCAAATCCCTCCCCCCTGTCCTCACCCCCCACCTCCCCCTCTCCATTATTCCGCCGGATTTCACCGCTATTTTTGGACGTGGAGCTAAGCCATCCAAAGGATCTCCAATGGAGATATGGCATCAAAAAAAACTCTCTCTCCATCCCCCGCCATCATTAACATAAACATTTAAGAATAACATGCGAAAGAATGAGGGAAAATGAATGAATAAAATGAATACAAAATATCCACACACACAAATGTTCATATCTCCGACAATGTTCGACGTTCGTTCCCGTCCATTCACTCCACACACAACAATGGATAATTGGGTGATTCTTCTTCTTAATGGATTATTTGTTTTGATTTGGGCCTAAACATATGTTGACTTAAGGGGGCCAGGGGATGCATGGTGGGTGTTCTCGCCACTTGAGCTGTGCATGTTTAGAGGTGTAAACAGATATTGGAGTAGGGTGGAGTGGAGGGATGAATGTGATGCTTTACTGGGGGTCTGACTGATGAAGGGGATGGGGGGGAGGTAATGGTGCCATAGTAAGGGTTTGAGGGGTAAGACCAGCTATATTAACCAGTTTAGCAGGGCTTTGGGAACAACTGCATACATGCAGAGATACAAAATATACCAAAAGACACACATATGTAAAGAAAGACACATACACACTCACAACCACAATCAGTACAGAGTACTGAGACGTAATACATATACACTGAAGATATTGCTCAAAGAACCACATAATAAGGAACTCAACATGTCAGAGGGTTTTCTTTAATGGAAGCTTTTTAATGTCAAAAACTTAAAGTGTGGTGTACCACAGGGCAGCTCTCTGGGTCCTCTAATGCCTCTGGCATTAAACAAAGCATGTGTGTCCATGTATGCTGATGATTCAACTATATATATGCATATACGCAAAGAGTTATAGTATGTTTTGGAATAGGTGGCCATTAATAAACTGGCCGTGAACATCTCTAAAACTAAGAGCATTGTGTATGGCACAAATCATTCCTTAAGTTCTAGACCTCAGCTGAATCTGGTAATGAATGGTGTGGCTGTAGATCAAGTTGATGGAACTAAATTACTTGGTATTACCTTAGATTGTAAACTGTCATGGTCAAAACATATAGATTCAATGGTTGTAAAGATGTGGAAATGTCTGTCCATAATAAAAATATGTTTTGCTTTTTTGACACCACACAAGTCCTGCAGACTCTAGTTTTGTCTTATCTGATTATTGTCCAGTCATATGGTCAAGTGCTGCAAAGAAAGACAGATAAGATAAGCTGCAGCTGGCCCAGAACAAGTTTTGCTCTTCATTGTATGGCTAATATTAATACTATGCATGCCAGTCTCTTAGCTAAGAGTTGAGGAAAGACTTACTGCATCACATCTTGTTTTATAAGAAACATTAAGGTGTTGGAAATTCCAAATTGTTTGCATAGTCAACTCACACACAGCACTGACACACACACTTAACCCACCAGACATGCCACCAGGGGTCTTTTCACAGTCCCCAGGTCCAGAGAAAAATAAAGGAAATGTACAGTATTATACAGAGCCATGAGTGCATGGAACTCCCTTCCATCTTATATAGTGCAATTGAACAGCAATCCTGGTTTTAAAAAACAAATAAAGCAACACCTCACAGCACAACGCCTCTCCTCCATGTGACCTACTTGCTGTGTGTATGTACTGACATGTATGTGTAACTTATAGATGCACACACACACACTACATGTTACTGTTTTTAAATGTACATACACTACAGTTCAAAAGTTTAGGATCACTTAGAAATGTCCTTGTTTTTGAAAGAAATGCAAACTTGCTCTAACCAGAATAGAAAGTGCAGTGGGAGGCCCCGGTGCACAACTGAGCAAGAGGACAAGTACATTAGAGTGTCTAGTTTGAGAAACAGATGCTTTACAAGTCCTCAACTGGCAGCTTCATTAAATAGTACCCACAAAACACCAGTCTAAAACGTCAAAAGTGAAGAGGCGACTCTGGGATGCTGGCCTTCAAGGCAGAGTTGCAAAGAAAAAGCCATATCTCAGACTGGCAATACAAATAAAATATTAAGATGGGCAAAAGAACACAGACACTGGGCAGAGGAACTCTGTCTAGAAGGCCAGCATCCCTGAGTCGCATCTTCACTGTTGACGTGGAGACTGGTGTTTTGAAGGTACTATTTAATGAAGCTGCCATTTGAGGACTTGTGAGGCATCTGTTTCTCAAACTAGTCACTCTAATTTACTTTTCCTCTTGCTCAGTTGTGCATCGGGGCCTCCCTCTCCTCTTTCTATTAGAGCCATTTTGCTCTGTTCTGTGAAAGGAGTAGTACACAGCGTTGTACGAGATCTTCAGTTTCTTGGCAATTTCTCGCAGGGAATAGCTTTCATTTCTCAGAATAAGAATAGACTGACAAGTTTCAGAAGAAAGTCTTTGTTTCTGTTCATTTTGAGCCTGTAATCGAACCCACAAATGCTGATGCTCCAGATACTCAACTAGTCTAAATAAGGCCAGTTGTATTGCTTCTTTAGTCAGCATAACAGTTTTCAGCTGTGCTAACATAATTGCAAAAGGGTTTTCTAATGATCAATTAGCCTTTTATTATGATAAACTTGGATTAGCTAACACAACATGCCATTGGAACACAGGAGTGATGGTTACTGATAATGGGTCTCTGTACACCTATGTAGATATTCTTATTAAAAATCTGCAGTTTCCAGCTACAATAGTCATTTACAACATTAACAATGTCTACACTATATTTCTGATCAATTGAATGTTATTTGAATGGACAAAAAAAATGTGATTTTCTTTCAAAAACAAGGACATTTCTAAGTGACCCCAAACTTTTGAACGGTAGCGTAAATTGGAAAGTATTTTGTCTGTAAATGTGTTTATCGTTATGTGTCAGGTCCCCAGTAAGACTAGCTGTTGGCATCGGCGTCGGTTAATGGGGATCCTAACAAATCAAATTAAATCAAAACGAGCACACATGCATACTTACAAACACCTGCACAACAACATTGGAGATAACCATGCTCATACATATTAACACACTCGTACACACGTACACACGGTCAACAATCCCATGTCCACATATTGCACCACCCTTCCCACACTCACAAACCCATACACACACTCCCAAACACAGACACCCGTCTAAAACATTCAGAAGATTAAAAAATATTATTTGAAGGGTTCTCCTATGGGGACAGCCGAAGGACCCTTTTAAGTTCTAGATAGAACCTTTTCTTCTAAGAGTGTATGAGGTCACCCTGGGATTCTAGAGAAGCATAGCAACATGGAACAATACTCTGAACTAAACCCATATCAGCAAAATAAAATATGTATACAACAACTATGGGAAAGACCAGATAGAATGGATAGACTTCAGACTAGTTGTTAAGGTGATGCTCCTTCATCCATCACCATCTGCAAGCAGGCAAAATCTAGTCAATGTATTTCTCTACTGTTCTGCTTTAGTGCTTGGAGCTGCCTGGGTGTCACCTCTGCCTCTATTTACAAGGTGTTTATTTTGTCAACGACTTGAGTGTTTGCCCAGCTGGCACCAAACCCTAGCCCATGGCAGTGCCAGCCCCACGCCCGGGGGGAGAGGGATCAAGGGCTTGGGGGAGGAGTGGGGGAGGGGAATAGAAGGAGGGAGAATGGGAGGGGTAGATGTGGCATGATGCCCAGCCTCCCTTCTGCCTCCCCCCTCCTTACCCTCCCCCACCCTCCATGCCAACGCCCGCCTGCTCGCCAGCCCTCCTCCAACCCAATGTCTCCCCCATGCCTGGTAAGACTGAGTGGGGGCTGGCTGGGGGTGCTGGCAGACCTGCGAGAGCCTATCGATGCCAGTCCAAAGTGCCTCGCCAAAGTGGGGCGGCTTAGCCATAATCCGTATTGACTGCCTCTTGCTTTGTCTGCCAATTCCGAGCATGGATTTGTCTCACTCAATGATGTGCCTCCGTCAACTTCTCCCACGTTAATCCATAGCATTATTACTTTTCAATACCACGCTAATTATTCCCTGTTCGGACCGCGACGACGAGTAAGGGAGGGAGGAGTGGAGAAAATTAAACAAACAAATAAACAAAAAGGCGTTTAAAAGCCTCGGCCGACGACAATGGGGTTAATTCAATCTCTGGCTCGGCTGTCAAATCAACTGGTTTGTCTGCGCAAAGCGAGTGTGAAATGAAACATTGCATGCAGAGCAGAGGTGGTCCTGTTCTCTACGCTTGAATCAGAGCCACGCCAGCACCACGGACAGTGAGAGTGTGTTGTATGTCTGCTGGCTTATGTGTGGTTGTTTGTATGGGCATGTGTGTACGCATATGAGTGTGTTTGTTTGTGTGTGTGCGCACATGTTTGTGTTGTTGTGTGTGTGAGTACTGTAAGTGTGAGTGCACCCCCACTGCTAAATCTGCAGATTACAGACAGGATCCCGTGGCCTGACACAAAGGCAAACACTAGGGTTCTAACCAATAGGGCTTACAATAACCACTAGGTTTAACACCAAGGTTCTAACCACTAGGGCATACACTAACCACTAGGGCTAGGACTAGGGTTCTAACCACTAGAGCTAACACTAGGGTTCTAACCACTAGGGCTAACACTAACCACTAGGGCTAAAACTAGGGTTCTAACCACTAGGGCTAACACTAGGGTTCTAACCACTAGGCTAACACTAACCACTAGGGCTAACACGAGGGTTCTAACCACTAGGGCTAACACTTACCACTAGGGCTAACACTAAGGTTCTAACCGCTAGAGCTAACATTAGGGTTTAACCACTAGGGCTAACACTAAGGTTCTAACCGCTAGAGCTAACACTAGGGTTCTAACCACTAAGGCTAACACTAACCTCTAGGGCTAACACTAGGGTTCTAACCACTACGGCGAACACTAACCACTAGGGCTAACACTAGGGTTCTAACCACTAGGGCTAACACTAACTACTTGGGCTAACAATAGGGTTCTAACCACTAGGGCTAACACTAGGGTTCTAACCACTTAGGCTTAAACTAACCACTAGGGTTAACACTAGGGTTCTAACAACTAAGGCTAAAATTAACCACTAGGGCTAACACTAGGGTTCTAACCACTAGGGCTAACACTAACCACTAGGGCAAACACTAGGGTTCTAACCACTAGGGCTTACACTAACCACTAGGGCTAACAATAGGGTGCTAAACACTAGGCCTAACACTAAGGTTGTAACCACTAGGGCTAACACTAGGGTTCTAACCACTAGTGCTAACACTAGGGTTCTAACCACTAAGGCTAACACTAACCTCTAGGGCTAACACTAGGGTTCTAACCACTAGGGTGAACACTAACCACTAGGGCTAACGCTAGGGTTCTAACCACTAGGGCTTACACTAACCACTAGGGCTAACAATAGGGTTCTAACCACTAGGGCTAACACTAAGGTTCTAACCACTAGGGCTAACACTAGGGTTCTAACCACTAAGGCTAACACTAGGGTTCTAACCACTAGGGTTAACACTAGGGTTCTAACCACTACGTCTAACACTAAGGTTCTAACCACTAGGGCTTACACTAACCACTAGGGCTAACACTAGGGTTCTAACCACTAGGTTTAACACCAAGATTCTAACCACTAGGGCATACACTAACCACTAGGGCTAACACTAGTGTTCTAACCACTAGGGCTAACACTAAGGTTCTAACCGCTAGAGCTAACACCAGGATTCTAAACACTAGGGCTAACACTAAACACTAGGGCTAACAGTAGGGTTCTAACCGCTAAGGCTAACACTAACCACTAGGGCTAACATCAGGGTTCTAACCACTAGGGCTAACACTAAGGTTCTAACCACTAGGGCTAACACTAGGGTTCTAACCACTAAGGCTAACACTAGGGTTCTAACTACTAAGGCTAACACTAACCTCTAGGGCTAACACTAGGGTTCTAACCACTAGGGTTTTCACTAACCACTAGGGCTAACACTAGGGTTCTAACCACTAGGGCTAACAATAGGGTTCTAACCACTAGGGCTAACACTAGGGTTCTAACCACTAGGGTTAACACTAGGGTTCTAACCACTACGTCTAACACTAAGGTTCTAACCACTAGGGCTTACACTAACCACTAGGGCTAACACTAGGGTTCTAACCACTAGGTTTAACACCAAGGTTCTAACCACTAGGGCATACACTAACCACTAGGGCTAAGACTAGGGTTCTAACCACTAGAGCTAACACTAGGGTTCTAACCACTAGGGCTAACACTAACCACTAGGGCTAACACTAGTGTTCTAACCACTAGGGCTAACACTAAGGTTCTAACCGCTAGAGCTAACACCAGGATTCTAAACACTAGGGCTAACACTAAACACTAGGGCTAACAGTAGGGTTCTAACCGCTAAGGCTAACACTAACCACTAGGGCTAACATCAGGGTTCTAACCACTAGGGCTAACACTAACCACTAGGGCTAACATTAGGGTTCAAACCACTAGGGCTAACACTAAGGTTCTAACCACTAGAGCTAACACTAGGGTTCTAACCACTAGGGCTAACACTAAGGTTCTAACCGCTAGAACTAACACTAGGGTTCTAACCACTAAGGATAACACTAGGGTTCTAACCACCAGGGCTAACACTAGGGTTCTAACCACTAGGGCTGTTTTCTTTCGGCTCGGGCCGAGCCTGGGGCTCAAGGGGGACAGGACAGGGGCCAAGCAGGACACACTGCAGCTACTATTGCTGCTCACTCTCTCTGGTGCCACTAATAATTTCTTGTTAAAGCCCACCTGAGTCTGTCCAACTTGAATTGAAACACAGTTCTGATAGGGAGTGTAAGGTACAACTAAATCTAAAACCTGCTCCAACAAGCTTGCCCTTGGTCCCTGGATTGTGGTTGTTTCAGCAACTCTTTTGCCTGTGTGAGATGTATGAGGCCAGGCTTTAAAATTGTCGACTGCTGTCACAAAGGCATCAACATGCACACTGCCATGCCGCTGGTCCACACACACACCTGAAAAACCCCACACGTTGGCTGTGTTGTTTTTCCTCTCCCCTTGCCAGAGCCCTCTCTCCTGGGCCGGTGCTCACATCAACTGTGAGTTGATAACACCACTGGCAGAGGGAGGTAGGCCCCGTTCCCAATGTTGATTAATGTGTGACTAGCAGCCAGATGGAACAATAAAAATAAAGGGAAATAAGCCAGGGAAGAGCTTTCGATCGGGACCCAAACAAAACAGGCAGCGCAGCGCGAGGCACAAAACAAGCAATCCAACAGGGGGTTAGCTGCCTCTACACTCCAATGCATCCACACACACACACACACACACACACACACACACACACACACACACACACACACACACACACACACACACACACACACACACACACACACACACAAAGGAACTCTCTTTCTCTCTCACACAAGGCTGTCTAGCTAGCTGGCTGGCTGAGGGTCTAGTGGAGTGAATGAGGTCATCAGAAAGCGACGTAAAGCATTGTTGGCGGAGATGTCACCCCCAACTATACACGTACAAACACACACACGCATGGGCATGCATGCACGCACACACCCTGCCCCTCACCATTCCGTTCATCAGATAATACTCCACCTTTAACGGCTCTTCATGCAGAGGGACTGCAAACAACCTGCTTTGTCTTATCTCTCACTGTTAGCAGGGAAGGCTAACAAATATGCCCACCGTCACTGTCTCTCTCTCTCCTCTCCATCTTTACTCTCCTCTCCGTCCTTCAAGCCCGCCAATCCTACCCTGTCTAAAATCCTGGGCTCCCCTGATCTTTAATAACCACTTGCATCCACCCAGTTCACACACACACACAGACACAGACACACACACACAATCCCATTTTAGCGGCATGGCCGGTAGATAGCAGCCTTCAGCTCTCCCAGCTCCATTATCACTGCGTGGCACGCCTCTGGGGTTGGAGAGAGAGACGAGAGGGGGAGAAAGAGAGAAAGGGAGAGAGAGAGAGATGAGAGAAGGAAATAAGAGAAGAATGAGAGAGGGGGGAGACAGCTGAAACAGTGAGTGGGGGGAAAACAGTACTTATTTTGTAATTTTTTTCTCCCCCAATGGCTCAACTATTCTCAGGGGATAAGGGACAAGGTATAGTGGTGCTGGTGACTGGGAGGGGGCGGGGGGGGTGGAGTGTGAGAGGTGATGGGGGGCTGGTGTAAGGGTGTTGTCGCTGGGGTTCATCAGAAGGAGGTGTTGGGGTGGTGGGGGTGTCAAGGTGCAATGGAGCAGATAGCCAAGCTCTATGCATACTAAACACACACCGGCGGCAAGAGGGGGTGAGTTGGGGGTGAGAAGGGGCTGAGGAGAGGGAGGAGGGGGTACACAGCGCTCCGGGGCCCTGCCTTATCATACCTCTCGGCACGATTTATCAGATTACACCATCCAGCAGGGAGAGAGCGAGAGAGAGATGAAAAAGGGATGAAAGTAAAGGAGGCAGAAATTTACCCTTTCTGATATATTCCTTAGTCTGGTAGAAGTCCAACTTAAAATGCTCAACTACGTCTTATCTTATTTATTTAGTTTATTTTGTAACGTTTGCTTTCTTCCTATTTTTCTTCCTATTTTCCCCCGTCCTGAAGGCTACCATGTGTCTGTGTTTATGGTTGTGTGTGTGTGTGTGTGTGTGCGCGCATGGGGACATCCTTGCGGTGTGAGGGCCCTAGGGAGAAGCCCCAGCCTGAAGCCTCATGATGATGATGGATGCAGGAAGGACACGCCCCAGCCGCCCAGCAAAATTAAAAGCCTATTTTGTAAAGTTGTAAAGAGAACAGAATGGTTGAGGGGGAGAGGGACACCCGGACTCCCCACCCCCCCCCGCTCTGTCACAGCCGGGGCTCTGTTTAGTGTCTTTAGTATCATCAACTCCTCAGAGAACGATGGACAGAGGAGGACTGTTACATGCCTTTCACTCACACACACCCCTATAGAGTAAGACGGGCTCATTGGAACATCTGGGTTTGTATTTGAGTTGCGTGGCAATACAGCTCATTTCAACTGAAATGAGGCAGTATCATAAAAAAAAATTGGTCATAAGAAAATAGAAAAAAAATCTGAGACGGCCTAACACCACAAACAAATACAGTATGTCCTGATATTGATCTCTCCTACTATCTTTTGAAAGATTGCTAGGTTTAAACAAAAACGGAAAAAAACAAAGTAAATGTATTATTATAAATGAAGTTCAATTCAACCCAGAAATGTTATTCGCTATTATGTGGTTGTTCCCCTAAGTGAATCTAAACATAACACAGACAGCTCTATAAGTCATTGTGGACAGCCATACAGTATGTCGACACTTCATGACCAAGGAGTCCCATCTAGTCAGACATTTACTTGTTTGTATATTATTTATCCTCAATGTGAATTGAATTGACCAAGCAACCCCAGGAAGCTATCCCCATGCCCCCCTGCATTGCCAACGCAGGGTGGACTGTTCCCCCTCTCTCCCTCCTCTATGGCTCTCTCCCTCCCCTCCCCTCCTCACCCTCCCTCCTGTCCTCATCCTGTTGGGTTGTTGGCAACAAGAGGAGATGGGAGTGACAGCCCACCCTGAGTAGGTCCAGCCAAACAGGGAGGTGACAGCCCACTATGAGTAGGTCCAGCCAAACAGGGAGTGACAGCCCACCCTGAGTAGGTCCAGCCAAACAGGGAGGTGACAGCCTACTCTGAGTAGGTCCAGCCAAACAGGGAGGTGACAGCCCACTCTGAGTAGGTCCAGCCAAACAGGGAGGTGACAGCCCACCCTGAGTAGGTCCAGCAAAACAAGGAGGTGACAGCCCACCCTGAGTAGGTCCAGCCAAACAGGGAGTGACAGCCCACCCTGAGTAGGTCCAGCCAAACAGGGAGTGACAGCCCACCCTGAGTAGGTCCAGCCAAACAGGGAGGCAGACACACACACACACACACACACACACACACACACACACACACACACACACACACACACACACACACACACACACACACACACACACACACACACACACACACACAACAGAGGTCAGGCCTGTGTCAAGTGGGGTGTGGAGGCCAGCTGAGACACCCTGCCTGCACATTGTGCTAATTTGTGCAGCCAGTGCAGGGAGGGATGCAGGGACGGATAGAAATATGGAGGAAGGGAGGGATGGATAGAAGGAGGGAGGGAATTAGGGAAAGAGGGAGAGAAAAATAGAGGGAGGGAAGGGAAGCCACAGCAGGCTGGATAGTGGGGGTGGTGAGGACAGTGATGGAGAGATTGAAGGAGAGTGGGATGGATGGATGAAAGAGGGAAGATTGGAGGAAGGGGAGAGCAGGCAGGATCGAGTGTGCTGCGTCTGGGGTACGAGACGTGCTGAAGGGTATGGGACGGCATATGGCGCTGAGCTGAAAGAGGGTCTGGGTGTTGAGACAGTGGGAACCTGTGGCGCGCTTTGCTCTGGGCATCAAACATTCACACAACATTCATGGCAACCAGTCTCCTCCATCTGTGGTGGCCCGTATGCCAGTTAAGAGTCCATGACCAAAGGCCAACGCTAAATCTACAACTTCACAGTAGAACAACACTTCCACATGTCAAATAATAGGCAGCAAAGGGGGTTACTTTCTATGATGTGCTAGAATTGGGGTTGAGGCTGCGGTTAATGTTCCAGCTGAACTAAGTAGAAAACATTAGCATCATAGGAATATTCCTGTGACGCTTATGTCATCTTCATTACCATCATCATCACCGTCTGTCATGACTTCCCAGTCTTGTCACTGGTTCTGTCATCACCTTCTCCACAGCTGCACCCGGTGGCTTTAGTTTTAGGTTGAAACAATTGCTTACACACACACACACACACACACACACACACACACACACACACACACACACACACACACACACACACACACACAATCTTATTAGTCTCTATACACACCACTTCTATCACTCGACTCCCTCTACACATGCCCCTCCCACCCCCTGCAATCAGCATGTTTACAGAGAGCTCCTAACCCTGACTGAGCCATGTGAATGCAGTGTGTGTGTGTGTGTGTGTGTGTGTGTGTGTGTGTGTGTGTGTGTGTGTGTGTGTGTGTGTGTGTGTGTGTGTGTGTGTGTGTGTGTGTGTGTGCGTGCGTGCGTGCGTGCGTGATTGTACTGTCACAATCATCTTCAGCTGGTGGGTAACAGACGCAGCTCTTGTCCTGGTCAGTAATGATCTGTGTGTGAGCTGAGAAATATTAAACAAGCTGCCAGGGGAAATATTACAACAAGCTGCCACGGAAATATTACAACAAGCTGCCAGGGGAAATATTACAACAAGCTGCCAGGGGGAAATATTACGACAAGCAGCCAGGGGAAATATTACAACAAGCTGCCAGGGGGAAATATTACAACAAGCTGCCAGGGGGAAATATTACAACAAGCAGCCAGGGGAAATATTACAACAAGCTGCCAGGGGGAAATATTACAACAAGCTGCCAGGGGAAATATTACAACAAGCTGCCAGGGGAAATATTACAACAAGCAGCCAGGGGAAATATTACAACAAGCTGCCAGGGGAAATATTACAACAAGCTGCCAGGGGAAATATTACAACAAGCAGCCAGGGGAAATATTACAACAAGCAGCCAGGGGAAATATTACAACAAGCTGCCAGGGAAATATTACAACAAGCTGCCAGGGAAATATTACAACAAGCTGCCAGGGAAATATTACAACAAGCAGCCAGGGGAAATATTACAACAAGCAGCCAGGGGAAATATTACAACAAGCAGCCAGGGGGAAATATTACAACAAGCTGCCAGGGGGAAATATTACAACAAGCTGCCAGGGGAAATATTACAACAAGCAGCCAGGGGAAATATTACAACAAGCAGCCAGGGGAAATATTACAACAAGCTGCCAGGGGGAAATATTACAACAAGCTGCCAGGGGGAAATATTACAACAAGCAGCCAGGGGAAATATTACAACAAGCTGCCAGGGGAAATATTACAACAAGCTGCCAGGGAAATATTACAACAAGCTGCCAGGGAAATATTACAACAAGCTGCCAGGGGAAATATTACAACAAGCAGCCAGGGAAATATTACAACAAGCAGCCAGGGGGAAATATTACAACAAGCAGCCAGGGGAAATATTACAACAAGCTGCCAGGGGAAATATTACAACAAGCTGCCAGGGGAAATATTACAACAAGCAGCCAGGGGAAATATTACAACAAGCTGCCAGGGGAAATATTACAACAAGCTGCCAGGGGAAATATTACAACAACCAGCCAGGGGGAATATTACAACAAGCAGCCAGGGGGAAATATTACAACAAGCAGCCAGGGGGAAATATTACAACAAGCTGCCAGGGGGAAATATTACAACAAGCAGCCAGGGGGAAATATTACAACAAGCAGCCAGGGGAAATATTACAACAAGCTGCCAGGGAAATATTACAACAAGCTGCCAGGGGAAATATTACAACAAGCAGCCAGGGAAATATTACAACAACCAGCCAGGGGAAATATTACAACAAGCTGCCAGGGGAAATATTACAACAAGCAGCCAGGGAAATATTACAACAACCAGCCAGGGGGAATATTACAACAAGCAGCCAGGGGAAATATTACAACAAGCAGCCAGGGAAATATTACAACAAGCAGCCAGGGAAATATTACAACAAGCAGCCAGGTGAAATATTACAACAAGATGCCAGGGGAATATTACAACAAGCAGCCAGGGAAATATTACAACAAGCTGCCAAGGGAAATATTACAACAGGCTACCAGGGGTAAATATTACAACAAGCTGCCAGGGAAATATTACAACAAGCAGCCAGGGAATATTACAACAAGCTGCCAGGGGAATATTACAACAAGCAGCCAGGGGGGAATATTACAACAAGCAGCCAGGGAAATATTACAACAAGCTGCCAAGGGGAAATATTACAACAAGCAGCCAGGGGGAATATTACAACAAGCAGCCAGGGGAAATATTACAACAAGCAGCCAGGGGGAATATTACAACAAGCAGCCAGGGGGAATATTACAACAAGCTGCCAGGGGGAAATATTACAACAAGCAGCCAGGGGAAATATTACAACAAGCAGCCAGGGGAAAATATTACAACAAGCTGCCAGGGGAAATATTACAACAAGCTGCCAGGGGAAAATATTACAACAACCAGCCAGGGGGAATATTACAACAAGCAGCCAGGGGAAAATATTACAACAAGCAGCCAGGGGAAAATATTACGACAAGCAGCCAGGGGAAATATTACAACAAGCTGCCAGGGGGAAATATTACAACAAGCTGCCAGGGGAAATATTACAACAAGCAGCCAGGGGAAATATTACAACAAGCAGCCAGGGGAAATATTACAACAAGCAGCCAGGGGAAATATTACAACAAGCTGCCAGGGGGAAATATTACAACAAGCTGCCAGGGGGAAATATTACAACAAGCAGCCAGGGGAAATATTACAACAAGCAGCCAGGGGAAATATTACAACAAGCTGCCAGGGGAAATATTACAACAAGCTGCCAGGGGAAATATTACAACAAGCAGCCAGGGAAATATTACAACAAGCTGCCAGGGAAATATTACAACAAGCTGCCAGGGGAAATATTACAACAAGCTGCCAGGGAAATATTACAACAAGCTGCCAGGGAAATATTACAACAAGCAGCCAGGGAAATATTACAACAAGCAGCCAGGGAAATATTACAACAAGCAGCCAGGGGAAATATTACAACAAGCTGCCAGGGGAAATATTACAACAAGCTGCCAGGGGAAATATTACAACAAGCAGCCAGGGGAAATATTACAACAAGCTGCCAGGGGAAATATTACAACAAGCTGCCAGGGGAAATATTACAACAACCAGCCAGGGGGAATATTACAACAAGCAGCCAGGGGGAAATATTACAACAAGCAGCCAGGGGAAATATTACAACAAGCTGCCAGGGGGAAATATTACAACAAGCAGCCAGGGGAAATATTACAACAAGCAGCCAGGGGAAATATTACAACAAGCTGCCAGGGAAATATTACAACAAGCTGCCAGGGGAAATATTACAACAAGCAGCCAGGGAAATATTACAACAAGCTGCCAGGGAAATATTACAACAAGCTGCCAGGGGAAATATTACAACAAGCAGCCAGGGAAATATTACAACAAGCAGCCAGGGAAATATTACAACAAGCAGCCAGGGAAATATTACAACAAGCTGCCAGGGGAAATATTACAACAAGCTGCCAGGGAAATATTACAACAAGCAGCCAGGGGAAATATTACAACAAGCTGCCAGGGAAATATTACAACAAGCTGCCAGGGGAAATATTACAACAACCAGCCAGGGGAATATTACAACAAGCAGCCAGGGGAAATATTACAACAAGCAGCCAGGGAAATATTACAACAAGCTGCCAGGGGAAATATTACAACAAGCAGCCAGGGAAATATTACAACAAGCAGCCAGGGGAAATATTACAACAAGCTGCCAGGGGAAATATTACAACAAGCTGCCAGGGGAAATATTACAACAAGCAGCCAGGGGAAATATTACAACAAGCTGCCAGGGGAAATATTACAACAAGCTGCCAGGGGGAAATATTACAACAAGCAGCCAGGGGAAATATTACAACAACCAGCCAGGGGAAATATTACAACAAGCTGCCAGGGGGAAATATTACAACAAGCAGCCAGGGGAAATATTACAACAACCAGCCAGGGGGAATATTACAACAAGCAGCCAGGGGGAAATATTACAACAAGCAGCCAGGGGAAATATTACAACAAGCAGCCAGGGGAAATATTACAACAAGCAGCCAGGGGAAATATTACAACAAGATGCCAGGGGGAATATTACAACAAGCAGCCAGGGGAAATATTACAACAAGCTGCCAAGGGGAAATATTACAACAGGCTACCAGGGGTAAATATTACGACAAGCAGCCAGGGGAAATATTACGACAAGCAGCCAGGGGAAATATTACGACAAGCAGCCAGGGGAAATATTACGACAAGCAGCCAGGGGAAATATTACAACAAGCAGCCAGGGGAAATATTACAACAAGCAGCCAGGGGGAAATATTACAACAAGCTGCCAGGGGGAAATATTACAACAAGCAGCCAGGGGGAAATATTACAACAAGCAGCCAGGGAAATATTACAACAAGCTGCCAGGGAAATATTACAACAAGCTGCCAGGGAAATATTACAACAAGCAGCCAGGGGAAATATTACAACAAGCTGCCAGGGAAATATTACAACAAGCAGCCAGGGGAATATTACAACAAGCTGCCAGGGGAAATATTACAACAAGCTGCCAGGGGAAATATTACAACAAGCTGACAGGGGGAAATATTACAACAAGCAGCCAGGGGAAAAATTACAACAAGATGCCAGGGGGAAATATTACAACAAGCAGCCAGGGGAAATATTACAACAAGCTGCCAGGGGAAATATTACAACAAGCTGCCAGGGGGAAATATTACAACAAGCAGCCAGGGGAAATATTACAACAACCAGCCAGGGGAAATATTACAACAAGCTGCCAGGGGGAAATATTACAACAAGCAGCCAGGGGAAATATTACAACAACCAGCCAGGGGGAATATTACAACAAGCAGCCAGGGGGAAATATTACAACAAGCTGCCAAGGGGAAATATTACAACAGGCTACCAGGGGTAAATATTACAACAAGCTGCCAAGGGGAAATATTACAACAAGCAGCCAGGGGAATATTACAACAAGCTGCCAGGGGGAATATTACAACAAGCAGCCAGGGGGAATATTACAACAAGCAGCCAGGGGAAATATTACAACAAGCTGCCAAGGGGAAATATTACAACAAGCAGCCAGGGGGAATATTACAACAAGCAGCCAGGGGAAATATTACAACAAGCAGCCAGGGGGAATATTACAACAAGCAGCCAGGGGGAATATTACAACAAGCTGCCAGGGGGAAATATTACAACAAGCAGCCAGGGGAAATATTACAACAAGCAGCCAGGGGAAAATATTACAACAAGCTGCCAGGGGAAATATTACAACAAGCTGCCAGGGGAAAATATTACAACAACCAGCCAGGGGGAATATTACAACAAGCAGCCAGGGGAAAATATTACAACAAGCAGCCAGGGGAAAATATTACGACAAGCAGCCAGGGGAAATATTACGACAAGCAGCCAGGGGAAATATTACGACAAGCAGCCAGGGGAAATATTACGACAAGCAGCCAGGGGAAATATTACAACAAGCAGCCAGGGGAAATATTACAACAAGCAGCCAGGGGGAAATATTACAACAAGCTGCCAGGGGGAAATATTACAACAAGCAGCCAGGGGAAATATTACAACAAGCAGCCAGGGGAAAATATTACAACAAGCTGCCAGGGGAAATATTACAACAAGCTGCCAGGGGAAAATATTACAACAACCAGCCAGGGGGAATATTACAACAAGCAGCCAGGGAAAATATTACAACAAGCAGCCAGGGAAAATATTACGACAAGCAGCCAGGGAAATATTACGACAAGCAGCCAGGGAAATATTACGACAACAGCCAGCTGACAAGCAGCCAGGGAAATATTACAACAAGCAGCCAGGGGAAATATTACAACAAGCAGCCAGGGGAAATATTACAACAAGCTGCCAGGGGGAAATATTACAACAAGCAGCCAGGGGGAAATATTACAACAAGCAGCCAGGAAATATTACAACAAGCTGCCAGGGAAATATTACAACAAGCTGCCAAGGGGAAATATTACAACAAGCAGCCAGGGGAAATATTACAACAAGCTGCCAGGGGAAATATTACAACAAGCAGCCAGGGGGAATATTACAACAAGCTGCCAGGGGAAATATTACAACAAGCTGCCAGGGGAAATATTACAACAAGCTGACAGGGGGAAATATTACAACAAGCAGCCAGGGGAAAAATTACAACAAGATGCCAGGGGGAAATATTACAACAAGCAGCCAGGGGAAATATTACAACAAGCTGCCAGGGGAAATATTACAACAAGCTGCCAGGGGGAAATATTACAACAAGCAGCCAGGGGAAATATTACAACAACCAGCCAGGGGGAATATTACAACAAGCAGCCAGGGGGAAATATTACAACAAGCAGCCAGGGGGAATATTACAACAAGCAGCCAGGGGGAATATTACAACAAGCTGCCAGGGGGAAATATTACAACAAGCAGCCAGGGGAAATATTACAACAAGCTGCCAGGGGGAAATATTACAACAAGCAGCCAGGGGGAATATTACAACAAGCAGCCAGGGGAAATATTACAACAAGCTGCCAAGGGGAAATATTACAACAAGCAGCCAGGGGGAATATTACAACAAGCAGCCAGGGGGAATATTACAACAAGCTGCCAGGGGGAAATATTACAACAAGCAGCCAGGGGAAATATTACAACAAGCTGCCAGGGGGAAATATTACAACAAGCAGCCAGGGGAAATATTACAACAACCAGCCAGGGGGAATATTACAACAAGCAGCCAGGGGAAATATTACAACAAGATGCCAGGGGGAATATTACAACAAGCAGCCAGGGGAAATATTACAACAAGCTGCCAAGGGGAAATATTACAACAAGCAGCCAGGGGGAATATTACAACAAGCAGCCAGGGGGAATATTACAACAAGCTGCCAGGGGGAAATATTACAACAAGCAGCCAGGGGAAATATTACAACAAGCAGCCAGGGGAAAATATTACAACAAGCTGCCAGGGGAAATATTACAACAAGCTGCCAGGGGAAATATTACAACAAGCTGCCAGGGGAAATATTACAACAAGCTGCCAGGGGAAATATTACAACAAGCAGCCAGGGGAAATATTACAACAAGCAGCCAGGGGAAATATTACAACAAGCTGCAGAAATATTACAACAAGCTGCCAGGGGAAATATTACAACAAGCTGCCAGGGGAAATATTACAACAAGCAGCCAGGGGAAATATTACAACAAGCAGCCAGGGGAAATATTACAACAAGCAGCCAGGGGGAAATATTACAACAAGCTGCCAGGGGGAAATATTACAACAAGCTGCCAGGGGAAATATTACAACAAGCAGCCAGGGGAAATATTACAACAAGCTGCCAGGGGAAATATTACAACAAGCTGCCAGGGGAAATATTACAACAACCAGCCAGGGGGAATATTACAACAAGCAGCCAGGGGGAAATATTACAACAAGCAGCCAGGGGAAATATTACAACAAGCTGCCAGGGGAAATATTACAACAAGCAGCCAGGGGAAATATTACAACAAGCAGCCAGGGGAAATATTACAACAAGCTGCCAGGGGAAATATTACAACAAGCTGCCAGGGGAAATATTACAACAAGCAGCCAGGGGAAATATTACAACAAGCTGCCAGGGGAAATATTACAACAAGCTGCCAGGGGGAAATATTACAACAAGCAGCCAGGGGAAATATTACAACAACCAGCCAGGGGAAATATTACAACAAGCTGCCAGGGGGAAATATTACAACAAGCAGCCAGGGGAAATATTACAACAACCAGCCAGGGGGAATATTACAACAAGCAGCCAGGGGGAAATATTACAACAAGCAGCCAGGGGAAATATTACAACAAGCAGCCAGGGGAAATATTACAACAAGCAGCCAGGGAAATATTACAACAAGATGCCAGGGGGAATATTACAACAAGCAGCCAGGGGAAATATTACAACAAGCTGCCAAGGGGAAATATTACAACAGGCTACCAGGGGTAAATATTACAACAAGCTGCCAAGGGGAAATATTACAACAAGCAGCCAGGGGAATATTACAACAAGCTGCCAGGGGGAATATTACAACAAGCAGCCAGGGGGAATATTACAACAAGCAGCCAGGGGAAATATTACAACAAGCTGCCAAGGGGAAATATTACAACAAGCAGCCAGGGGGAATATTACAACAAGCAGCCAGGGGAAATATTACAACAAGCAGCCAGGGGGAATATTACAACAAGCAGCCAGGGGGAATATTACAACAAGCTGCCAGGGGGAAATATTACAACAAGCAGCCAGGGAAATATTACAACAAGCAGCCAGGGAAAATATTACAACAAGCTGCCAGGGAAATATTACAACAAGCTGCCAGGGGAAAATATTACAACAACCAGCCAGGGGAATATTACAACAAGCAGCCAGGGGAAAATATTACAACAAGCAGCCAGGGGAAAATATTACGACAAGCAGCCAGGGGAAATATTACGACAAGCAGCCAGGGGAAATATTACGACAAGCAGCCAGGGGAAATATTACGACAAGCAGCCAGGGGAAATATTACGACAAGCAGCCAGGGGAAATATTACAACAAGCAGCCAGGGGGAAATATTACAACAAGCTGCCAGGGGGAAATATTACAACAAGCAGCCAGGGGAAATATTACAACAAGCAGCCAGGGGAAAATATTACAACAAGCTGCCAGGGGAAATATTACAACAAGCTGCCAGGGGAAAATATTACAACAACCAGCCAGGGGGAATATTACAACAAGCAGCCAGGGGAAAATATTACAACAAGCAGCCAGGGGAAAATATTACGACAAGCAGCCAGGGGAAATATTACGACAAGCAGCCAGGGGAAATATTACGACAAGCAGCCAGGGGAAATATTACGACAAGCAGCCAGGGGAAATATTACAACAAGCAGCCAGGGGAAATATTACAACAAGCAGCCAGGGGGAAATATTACAACAAGCTGCCAGGGGGAAATATTACAACAAGCAGCCAGGGGGAAATATTACAACAAGCAGCCAGGGGAAATATTACAACAAGCTGCCAGGGGAAATATTACAACAAGCTGCCAGGGGAAATATTACAACAAGCAGCCAGGGGAAATATTACAACAAGCTGCCAGGGGAAATATTACAACAAGCAGCCAGGGGGAATATTACAACAAGCTGCCAGGGGAAATATTACAACAAGCTGCCAGGGGAAATATTACAACAAGCTGACAGGGGGAAATATTACAACAAGCAGCCAGGGGAAAAATTACAACAAGATGCCAGGGGGAAATATTACAACAAGCAGCCAGGGGAAATATTACAACAAGCTGCCAGGGGAAATATTACAACAAGCTGCCAGGGGGAAATATTACAACAAGCAGCCAGGGGAAATATTACAACAACCAGCCAGGGGAAATATTACAACAAGCTGCCAGGGGGAAATATTACAACAAGCAGCCAGGGGAAATATTACAACAACCAGCCAGGGGGAATATTACAACAAGCAGCCAGGGGGAAATATTACAACAAGCTGCCAAGGGGAAATATTACAACAGGCTACCAGGGGTAAATATTACAACAAGCTGCCAGGGGAAATATTACAACAAGCTGCCAGGGGAAAATATTACAACAACCAGCCAGGGGGAATATTACAACAAGCAGCCAGGGGAAAATATTACAACAAGCAGCCAGGGGAAAATATTACGACAAGCAGCCAGGGGAAATATTACAACAAGCAGCCAGGGAAATATTACGACAAGCAGCCAGGGAAATATTACGACAAGCAGCCAGGGGAAATATTACGACAAGCAGCCAGGGGAAATATTACAACAAGCAGCCAGGGGGAAATATTACAACAAGCTGCCAGGGGGAAATATTACAACAAGCAGCCAGGGGAAATATTACAACAAGCAGCCAGGGGAAAATATTACAACAAGCTGCCAGGGGAAATATTACAACAAGCTGCCAGGGGAAAATATTACAACAACCAGCCAGGGGGAATATTACAACAAGCAGCCAGGGGAAAATATTACAACAAGCAGCCAGGGGAAAATATTACGACAAGCAGCCAGGGGAAATATTACGACAAGCAGCCAGGGGAAATATTACGACAAGCAGCCAGGGGAAATATTACGACAAGCAGCCAGGGGAAATATTACAACAAGCAGCCAGGGGAAATATTACAACAAGCAGCCAGGGGGAAATATTACAACAAGCTGCCAGGGGGAAATATTACAACAAGCAGCCAGGGGGAAATATTACAACAAGCAGCCAGGGGAAATATTACAACAAGCTGCCAGGGGAAATATTACAACAAGCTGCCAGGGAAATATTACAACAAGCAGCCAGGGAAATATTACAACAAGCTGCCAGGGGAAATATTACAACAAGCAGCCAGGGGGAATATTACAACAAGCTGCCAGGGGAAATATTACAACAAGCTGCCAGGGGAAATATTACAACAAGCTGACAGGGGGAAATATTACAACAAGCAGCCAGGGGAAAAATTACAACAAGATGCCAGGGGGAAATATTACAACAAGCAGCCAGGGGAAATATTACAACAAGCTGCCAGGGAAATATTACAACAAGCTGCCAGGGGAAATATTACAACAAGCAGCCAGGAGAAATATTACAACAACCAGCCAGGGAAATATTACAACAAGCTGCCAGGGGAAATATTACAACAAGCAGCCAGGGAAATATTACAACAACCAGCCAGGGGAATATTACAACAAGCAGCCAGGGGGAAATATTACAACAAGCTGCCAGGGAAATATTACAACAGGCTACCAGGGGTAAATATTACAACAAGCTGCCAAGGGGAAATATTACAACAAGCAGCCAGGGAATATTACAACAAGCTGCCAGGGGAATATTACAACAAAGCCAGGGGAATATTACAACAAGCAGCCAGGGAAATATTACAACAAGCTGCCAAGGGGAAATATTACAACAAGCAGCCAGGGGGAATATTACAACAAGCAGCCAGGGGAAATATTACAACAAGCAGCCAGGGGGAATATTACAACAAGCAGCCAGGGGGAATATTACAACAAGCTGCCAGGGGGAAATATTACAACAAGCAGCCAGGGGAAATATTACAACAAGCAGCCAGGGGAAAATATTACAACAAGCTGCCAGGGGAAATATTACAACAAGCTGCCAGGGGAAAATATTACAACAACCAGCCAGGGGGAATATTACAACAAGCAGCCAGGGGAAAATATTACAACAAGCAGCCAGGGGAAAATATTACGACAAGCAGCCAGGGGAAATATTACGACAAGCAGCCAGGGGAAATATTACGACAAGCAGCCAGGGGAAATATTACGACAAGCAGCCAGGGGAAATATTACAACAAGCAGCCAGGGGAAATATTACAACAAGCAGCCAGGGGAAATATTACAACAAGCTGCCAGGGGGAAATATTACAACAAGCAGCCAGGGGAAATATTACAACAAGCAGCCAGGGGAAAATATTACAACAAGCTGCCAGGGGAAATATTACAACAAGCTGCCAGGGGAAAATATTACAACAACCAGCCAGGGGGAATATTACAACAAGCAGCCAGGGAAATATTACAACAAAGCCAGGGGAAAATATTACGACAAGCAGCCAGGGGAAATATTACGACAAGCAGCCAGGGAAATAACGACAAGCAGCCAGGGAAATATTACGACAAGCAGCCAGGGAAATATTACAACAAGCAGCCAGGGGAAATATTACAACAAGCAGCCAGGGGAAATATTACAACAAGCTGCCAGGGGGAAATATTACAACAAGCAGCCAGGGGGAAATATTACAACAAGCAGCCAGGGGAAATATTACAACAAGCTGCCAGGGGAAATATTACAACAAGCTGCCAAGGGGAAATATTACAACAAGCAGCCAGGGGAAATATTACAACAAGCTGCCAGGAAATATTACAACAAGCAGCCAGGGGAATATTACAACAAGCTGCCAGGGGAAATATTACAACAAGCTGCCAGGGGAAATATTACAACAAGCTGACAGGGGGAAATATTACAACAAGCAGCCAGGGGAAAAATTACAACAAGATGCCAGGGGGAAATATTACAACAAGCAGCCAGGGGAAATATTACAACAAGCTGCCAGGGGAAATATTACAACAAGCTGCCAGGGGAAATATTACAACAAACCAGGGAAATATTACAACAACCAGCCAGGGGGAATATTACAACAAGCAGCCAGGGGAAATATTACAACAAGCAGCCAGGGGAATATTACAACAAGCAGCCAGAATATTACAACAAGCTGCCAGGGGGAAATATTACAACAAGCAGCCAGGGGAAATATTACAACAAGCTGCCAGGGGGAAATATTACAACAAGCAGCCAGGGGGAATATTACAACAAGCAGCCAGGGGAAATATTACAACAAGCTGCCAAGGGGAAATATTACAACAAGCAGCCAGGGGGAATATTACAACAAGCAGCCAGGGGGAATATTACAACAAGCTGCCAGGGGGAAATATTACAACAAGCAGCCAGGGGAAATATTACAACAAGCTGCCAGGGGGAAATATTACAACAAGCAGCCAGGGGAAATATTACAACAACCAGCCAGGGGGAATATTACAACAAGCAGCCAGGGGAAATATTACAACAAGATGCCAGGGGGAATATTACAACAAGCAGCCAGGGGAAATATTACAACAAGCTGCCAAGGGGAAATATTACAACAAGCAGCCAGGGGGAATATTACAACAAGCAGCCAGGGGGAATATTACAACAAGCTGCCAGGGGGAAATATTACAACAAGCAGCCAGGGGAAATATTACAACAAGCAGCCAGGGGAAAATATTACAACAAGCTGCCAGGGGAAATATTACAACAAGCTGCCAGGGGAAAATATTACGACAACCAGCCAGGGGAAATATTACGACAAGCAGCCAGGGGAAATATTACGACAAGCAGCCAGGGGAAATATTACGACAAGCAGCCAGGGGAAATATTACGACAAGCAGCCAGGGGGAAGCGAAAATCATTTAGAGACAATAGCTGGATTAGATTACTGCAGAACACTCTGTGTGTGGCAGGTCTGGAACAGACGTGAGGGGTGTGTAGTGTAGTTAAGAGGAGAATATGGGGATGGGTGTAAACGGGGGGATGTATGTACAGTTGAAGTCAGAAGTTTACATACACCTAAGCCAAATAGATTTAAACTCAGTTTTTCACAATTCCTGACATTTAATCCTAGTAAAAATTCCCTGTCTTAAATCAGTTAGGATCACCACTTTATTTATTATTATTATTTCCTTCATCACATTCCCAGTGAGTCAGAAGTTTACAAACACTCAATTAGTATTTGGTAGAATTGCCTTTAAATTGTTTAACTTGGATCAAATGTTTCGGGTAGCCTTCCATAAGCTTCCCACAAAAGTTGGGTGAATTTTTTCCCATTCCTTCTGACAGAGCTGGTGTAACTGAGTCAGGTTTGTAGGCCTCTTTGCTCGCACACGCTTTTTCAGTTCTGCCCACAAATTTTCTATGGGATTGTGGTCAGGGCTTTGTGATGGCCACTCCAATACCTTGACTTTGTTGTCCTTAAGCTATTTTGCCACAACTTTGGTGTAACGGCTGTCGTGGGAAGAAGGTGAGGACCAAGGTGCAGCGTGGTAAGTGTTCATAATTTTAATGGAAAACTGAACACTATCAAACAAGCAACAAAATAACAACCAAAACAGCTCCGTCAGGTGCAAAACACACTAAAACAGAAAATAACTACCCACAACCCATAGTGGGAAAACAGGCTGCCTAAGTATGGTTCTCAATCAGAGACAACGATTGACAGCTGCCTCTGATTGGGAACCATACCTGGCCAAAACCAGAAATACAAAACATAGAACAAAAACATTGGAAAAAAAAACATAGAACGCCCACCCTAGTCACACCCTGGCCTAACCAAAATAGAGAATAAAAAGCCTCTCTATGGCCAGGGCGTGACATTTGGAAGTATGCTTGAGGTCATTGTCCATTTGGAAGACCCATTTGCAACCAAGCTTTAACTTCCTGACTGATGTCTTGAGATGTTGCTTCAATATATCCACATAATTTTCCTACCTCATAATTCCATATTTTTTAAGTGCACCAGTCCCTCTTGCAGCAAAGCACCCCCACAACATGATGCTGCCACCCCGTTCTTCACGGTTGGGATGGTGTTCTTCGGCTTGCAAGCCTCCCCCTTTTTCCTCCAAGCATAACAATGGTCATTATGGCCAAATAGTTATATTTTTGTTTCATCAAACCAGTGGACATTTCTCCAAAAAGTACGATCTTTGTCCTCATGTGCAGTAGCAAACCATAGTCTGGCTTTTTTAGGGCGGTTTTGGAGCAGTGGCTTCTTCCTTGCTGAGCGGCCTTTTAGGTTATGTCGATATAGGACTCGCTTTACTGTGGATATAGATACTTTTGTACCTGTTTCTTCCAGCATCTTCACAAGGTCCTTTGCTGCTGTTCTGGGAATGATTTGCACTTTTCACACCAAAGTACGTTAATCTCTAGGAGAGAGAACGCATCTCCTTCCTGAGCGGTAGAACGGCTGCGTGGTCCCATGGTGTTTATACTTGCATACTATTGTTTGTACAGATGAAAGTGGTACCTTCAGGCATTTGGAAATTGCTTCCAATGATGAACCAGACTTGTGGAGGTCTACAGTTTGTTTTCTGAGGTCTTGGGTGATTTCTTTTAAATTTCCCATGATTTCAAGCAAAGAGGCACTGAGTTTGAAGGTAGGCCTTGAAATACATTCACAGGTACACCTCCAATTGACTCAAATGATGTCAATTAGCCTATCAGAATCTTCTAAAGCCATGACATCATTTTCTGGAATTTTTCAAGCTGTTTAAAGGCACAGTCAACTTAGTGTATGTAAACTTCTGACTCACTGGAATTGTGATACAGTGAATTATAAGTGAAATAATCTGTCTGTAAACAATTGTTGGGAAAATGACTTGTGTCATGCACAAAGTAGTTGTCTTAATTAACCGACTTTCCAAAACTAGAGTTTGTTAACAAGAAATTTGTGGAGTGGTTGAAAAACTAGTTTTAATTAATCCAACCTTAGTGTATGTAAACTTTCGACTTCAACTGTATGTGTGTGTGTGTCCCATATATGTGTGTGCTTGTGAATGTATTTCAAAGTGAAGAGGTACCAGAGACCCAGACAGACATCCTAGGGAGGAGGGGTAGCTACCCACCCGACTGCCCCTCTTTTTGTTTTGGCCCAGCCCACCAGAGCCCAAACTGGGCCTTGTGTCACCAACAGATGGGCTCCTCACAAAGGACCCCTCACCTCACCAAGCTGGTCTCCTACATGCCTGATTAAATCCTAATACCAAAGTTAGAATTGATACAGTGGCTCTATGGTGATTCAATTAGTGCAGCGGTCATAGAGGAGCAAAGCAACCACAAAGAAACGTCTCTGCTAGTTAGAAAGTCATTTTATAGAATCATTATGGCATTGCACACGTGGAGGCCCGGAAAATGATGGACTCATGTGTCTTTGCTTAATATCCTCTGGGGCCGTGTTGGAGGTAGCTTTTTTTCTCTGAGGCGGGATGTCACAGTCGACAAAATCACAGAGACTTGATGGATTTGAGTGGTGCCAGGCAACCGATGTGCTGGGGGTAATGGTGATCTGAGAGCACCGCCAAGAGTAGATCTGGAGTTCAGCTGGATAGAAACATGGAGGGTTAGACCCATACAGAGGCCGTCTGTGATTAAGAATAAATAAGCCAATAAATATTCAATCAGGACAAAAATATGTGATTAAAGAGCATTTGCTGCGTTTGAGAGGTACAGATCACACAGGGGCTATGTGGTTATGAGGCATGAGGAGGGGAAACACAGCGCAAGGAAGTCTTCTTATACAACCAGGGATAAACAAAAAACTACAAAAAAGGTACCCTACATTTATGTGATTTAACCTTTATTTAACTAGGCAAGTCAGTTAAGAACAAATTCTTATTTACAATGAGGCAAAAGGCAAAAGGCCCCTGGCCCCTGTCCTACTGGGACAGGGGGCTGGGATTAAACATTTGAAAAAATGCATACAAATATAGGACAAAGCACACAACACTAGATAAAGAGAGACCTAAGACAACAACATAGCATGGCAGCAACACATGACAACACAACATGGTAGCAACACAACATAACAACAACATGGTAGCATCACAACATGGCAGCAGCACAACATGGTAGCAGCACAGACAACAGCACAAAGGGCAAGCAGGTAGAGACAACAATACACCACGTAAAGCCACCACAACTGTCAATACGAGTGTCCATGATGAATGATGCACACGTTTATTTTACTGAACTATAGCATTATTTTTGTATAAATTATTGTAAAATGCGGATAAATTAATGAGAGTCCCAACTCATTGCATTTATTAGCATGTCTGTACAGCCTACAAATGCATATTGAAATACAAAGTATATCAATATACACATTATACACGGAGTGTAGAAAACATTAAGAACACCTTCCTAATATTGAATTGCATCCCCCCGACACCTTTTAGAGTTCATGGGACATGGACTCTACAAGGTGTCGAAAGAGTTCCACAGGGATGCTGGCCCATGTTGACTCCAATGCTTCCCACAATTGTGTCAAGTTGGCTGGATGTCCTTTGGGTGGTGGACCATTCTTGATACACACGGGAAACTCTTGAGTGTAAAAAACCCAGCGGTGTTGTAGTTCTTCACACAAACCAGTGTGCCTGGCACCTACTACCATACCCCGTTCAAAGGCACTTAAATCTTTTGTCTTGTCCATTCATCCTCTGAATGGCACACATACGCAATCTATGTCTACATTTTCTCAAGGCTTAAAAGTCTGGTCATCTGGTGCTCTCATGCATGCTTCAGTGTTGCTTGCCTTCAAGTGAGCATAAAGACATTTAGCTCGTCTGGTAGGCTCGCATCACTGGGCAGTTCGCGGAAGGGTTTCTCATTTTTAGTCCATAATAGTTTTCAAGCCCTGCCACATCCAACGAGTTTCAGAGCTGGTGTAGTAGGATTCAATCATAATCCTGTATTGGCGCTATGCCTGTTTGATGGTTCGTCTGAGGGCGTAGAGGGATTTCTTATAAGTGTCCGGATTAGTGTCCTGTTCCTTGAAAGCAGCAGCTCTAGCCTTTAGCTCGATGCAGATGTTGCCTGTAATCCATGGCTTCTGGTTGGGATATGTACATACGGTCACTGTGGGGACGACGTCGTCGATGCACTTATTTTGATGAAGCCGATGACTGAGGTGGTGTACTCCTCAATGCCATTGGATGAATCCCGAAACGTATTCCAGTCTGTGATAGAAAAACAGTCCTGTAGCGTAGTATCTGCGTCATCTGACCACTCGTAATGTTTTGTACACTCAGTGTAAATACAAGTGTATTCACTTTCCCAGAGGCACAGCAGGGAGTAATCACGGACGATTCTCTGTGTATGAATCAATAGGAGAAATGCAGCAGCAACCATGTACTGTAAGCATCCAGCGAGCAGGCATTAGTCAAGGGTACACTCCACACAAGGAATATTGATAGGGCCGATAAAACACGGATACAGTGAGATTTATGCTCTACACGACAAAAGGAGATTCTGCTGGCTGTGTCATTCTATCAGATGCATTGGGAAATATCCCTCGATGTTTTAGCCCTGTGAGGGTATAAGAAGAGGAGCGAGGGAAATATGTAGTTGGTATATTATCAGGTATAAATGACCTAGTGCTTAATGCACATAACGTCTCCTCCCTGAGCTCTGACGTAGGGTTGCTACTGCTGATCAAGGCCATAGTTTTGGTTCACTAGTGGTTATGTGTAGGGCCCTGTGTTTTGGTTCAGTAGTGGTTATTTGTAGGGCCCTGTGTTTTGGTTCACTAGTGGTTATGTGTAGGGCCCTGTGTTTTTGTTCACTAGTGGTTATGATTAGGGCCCTGTGTTTTGGTTCACTAGTGGTTATGTGTAGGGCCCTGTGTTTTGGTTCACTAGTGGTTATGTGTAGGGCCCTGTGTTTTGGTTGTTCTAGTTTGGTTCTTCTGTGTTCTAGTATGTAGTTGGGTTATCAGTCAGGAACCCTGTGTTTTGGTTCACTGTGTTTTTAGTGGTTATGTGTAGGGCCCTGTGTTTTGGTTCACTAGTGGTTATGTGTAGGGCCCTGTGTTTTGGTTCACTAGTGGTTATGTGTAGGGCCCTGTGTTTTGGTTGTTCTAGTTTGGTTCTTCTGTGTTCTAGTATGTAGTTGGGTTATCAGTCAGAGAACACACAGGCTGGCAGCTAGTTAACAAAACCTACAGTCTACACTGCTCATCTACGTAAAGGAGAGATAGAGAGAAAAATCTTATCGACAGCACTCTTTTGTTCATTTCTCTCTCTGTGTTCTCTCTCTTTCTCTCGCTCATCACTGTGTATATCCTGTCAAATAATTACCATATATTAAAATGTACTCATCTCTGAATAATTTCCCCATACGCATAATCTTATTTGGCTTCTTCCCTTGGAATGTAAGATGGGTGAAGAAATAGTACAAGGTTTTACCTTCAGCAAGTTCATCTTCATTGATTGAATATCAGACTAATTTGAATGTGTTAACAAAGTGTGTGTGACACATAAGCAGACTGGGTGAACCGCTGCACACTAGCAAAATTACCATGGGACTTTCCTCAAAGCATCACTGTATTCTCACTACAGGTATTTGACTCACAATCTTTTCAAAGAGTGTGTCAATCTATGTGTGTGTGCGTGTGTGTGTGTGTGTGTGTGTGTGTGTGTGTGTGTGTGTGTGTGTGTGTGTGTGTGTGTGTGTGTGTGTGTGTGTGTGTGTGTGTGTGTGTGTGTGTGTGTGTGTGTGTGTGAGAGAGAGAGAGAGAGAGAGGTTAAAAGCTTAGGCTCACATAATGACAGTGAGCGCGCACCAAAGAGGCATCCATCTATGGGGCCTTTTGTGCTGCAGGGTGGAGCCAAGGTCAGCAGCTGAGCAAGGCCTCTTTGTGTTTGTGCTGCTGCGTGGGGGCAGGGTGTGTGTGTGTGTGGTAGAGAGAAATAGGGAACGAGAGAGGGGTGGGGGGCTTCCATTAAAGCAACACAATGTGTGAGAGGTTTGTGTGTGTGTGTGTGTGTGTGTGTGTGTGTGTGTGTGTGTGTGTGTGTGTGTGTGTGTGTGTGTGTGTGTGTGATGGGGGGCCGCGTGTCCCAGTCAGGATTAACAATAGCCATTCTCCAGAAGAACAATGGTCATGGCTCCCTTAGCCTCCTTGTCCCTAACCTTCCCTCCCTCCACCACCTCTCCACCCCCCTGCCACCCTCCAAGGCCCAGCCGTCTGCTGGAGGCCTGGCCTGGCCTCCCCTCCACCACCCTGCCACCCTCCAAGGTCCAGCAGTCTGCTGGAGGCCTGGCCTCCCCTTGACCTCACATCCCAGGTGCTGAACCCTACAAAGATGTGAGTGATGTTGGTCATTCTACACCTGCTCTTACTCTGAAAACTCTCAAGCCTCTTCACAGCCCTGTTCCTGCATTATCTTCTCCTTACACACACAAACACAAACATACGTACAGTATACGTGTGTGTGTGTACAAACACACAGCAGGGCATCACTCTCAGAGGGCCTTTAAAGAAATGAGAGCAGCTCAAGTGGTAAAACAGTTTCCATTTGTCTTGAGGTAATATGAGCCAAATAGCATCCCCTCCTATTTCCTTTATCACTGTCAAGGCAATTCATAGGCCAAGGCCCCTGTTGCACACACACACACGCACGCATGCACGCACGCACGCACACACACACACACACACACACACACACACACACACACACACACACACACACACACACACACACACACACACACACACACACACACAGACACGGACATACAGACACACACACACACACACACATGGACACACACACACACACACACACACACACACACACACACACACACACACACACACACACACACATACACACACACACAGACACGGACATACAGACACACACACACACGGACACACACACATGGACACACACACTCCATATCTACCTCTCTTACCTCTCTTTCCTCCTGGAACCACAAGGTCCACACTGGAAATATGAGAGCACTCAACTAAAGCTTTGGTCGCTGTATTGACATGACCTAGATCATTGAATGGCTTAAGAAATATTGTCCTTTACCATACAGTACACAACCACTTACTGTCCTTTACCATACAGTACACAACCATTTACACATTACCCAAAACAACAATGAATTTCTGGAACAATATATCCTAGAAAGCGTGTTTATCTTGACCGCTGGATGCAGAACCCTTTTAAAAAAGTCAGTACTTTTTTGTGTTTGAAAAGATGAGAAATGTGTGTGGAAATGGGTATCTGTGTTTAAGTGTGTGGAACAGCGATAAGGGAGAGTGGGATCTGATAGGAAATGATAAAATACCTTGGTAATATCTTGGTGGATTTTTGTGGGTTTCACAGTGGAGGAGGGAGTATGTTATCGCTGTCTGGTGAGAAGAAGCCATGTTGTTTTCTTCCCAGGATTCTTCCCTGAGGACTGACTGTGTTTGGGCCCCTGTCCCCCCTCCTCTCTCTGCTCTGTGCTGCTCAGGACTGGCCAAAACCATTTTTGAACCATTTTTCATCTCATCGATGGACACATTTATCAGTAGGATATGGTGCTATTTTCTGTTGGATTATCTGCATTGTGTTATCTTCTTTCATTATCTGCTGGTGAAACCATATTACTCTGGGCAGCACAGCAAATGTCATTATTACTAGCTTATCCTCCTCTAAAATATTGTACACAGGTATCGCAAGGGAGAAAAAAATGACTTTAGGACTGAAAAAAATGGTAAACGGTTCTAGGAACATGGGAGTGTTCAACATGGGTTGATGAATGGTTGCTACGTGGTAGATCTGCTGGTTATATGTGGTAGTCAGGCCTGGTGTGACTCTGATCACTGCTCTGCTATTTTCCTGTCTCATTAGAATATATTAATTGGGCCATCTGCAAGCCATTTCTCTCTTCCAAAAGGCCGTTACAACAGATCTCCCCTCCCTCGGACCCGACCCCCTTGATTGTGTCTCAGACAGCAGACATGTTTATGGTCTCTCTCATATAAGTCAAACATTTTTGCTTTTTTAAATATCTCACTTTTAGTTGAAAATGGTTAAGAATTTACAACAAAATAATTAAATCAACAACCAGACTCATCCACAATCATGGGAAGAGATTCAGCCCTTCGTGAACTGATAAGGACCATGGACAGTGACAAAAAAACACAAACACACACACACACACACAGACACACAGACACACACACACACACACACACACACACACACACACACACACACACACACACACACACACACACACACACACACACACACACACACACACACACACACACACACACACACACACACACACACACACACACACACACACACACACACACACCTGAACAGGTGCTAACACACACAGGCCCACTCACTGTATGTGAGCAAAACACCAAACTCTACCACAGGGGTTCCCTGCAAGAATTTTGCAGGTTTAAAGATTATTCCCTGCAATTTTACACATTTTGTCATGGGATGCAAAAAACATTTTGCAGTTTTAAATCTCATTTTCTTTTAATTCTATACATTTTGCAATCTTTAATGTGTATTCATGTGACAACATTTTTTACGACCCCTCCCACACTGGGAAACACTGCTCTACCACACTCTGGGAAACACTGCTCTACCGCACTCTGGGAAGCACTGCTCTACCACACTCTGGGAAACACTGCTCTACCACACTCTGGGAACCACTGCTCTACCACACTCTGGGAAACACTGCTCTACCGCACTCTGGGAACCACTGCTCTACCACAATCTGGGAAACACTGCTCTACCACACTCTGGGAACCACTGCTCTACCACACTGGGAACCACTGCTCTACCACACGCTGGGAAACACTGCTCTACCGCACTCTGGGAAACACTGCTCTACCGCACTCTGGGAACCACTGCTCTACCGCACTCTGGGAACCACTGCTCTACCACACTCTGGGAACCACTGCTCTACCGCACTCTGGGAAACACTGCTCTACCACACTCTGGGAACCACTGCTCTACCACACTCTGGGAACCACTGCTCTACCACACTCTGGGAAACACTGCTCTACCACACTCTGGGAACCACTGCTGTACCACACTCTGGGAACCACTGCTCTACCGCACTCTGGGAACCACTGCTCTACCGCACTCTGGGAACCACTGCTCTACCGCACTCTGGGAACCACTGCTCTACCACACTCTGGGAACCACTGCTCTACCACACTCTGGGAACCACTGCTCTACCGCACTCTGGGAACCACTGCTCTACCACACTCTGGGAACCACTGCTCTACCACACTCTGGGAAACACTGCTCTACCACACGCTGGGAAACACTGCTCTACCGCACTCTGGGAAACACTGCTCTACCGCACTCTGGGAACCACTGCTCTACCACACTCTGGGAACCACTGCTCTACCGCACTCTGGGAAACACTGCTCTACCACACTCTGGGAACCACTGCTCTACCGCACTCTGGGAAACACTGCTCTACCGCACTCTGGGAACCACTGCTCTACCACACTCTGGGAACCACTGCTCTACCACACTCTGGGAACCACTGCTCTACCGCACTCTGGGAACCACTGCTCTACCACACTCTGGGGAACACTGCTCTACCGCACTCTGGGAACCACTGCTCTACCACACTCTGGGAACCACTGCTCTACCACACTCTGGGAACCACTGCTCTACCAAACTCTGGGAACCACTGCTCTACCGCACTCTGGGAAACACTGCTCTACCACACTCTGGGAACCACTGCTGTACCACACTCTGGGAACCACTGCTCTACCGCACTCTGGGAACCACTGCTCTACCGCACTCTGGGAACCACTGCTCTACCGCACTCTGGGAACCACTGCTCTACCACACTCTGGGAACCACTGCTCTACCACACTCTGGGAACCACTGCTCTACCACACTCTGGGAACCACTGCTCTACCACACTCTGGGAACCACTGCTCTACCACACTCTGGGAACCACTGCTCTACCACACTCTGGGAAACACTGCTCTACCACACTCTGGGAAACACTGCTCTACCACACTCTGGGAACCACTGCTCTACCACACTCTGGGAACCACTGCTCTACCACACTCTGGGAACCACTGCTCTACCACACCTGGGAACACTCTGGGAACCACTGCTCTACCACACTCTGGGAACCACTGCTCTACCGCACTCTGGGAAACACTGCTCTACCACACTCTGGGAACCACTGCTCTACCACACTCTGGGAACCACTGCTCTACCACACTCTGGGAACCACTGCTCTACCACACTCTGGGAACCACTGCTCTACCACACTCTGGGAACCACTGCTCTACCACACTCTGGGAACCACTGCTCTACCACACTCTGGGAACCACTGCTCTACCACACTCTGGGAACCACTGCTCTACCACACTCTGGGAAACACTGCTCTACCACACGCTGGGAAACACTGCTCTACCGCACTCTGGGAAACACTGCTCTACCGCACCCTGGGAACCACTGCTCTACCGCACTCTGGGAACCACTGCTCTACCGCACTCTGGGAACCACTGCTCTACCACACTCTGGGAACCACTGCTCTACCGCACTCTGGGAACCACTGCTCTACCACACTCTGGGAACCACTGCTCTACCGCACTCTGGGAAACACTGCTCTACCACACTCTGGGAACCACTGCTCTACCACACTCTGGGAACCACTGCTCTACCGCACTCTGGGAAACACTGCTCTGGGAAACACTGCTCTACCACACTCTGGGAACCACTGCTCTACCACACTCTGGGAACCACTGCTCTACCACACTCTGGGAAACACTGCTCTACCGCACTCTGGGAAACCACTGCTCTACCGCACCTCTGGGAACCACTGCTCTACCGCACTCTGGGAACCACTGCTCTACCGCACTCTGGGAACCACTGCTCTACCACACTCTGGGAACCACTGCTCTACCGCACTCTGGGAACCACTGCTCTACCACACTCTGGGAACCACTGCTCTACCACACTCTGGGAAACACTGCTCTACCACACTCTGGGAACCACTGCTCTACCTCACTCTGGGAACCACTGCTCTACCGCACTCTGGGAAACACTGCTCTACCACACTCTGGGAACCACTGCTCTACCACACTCTGGGAACCACTGCTCTACCACACTCTGGGAACCACTGCTCTACCACACTCTGGGAACCACTGCTCTACCACACTCTGGGAACCACTGCTCTACCACACTCTGGGAACCACTGCTCTACCACACTCTGGGAAACACTGCTCTACCACACTCTGGGAAACACTGCTCTACCACACTCTGGGAACCACTGCTCTACCACACGCTGGGAAACACTGCTCTACCACACTCTGGGAACCACTGCTCTACCGCACTCTGGGAAACACTGCTCTACCACACTCTGGGAAACACTGCTCTACCACACGCTGGGAAACACTGCTCTACCGCACTCTGGGAAACACTGCTCTACCGCACCCTGGGAACCACTGCTCTACCGCACTCTGGGAACCACTGCTCTACCGCACTCTGGGAACCACTGCTCTACCACACTCTGGGAACCACTGCTCTACCGCACTCTGGGAACCACTGCTCTACCACACTCTGGGAACCACTGCTCTACCGCACTCTGGGAAACACTGCTCTACCACACTCTGGGAACCACTGCTCTACCACACTCTGGGAAACACTGCTCTACCACACGCTGGGAAACACTGCTCTACCGCACTCTGGGAAAACACTGCTCTACCGCACTCTGGGAACCACTGCTCTACCGCACTCTGGAAACCACTGCTCTACCGCACTCTGGGAACCACTGCTCTACCACACTCTGGGAACCACTGCTCTACCGCACTCTGGGAACCACTGCTCTACCACACTCTGGGAACCACTGCTCTACCGCACTCTGGGAAACACTGCTCTACCACACTCTGGGAACCACTGCTCTACCACACTCTGGGAACCACTGCTCTACTGGGAACCACTGCACTCTCTGGGAAACACTGCTCTACCACACTCTGGGAACCACTGCTCTACCACACTCTGGGAACCACTGCTCTACCACACTCTGGGAAACACTGCTCTACCGCACTCTGGGAAACACTGCTCTACCGCACCCTGGGAACCACTGCTCTACCGCACTCTGGGAACCACTGCTCTACCGCACTCTGGGAACCACTGCTCTACCACACTCTGGGAACCACTGCTCTACCGCACTCTGGGAACCACTGCTCTACCACACTCTGGGAACCACTGCTCTACCGCACTCTGGGAAACACTGCTCTACCACACTCTGGGAACCACTGCTCTACCACACTCTGGGAACCACTGCTCTACCGCACTCTGGGAAACACTGCTCTACCACACTCTGGGAACCACTGCTCTACCACACTCTGGGAACCACTGCTCTACCACACTCTGGGAACCACTGCTCTACCACACTCTGGGAACCACTGCTCTACCACACTCTGGGAACCACTGCTCTACCACACTCTGGGAACCACTGCTCTACCACACTCTGGGAAACACTGCTCTACCACACTCTGGGAAACACTGCTCTACCACACTCTGGGAACCACTGCTCTACCACACGCTGGGAAACACTGCTCTACCACACTCTGGGAACCACTGCTCTACCGCACTCTGGGAAACACTGCTCTACCACACTCTGGGAACCACTGCTCTACCACACTCTGGGAACCACTGCTGTACCACACTCTGGGAACCACTGCTCTACCGCACTCTGGGAACCACTGCTCTACCGCACTCTGGGAACCACTGCTCTACCACACTCTGGGAACCACTGCTCTACCACACTCTGGGAACCACTGCTCTACCACACTCTGGGAACCACTGCTCTACCACACTCTGGGAACCACTGCTCTACCACACTCTGGGAAACACTGCTCTACCACACGCTGGGAAACACTGCTCTACCGCACTCTGGGAAACACTGCTCTACCGCACTCTGGGAAACACTGCTCTACCGCACTCTGGGAACCACTGCTCTACCACACTCTGGGAACCACTGCTCTACCACACTCTGGGAACCACTGCTCTACCGCACTCTGGGAACCACTGCTCTACCACACTCTGGGAACCACTGCTCTACCACACTCTGGGAAACACTGCTCTACCACACTCTGGGAACCACTGCTCTACCACACTCTGGGAACCACTGCTCTACCGCACTCTGGGAACCACTGCTCTACCGCACTCTGGGAACCACTGCTCTACCGCACTGGGAACCACTGCTGGGAACCACTGCTCTACCACACTCTGGGAACACTGCTCTACCGCACTCTGGGAACCACTGCTCTACCACACTCTGGGAACCACTGCTCTACCACACTCTAGGAAACACCACACTCTGGGAACCACACTCTGGGAACCACACTCTGGGAAACACTGCTCTACCACACTCTGGGAACCACTGCTCTACCACACTCTGGGAACCACTGCTCTACCACACGCTGGGAAACACTGCTCTACCACACTCTGGGAACCACTGCTCTACCGCACTCTGGGAAACACTGCTCTACCACACTCTGGGAACCACTGCTCTACCACACTGGGAACCACTGCTCTACCGCACTCTGGGAAATACTGCTCTACCACACTCTGGGAACCACTGCTCTACCACACTCTGGGAACCACTGCTCTACCACACTCTGGGAACCACTGCTCTACCACACTCTGGGAACCACTGCTCTACCACACTCTGGGAACCACTGCTCTACCTGCACTCTGGGAACCACTGCTCTACCGCACTCACTCTGGGAACCACTGCTCTACCACACTCTGGGAACCACTGCTCTACCACACTCTGGGAACCACTGCTCTACCACACTCTGGGAACCACTGCTCTACCGCACTCTGGGAACCACTGCTCTACCACACTCTGGGAAACACTGCTCTACCGCACTCTGGGAACCACTGCTCTACCGCACTCTGGGAACCACTGCTCTACCGCACTCTGGGAACCACTGCTCTACCGCACTCTGGGAACCACTGCTCTACCGCACTCTGGGAACCACTGCTCTACCGCACTCTGGGAAACACTGCTCTACCACACTCTGGGAACCACTGCTCTACCACACTGGGAACCACTGCTCTACCGCACTCTGGGAAATACTGCTCTACCACACTCTGGGAACCACTGCTCTACCACACTCTGGGAACCACTGCTCTACCACACTCTGGGAACCACTGCTCTACCACACTCTGGGAACCACTGCTCTACCACACTCTGGGAACCACTGCTCTACCGCACTCTGGGAACCACTGCTCTACCGCACTCTGGGAACCACTGCTCTACCACACTCTGGGAACCACTGCTCTACCACACTCTGGGAACCACTGCTCTACCGCACTCTGGGAACCACTGCTCTACCACACTCTGGGAAACACTGCTCTACCGCACTCTGGGAACCACTGCTCTACCGCACTCTGGGAACCACTGCTCTACCGCACTCTGGGAACCACTGCTCTACCGCACTCTGGGAACCACTGCTCTACCGCACTCTGGGAACCACTGCTCTACCGCACTCTGGGAACCACTGCTCTACCACACTCTGGGAACCACTGCTCTACCGCACTCTGGGAACCACTGCTCTACCACACTCTGGGAACACTGCTCTACCGCACTCTGGGAACCACTGCTCTACCACACTCTGGGAACCACTGCTCTACCACACTCTGGGAACCACTGCTCTACCACACTCTGGGAAACACTGCTCTACCACACTCTGGGAAACACTGCTCTACCACACTACCACACTGGAAACACCTGGGAACCACTGCTCTACCACACGCTGGGAAACACTGCTCTACCACACTCTGGGAACCACTGCTCTACCGCACTCTGGGAACCACTGCTCTACCACACTCTGGGAACCACTGCTCTACCGCACTCTGGGAAACACTGCTCTACCACACTCTGGGAACCACTGCTCTACCACACTCTGGGAACCACTGCTCTACCACACTCTGGGAACCACTGCTCTACCACACTCTGGGAACCACTGCTCTACCACACTCTGGGAACCACTGCTCTACCACACTCTGGGAAACACTGCTCTACCACACTCTGGGAACCACTGCTCTACCACACTCTGGGAACCACTGCTCTACCACACTCTGGGAACCACTGCTCTACCACACTCTGGGAACCACTGCTCTACCACACTCTGGGAACCACTGCTCTACCACACTCTGGGAACCACTGCTCTACCACACTCTGGGAACCACTGCTCTACCACACTCTGGGAACCACTGCTCTACCACACGCTGGGAAACACTGCTCTACCACACTCTGGGAACCACTGCTCTACCACACGCTGGGAAACACTGCTCTACCACACTCTGGGAACCACTGCTCTACCGCACTCTGGGAAACACTGCTCTACCACACTCTGGGAACCACTGCTCTACCACACTCTGGGAACCACTGCTCTACCGCACTCTGGGAACCACTGCTCTACCACTGCACTCTGGGAACCACTGCTCTACCACACTCTGGGAACCACTGCTCTACCACACTCTGGGAACCACTGCTCTACCACACTCTGGGAACCACTGCTCTACCACACTCTGGGAACCACTGCTCTACCACACTCTGGGAACCACTGCTCTACCACACTCTGGGAAACACTGCTCTACCACACGCTGGGAAACACTGCTCTACCGCACTCTGGGAAACACTGCTCTACCGCACTCTGGGAACCACTGCTCTACCGCACTCTGGGAACCACTGCTCTACCACACTCTGGGAACCACTGCTCTACCACACTCTGGGAACCACTGCTCTACCGCACTCTGGGAACCACTGCTCTACCGCACTCTGGGAACCACTGCTCTACCGCACTCTGGGAACCACTGCTCTACCACACTCTGGGGAACACTGCTCTACCGCACTCTGGGAACCACTGCTCTACCACACTCTGGGAACCACTGCTCTACCACACTCTGGGAACCACTGCTCTACCACACTCTGGGAAACACTGCTCTACCACACTCTGGGAAACACTGCTCTACCACACTCTGGGAACCACTGCTCTACCACACGCTGGGAAACACTGCTCTACCACACTCTGGGAACCACTGCTCTACCGCACTCTGGGAAACACTGCTCTACCACACTCTGGGAACCACTGCTCTACCACACTGGGAACCACTGCTGGGAACCACTGCTCTACCGCACTCTGGGAAACCACTGCTCTACCACACTCTGGGAACCACTGCTCTACCACACTCTGGGAACCACTGCTCTACCACACTCTGGGAACCACTGCTCTACCACACTCTGGGAACCACTGCTCTACCACACTCTGGGAACCACTGCTCTACCGCACTCTGGGAAACACTGCTCTACCACACTCTGGGAACCACTGCTCTACCACACTCTGGGAACCACTGCTCTACCGCACTCTGGGAACCACTGCTCTACCACACTCTGGGAACCACTGCTCTACCACACTCTGGGAACCACTGCTCTACCACACTCTGGGAACCACTGCTCTACCACACTCTGGGAACCACTGCTCTACCACACACTGCTCTACCACACTCTGGGAAACACTGCTCTACCACACTCTGGGATCCACTGCTGTACCACACGCTGGGAAACACTGCTCTACCACACTCTGGGAACCACTGCTCTACCGCACTCTGGGAACCACTGCTCTACCACACTCTGGGAACCACTGCTCTACCGCACTCTGGGAAACACTGCTCTACCACACTCTGGGAACCACTGCTCTACCGCACTCTGGGAACCACTGCTCTACCACACTCTGGGAACCACTGCTCTACCACACTCTGGGAACCACTGCTCTACCACACTCTGGGAACCACTGCTCTACCACACTCTGGGAAACACTGCTCTACCACACTCTGGGAACCACTGCTCTACCAGACTCTGGGAAACACTGCTCTACCACACTCTGGGAAACACTGCTCTACCACACTCTGGGAAACACTGCTCTACCACACTCTGGGAACCACTGCTCTACCACACTCTGGGAACCACTGCTCTACCACACGCTGGGAAACACTGCTCTACCGCACTCTGGGAACCACTGCTCTACCACACGCTGGGAAACACTGCTCTACCGCACTCTGGGAAACACTGCTCTACCACACTCTGGGAAACACTGTAATGCCCCGTAGTGGCTAAAACTCCCTCTATATAATGAAACCAATTATTGCATTCATATAGAGAATAACGCCTCCTCCTCTGAAATAATCTTCTTATCTGGCGCTGCCGCCATGTGTGTATGTTTGGATGTGCATGTGTGCGTGTGTATCTGCCCATCATCATAAACTGCTGCCTGATATCCCCAAAGCAGGGGTCTGGCACATCTGCAAGCACCTGATATTATTTAGACACATGCGAGTGTTGTCAGCATAATGCATCATGATCATGATTGACTTGTTCCTGAGGATCCCAGTAGTAAGGCCTTCTTAAAGGATTACCCCTGGTCTTGGACCACTGCCTATGGTACAGTAACACACACACACACGCACACACACACACACACACACACAGTTCATCTCCACCAGACGTCTCTTCTTTGTGTTTACCGCCTTTTTACAGCCTCTTTGTTTCCTCTCTTGTCTCCATTCTTCATTCAAATCCCTTTTCTCCTCAGACCAGCCATTGGCAGGCAGCCATTTGCAAGAAAGAGAGGGAGAAAGAGAGAAAGTGAGAGTGAGAGATACAGAGAACGAGAGGGAAAGAGAAAGAGTGAACCAGAAAGGGGGGGTAGACAGAGAAAGTGTGAGGAGGAGAGAGTGTGGGAAAAAGATAGAGTGGTATAAAGTGATAGAGCAGGAAAAGAGAGAGCGAAAGAAAGGGATACCAAGAGAGGCGTATTCACACCCGCCCCTTCAAGTGAGGAGAGTTGGCGCCCAACTTGAGGTCGTCTTCCCGACAGTGGCAATAGAGCTCAAGGTTTATCTGCATCCGTTGCACACTTAAGGAGAGGTTGAAAGGTGGCATTCGGTATCCCGCTGTGACCTCTTCACATTGTATGTAAGATGCGGGATCTGCGGCAGATTGCTTCAGTGAGAGTTTGGAGGCTGGTGCGCTAGCTGAGGACTGGCGCTCGCGGAGTCTACACGGGAAGACAGCTGAGCCCAGCCTTTGCTAAGTTTCTGCCACTTTGACCAACCACAAGTCTGCTTCAAAGACCCACTAACCTAGCTAAGCTGCAAATGTTAGCCAACAAGCTAGTCCCGGATGCATCTCCATCTTGTCGTTTGTCATTATCTGACTGGCCGGTGTTGCCCAGAGTTTGTTCGCCAGGGGAGCCATCTCCTGCCCCTCCGCCCCCACCTGATAGTGGAGTCAAAGGAGCACAGCAAGAGGAGCATGGCAATCAACGATGGTCGCATGTCACGAGGCGTGGAAGCAGAAGACAGTGGCCTCCCGCAAAGCAGTCTACACTCTCAACAGAGGCCGGAGGGGATACAAACAACTAATAGGTTTACCGCCCCAGAGCCTGATCTTGCAACTTCGACGCTTGGGGTACCTGGGTCTGTGGCCGCTGTGCCTACTCCTACTCCTTCCCCTACGATTTCGAAGTCGACGTCGGCAACCTTCTGTCGCTGCTCTGGATCGAGCGGGTTTATCCATCTGTCGGAGGCCTGCACCATGTTGAGAAACGTGGGAGTCGGTGGATTTCCTCATCCTTCTCGCCAGCCGTGATTTTGGGCAGCTCCATGGTAAGAAATGTGACTGTTCCTGGTGCAAAAACAATTCCCTATCCTGGAGCTTGAGTAAAAAACTTTACTAAGCTGCTCCCGAATATACTACGCCAGGACATGGACATCGATTCTATCGTAGTCCATGTGGGTTTTAATGACATTATGAAGGGCAGCTCTGAACATTTGAAACTGGATTTTAAAGAGCTGATTGACTCTCTGCTAGACACTAACAAAAGACCCATCATATCTGGCCCTGTGCCCTCTCTGAATCGTGGCATTGAACGCTTTAGCAGGATTCTTTCTCTTCACAACTGGCTATGTGATTATTGCAGCTCAATGGGTGTAACTTTTGTTGACAATTTCGATACCTTTGGGAAACAACACATGTTTTATAAGGACGATGGAATCCACCTAAAATAATTTGGGTTCCTGGATCCTTTCACAGCATTATAAGGCTGCGTTGAAACAATGATTTATCACTGACCCAAGCCCAGCTCAGTTAATACCTACCATTGTGTCGCTGAGTCATCATAATGCTTTAGCAAATGTACATTATACCAGGGGCATTGGAAGATACAATGTAAGTAATCTAATTTATGTCCCTCTAACTGCTCTGAATGCCTCTGCTGATCCTACAGCTATTGTATGCAGCATTCATGTGTCTATGAACCAGATCTATGCTGTTAGCACTGAGGCGGTGTGCACTAGTAGGAAGTCCACTGTGTGCAGCTCACCCTGCACTAACATAAATAACACGAGAATATCTACTTCTGCTAAGCTTCCCAGTAAAGCAATGAAAACAAGCAAGCACTCAGAAATGTGCTCAAAATTGCCCACATTAACACATGTAGCTTAAGAAACAAGGTTCATTAAATTAATATCTTGCTAGTAACAGATGACATTCATATTTGGATCTCTGAAACTAACTTAGACAATACCTTTAATGATACAGTGCTAGCAATATAAGGTTATAACATTTACAGAAAATACAGAAATGCCAATGGTGGAGGTGTTGCTGTTTATATTCAGAACCACATTCCTGTAAAGATTAGAGAGGATGTTAAATACTGTTGAAGTAATATGGCTACAGGTTCATCTGCCTCACCTAAACCCCATTCTTGTGGGAGGTTGCTATAGACCACCAAGTGCTAACAGTCAGTATCTGGATAACATGTGTGAAATGCTAGATAATGCATGTGATATCAATAGAGAGGGTGATTTAAATATTGGCTGGCTTTCATCAAGCTGCCCACTCAAGAAAAAGCTTCAAATTGTAACTAGTGCCTGCAACCTGATTCAGGTTATCAGTCAACATACCAGAGTAGTTAAAAACTGCACAGGAATGAAATAATCAACATGTATTGATCACATCTTTACTAATGCTGCAGATATTTGCTTGAAAGCAGTATCCAGATCCATTGGATGTAGTGATCACAATATAGTAGCCATATCTAGGAAAACCAAAGTCCCAAAGGCTGGGCCTAAAATAATGTATAGGAGGTTATACAATACGTTTTGTAGTGATTCTTATGTTGTTGATGTAAAGAATATGTGTTGGTCCATGGTGTGTAATGAGGAGCAAACAGACTTGATTCATTTATGAAATTGCTTATCCCATAAGCATTAAGAAAATGACTGAATTTTAAAAAAATCCCTGTGGATTTTGAGGAATTGAAAAATGGTATGGTTGAGAGGGATGAGGCAAAAGGAATGGCAAATAATGTCTGGCCGCACAAACCAATTGGCAAACATTTATCTCATTGCAAATTGAGACAAAAACTGAATAAAAGGAAGAAGAAACTACTATGAAACAAAGGTAAATGACAAAGAATGATAGTAAAAAGCTTCGGAGCACCTTCAATTACATTTTGGGGGAGAAAAGCAAACTCAGCTCCATCATTCATTGAATCAGACGGCTCATTCATTACAAAACTAACTGATATTGCCAACTACTTGAATTATTTAGCAAACAAACATTGATACTACTCATCCAAGTATATCTGACCAAATTATGAAAGACAAGAATTGTAATTTTGATTTCTGTAAAGTTAGTGTGGAAGAGGTGAAAAAATGATCAACAATGACAAGCCACCTTTACTGGCTTAAATAGCCAACAAATCAGCCTGTTACCAACACTTAGTAAAGTTTTGGAAAAAATGGTGTTTGACCAGATACAATGCTATTTTACAGTAAACAAATGAACAACAGACTTTCAGCTTATAGGGAAGGACATCAAACAAACACAGCACTGGTGATTGACTGAGAGAAATTGATAATAAAAAAATTGTGGGGGCTGTTTTGTTAGACTTCAGTGCGGCTTTTGACATTCTCGATCATAGTCTACTGCTGCAAAAACATATGTGTTATGGCTTTACACCTGCTGGTATATTGTTGATAAAGAGTTACATGTCTAACAGAACACAGAGGGTATTCTTTAATGGAAGCCTCTCCAACATAATTCAGGAAGAACAAAAAATTCCCCAGGGCAGCTGTCTAGTCCCATTACTTCATTCAATCTTTACTAACGACATGCCACGTGTTTTGAGTAAAGCCAGTGTGTCTATGTATGCAGATGACTCAACACTACTACAGCAACAGAAATGACTGCAACACTTAAACAAGAGGTGTAGTTAAATTCAGAATGGGTGGCATAGAATAAGTTAGTCCTAAATATTTCAAAAACTAAAAGCATTGGATTTGGGACAAATCATTCACTAAACCCTAAACCTCAACTAAATCTTGTAAATAATGTAGAAATGGAGCAAGTTGAGGTGACTGTCATGGTCAAAACATATTGATACAACAGTAGCTAAGATGGGGATAAGTCTCTCTACCTTCTTAACAGTACTATCAACAAGGCAGGTCCTACAGGCTCTAGTTTTGTTGCACCTGGACTACTGTTTCAGTCGTGTGGTCAGAAGTTGCAATTGGCTCAGAACAGGGCAGCACGGCTGGCCCTTGGATGCACACAGAGAGCGAATATTAATAATATGCATGTCAATCTCTCCTGGCTCAAAGTAGGGGAGAGACTGACATCATCACTACTTGTTTTTGTGAGAGTTATTGACATGTTGAAAGCATTGAGCTGTCTGTTAAAATGACTAGCACACAGCTCAGACACCCATGCATACCCCACAAGACATGTCACCAGAGGTCTCTTCACAGTCGCCAAGTCAAGAACACACTATAACAGTACTACATAGAGCCATGACTACATGAAACTCTATTCCACATCAAGTAACTAATGCAAGCACTAGAATCAGATTTAAAAAACAAATAAAATGCACATTATGGAACAGCGGGGCCTGTGAAGCAACACAAACATAGGCACAGACACATGCATACACACACATGATAACATACACACACATGATAACATATGCACTACGGGGATCCATGATAAATGCAAATACAAGACACAGACAAAAGGTCCCTGGAGAAACTGTGAAGTGATGTACACCGTCTGATCTGGAGCTCATATATAGGGTGACATTTTGTGCTGAAAAAATGGATGCAGAGATGTTAGCAAAAATGTGTGAACTACGCAGAAGGTACATGTGTGTATGTGCGTGTTTACTATATCCCATATACTACACTATGGTTTGAGGCTTGCAGTCATTATATGCGATGCAGTGATGCTATATTAAGCATGGTTGGACAGAGCAGAGAAGAAGGAATATGCATGGGCCTGTATTGAGTGAGACCATAGATATCCTGTAGCAGGGGCACTGTTGGCCTGTCATACAGGCTGTTTGACTGATTGTCCACACGTGCATGCACGCAGTAACACACACACAAACTCTACTTTTTCTTTTCCCTCTCCCTAACCCTCCCTCCCTCCCTCCCTCCCATACTGTCCCTTTCTCTCTCAGATCTGGATGTTTGTGCACAATTCCTGCACTGAAAATCCTTCAGTGGGATGGATAAACGTCTACAGTCCATTCATCATCCCCCTTATCCTCCACCCCACCACTGTTTTTATATCAGCCAGCAGTCAACCTGACAACTGATGTGCCAGTCTTTATCTCTCTCTCTCTCTCTCTCTCTCTCTCTCTCTCTCTCTCTCTCTCTGTCTCTCTCTCTCTCTCTCTCTCTCTCTCTCTCTCTCTCTCTCTCTCTCTCTCTCTCTCTCTCTCTCTCTCTCTCTCTCTCTCTCTCTCTCTCTCTCCCTCTCTCTCTCTCTGTCTCTCTCTCTCTCTCTCTCTCTCTCTCTCTCTCTCTCTCTCTCTCTCTCTCTCTCTCTCTCTCTCTCTCTCTCTCTCGCTCTCTCTCTCGCTCTCTCTCTCTCAATATCCTTCTTTCTCTCTCTTTCCCTCTCTCTCTCCCCCTTCTCCCTCTCTTTCTCTCTCTCTCTGTCTCTCTCTCTCTCTCTCTCTCGCTCTCCCTGACTCTCATGCTTTCTCTCAATATCCTTCTCTCTCTCTCCCTCTCTCTCTCTCTCTCGCTCTCTCTCTCTCTCTCTCAATATCCTTCTTTCTCTCTCTTTCCCTCTCTCTCTTTCCCTCTCTCTCTCCCCCTTCTCCTCTCTTTCTCTCTCTTTCTCTCTCTCTCTGTCTCTCTCTCTCTCTCTCTCTCTCTCTCTCTCTCCCTGACTCTCATGCTTTCTCTCAATATCCTTCTCTCTCTCTCTCTCTATCGCTCTCTCTCTCTCTCCTTTCTCTCTCTCTCTCTCCCTTCTCCCTCTCCCTCCCTCTCTACCTCCCCTCCTTTTCACTCTCTCTATCTCTGGGGTGTACCCTAGGAACTGGAGTGGCACCTTTGGAGCAGGCTGTAAAAAGAGCCTATAAAAAGCCCAACACAGAGAAGAAAGGGTAATGATGAAACTTAACTGCTTGCCTCCATGCACCTGGGGTCTGCGTGGCTCTCGTGTGTGTGTGTCTCTCTCATGTGTGTGTGTGTGTGTGTGTGTGTGTGTGTGTGTGTGTGTGTGTGTGTGTGTGTGTGTGTTTAAGCGTGTGTGGCATGGGTGCTGAATCAGAACTGGCCTGCTAGGGGACAACGTCATGACAGGTCCAGTAGAGTTATCTCTTTATAAAGTATTGATTTACTCATAAACGCATAAAATGCGAACGACAAGGGAAGTTTAAAGTATAAAAGTGGGGAACTGAGAGAGGGAAGAAATAGGTTCAGTGGCAAAAGTGATACTGCAATTTAATCCCTTTGGGAATTTGGAAGAATAATTTACGCAAAATGGTTTTATATATAGATTCTGATAAGGTTAAATACTGTTTATGTATTTTCTGCCTCCATATTGTTTTACAAGTTGTATTGAGGACCAGAAGGTGAACAAATTCTGACTACTGACTGCAAGTTGTTCTGGATAACAGTATCTGCTATAAAATAATTCAGGTTTTATTATTCTGGATTATTTACATGTTTTATTATTGCTAAGCATTCCTGCACTGTTGGAGCTAAAAACGCAAACATTTCACTGCACCTGTGACAACATCTGCAAATCTGTGTACGGGACCAATACACTTTGATTTGATTTGATTTTCATTTGATTTGCTCAGTGAAATGAATATAATGTAAAATGGACAATCCAGTAACGGTTTAGTGCACTTCTGTCTATTCTGTGTTTCTCTGCCTCCTGTTGGAATATAGGGCTGTTATCCTCTCCAGCCTGTGTGTGTGTGTGTGTGTGTGTGTGTGTGTGTGTGTGTGTGTGTGTGTGTGTGTGTGTGTGTGTGTGTGTGTGTGTGTGTGAGTGTGTGTGTGTGTGCATATCAAATCTCCCTGTGTCTGCGTGGGGTGTGTGTGTCTGTGCAGTCCTATTTTCAGTTCAGTGTCTGGCCCCTGCCCAGTGCTCTCCCCATGCCCCTGGGCTCAGATGCTGGCATGCCCACACCTCTCCCCGTGGAGCCTCCCTCCTCCCACCTCCCACCTGGCCCTGGCCGCAGCCTCCCACCTGGCCCGCTGGCGTGGAAAATCACCCTTTGATGGGCCGGCCGGGCTGGAGGAAGAAAAGAGAGGGAAAGAGAAGGGGTACGAGGGAAGGGGAGGGACAAGGAGGGACGAGGAGAGCGGAGGAAGAGGAAGGAAAGAGAAGGGGTAGGAGGGAAGTGGAGGGATGAGGAGAGCAGAGGAAGAGGAGGGAAAGAGAAGGGGTACGAGGGAAGAGGAGGGATGAGGAGAGCAGAGGAGGAAGAGGAGGGAAAGAGGAGGGGTAGGAGGGAAGAGGAGAGAAAGAGAAGAGGTACGAGGGAAGAGGAGGGACGAGGAGAGAAAAGGAGGCAGAGGAAGAGGAGGGAAAGAGAAGAGGTATGAGGGAAGAGGAGGGTTGAGGAGAGCAGAGGAAGAGGAGGGAAAGAGAAGGGGTATGAGGGAAGAGGAGGGATGAGGAGAGAAAAGGAGGCAGAGGAAGAGGAAGGAAAGAGAAGAGGTAGGAGGGAAGAGGAGGGATGAGGACAGCAGAGGAAGAGGAGGGAAAGAGAATGGGTACGAGGGAAGAGGAGAGATGAGGAGAGCAGAGGAGGAAGAGGAGGGAAAGAGAAGGGGTACGAGGGAAGAGGAGGGAAAGAGAAGAGGTATGAGGGAAGAGGAGGGACGAGGAGAGAAAATGAGGCAGAGGAAGAGGAGGGAAAGAGAAGAGGTAGGAGGGAAGAGGAGGGATGAAGAGAGAAGAGGAGGGAAAGAGGAGGGAAAGAGGAGGGGTACGAAGGAAGAGGAGAGATGAGGAGAGCAGAGGAGGAAGAGGAGGGAAAGAGAAGAGGTAGGAGGGAAGAGGGGGATGAGGAGAGTAGAGGAGGAAGAGGAGGGAAAGAGAAGGGGTAGGAGGGAAGAGGAGGAAAATAGAAGAGGTATGAGGGAAGAGGAGGGACGAGGAGAGAAAAGGAGGCAGAGGAAGAGGAGAGAAAAAGAAGAAGAGGTAGGAGGGAAGAGGAGGGATGAGGAGAGAAGAGGCAGAGGAGGGAAAGAGAAGAGTTATGAGGGAAGAAGAGGGACGAGGAGAGCAGAGGAGGAAGAGGAGGGAAAGAGAAGGGGTACGAGGGAAGAGGAGGGAAAGAGAAGAGGTAGGAGGGAAGAGAAGGGATGAGGAGAGCAGAGGAGGAAGAGGAGGGAAAGAGAAGGGGTACGAGGGAAGAGGAGGGAAAGAGAAGAGTTACGAGGGAAGAGGAGGGACGAGGAGAGAAAATGAGGCAGAGGAAGAGGAGGGAAAGAGAAGAGGTAGGAGGGAAGAGGAGGGATGAGGATAGTAGAGGAAGAGGAGTGAAAGAGAAGGGGTACGAGGGAAGAGGAGGGATGAGGAGAGAATAGGAGGGAAAGAGAAGGAGTACAAGGGAAGAGGAGGGATGAGGAGAGAAGAGGAGGGAAAGAGAAGGGGTACGAGGGAAGAGGAGGGACGACGAGAGCAGAGGAGGAAGAGGGGGGAAAGAGGAGGGGTAGGAGGGAAAAGGATGGATTAAGAGAGCAGAGGAAGAGGAGGGAAAGAGAAGGTGTACGAGGGAAGAGGAGGGACGAGGATAGCAGAGGAGGAAGAGGAGGGAAAGAGGAGGGGTAGGAGGGAAAAGGATGGATGAAGAGAGCAGGGAAAGAGAAGGGGTACGAGGGAAGAGGAGGAACGAGGAGAGCAGAGGAGGAAGAGGAGGGAAAGAGGAGGGGTAGGAGGGAAGAGGACGGACGAAGAGAGCAGAGGAAAGGAGGGAATAGAGAAGGGGTACGAGGGAAGAGGAGGGACGAGGAGGGACGAGGAGGGATGAGGAGAGAAAAGGAGGCAGAGGAAGAGGAGGGAAAGAGGAGGGGTACGAGGGAAGATGAGGGACGAGGAGAGCAGAGGAGGAAGAGGAGAGAAAGAGGAGCGGTAGGAGGGAAGAGGATGGACGAAGAGAGCAGAGGAAAGGAGGGAAAGAGAATGGTTACGAGGGAAGAGGAGGGACGAGGAGAGCAGAGGAGGAAGAGGATGGAAAGAGGAGGGAGAGGAGGGAAGAGGAGAGGAGAGGAGAGAAAAGGACCACAGGCTATAAACCAAGGTAGAGCTCCAACCCCAACTCTAGCCCCAGGCCTAACATTAAGCCAGTGTACAGTTTCAGCCCTGAGCCTGGGGTACCCCTTCATCGCTCTAACTCTCTAAGCACCACAAGGAGTAGACAAACTGGGCCAGATAGCACCATTATTTCATCTGTATTTTCATTCATATATTTTTCCATCGACTGACACCAACACATACAGTATTTGTCGTACGTGTTCAGACACTTTGTCTCATCCATCATACTGAAATGCATTTCAAATTTCCCTAATATGGGCACCATCAGTCCAAACACCAAGCAAAAATATTTCTCTATGGGAATGTAGTGACCATTCCATTCCAGCCCTAATTCCAATCCCACGTAACCCACGCCATGCATAAATGACTTCCACTCTCCGCAAATGGCTTAGTACTAAAAGGATTATGGTGACACACATACAAACACAAACATGCTCATCCTCATTAGCACTATAAAAAGCCCCTCTGATGCAGTGGCGGAGGGGCCCCTATAGAGAGATTGAGAGCAGTCAGTTAGCACAAACATCAAAGGGGCCCGAACATAGAGACTGATTGAGGACTATAGTGCCCAATGGTGCTGCATGGGCTGCACCATTGAGGATTTTTACCATTTTGAAGTAGTCAACTGGGCGGGACTTCCAATGGGTTCACATAATCACATAATTCCCTCCAGGTCACCAGGAGAGATCAGCCAATGAATTATACTTATGCGGAAACTGCAGGTGGCAGTAAATTGCCAACTTCGGCTTTATACCTGTTCAAACAACACACTCCAGGTGGCAGTATGTACCCTTTCAGTTTGTTTACCAACTCATAGAAGCAATAAGAAGAAGAAAATGGACTATTTCAAAATGGAGATGGCCTCAATGGCCCTGCCCGTAATCTCACAGATGCCATAATAGTACATATACAAAAAAGAGTCCTCTATAATTCTCTATGGGCCCAACACACACACACACACACACACACACACACACACACACACACACACACACACACACACAAGCGGCATTAGACTGACACGAGACTGATCAATAGAGAGAGTGAGATGAGATACCTAGTCAATTGAACAACTGAACGCATTCAACTGAAATGTGTCTTCTGCAATTAACCCAACCCCTCTGAATCAGAGAGGTGCAGGGGCTGCCGTAATCAACATCCACGGCACCAGGGGAACACAGGGTTAACTGCCTTGCTTAGGGGCAGAACAACAGATTTTTACCTTGTCAGCTCTGGGATTCAATCCAGCAACCTTTCAGTTACTGGCCCAATGCTCTAACAACTAGGCTACCTGTCACCCCAGTAGAGGGGGTAGGAGAGAGAGACTGGGGGATGTAGAGGAGGTGGGGATGATCTGAGGGATGGAGAGAAAGAAAAAGTGAAAGACAAGATAAAGAAGAAACAAAGAGGTGGGGAAGAGAGAAAGAGAGAGCTATTGAAATGAAAGACATACAGAAAAAGGAGAAAAGGAAGAGCAGGAGGGAGGAGGGGAGACTGGACACTACCGCCAACATAACTGGCACAGAGCGCAGGCCCCCTCTTGCTTTTTGGATCTGCCAATTCCAACGTAATAACAGACAAACAGAGAAGACTCATCAGGACACAAACAGCTTAGGCTTGTCAAAGGGGAGAACGAGAGAGAGATAGACAGAGTGACAGAGAGAAAGACACAGACGGAGTGACAGAGTGAAAGAGAGGGAGAGACAGAGACAGTGAAAGATAGGGAGAGACACAGACAGAGTGACAGAGAGAAAGAAGGGAGAGACAGAGACAGTGAAAGATAGGGAGAGACACAGACAGAGTGACAGAGAGAGGGAGAGACAGAGACAGTGAAAGATAGGGAGAGACACAGACAGAGTGACAGAGAGAAAGAGAGGGAGAGACAGAGACAGTGAAAGATAGGGAGAGACACAGACAGAGTGACAGAGAGAGAGGGAGAGACAGAGACAGTGAAAGATAGGGAGAGACACAGACAGAGCGACAGAGAGAGAGGGAGAGACAGAGACAGTGAAAGATAGGGAGAGACACAGACAGAGTGACAGAGAGAAAGAGAGGGAGAGACAGAGACAGTGAAAGATAGGGAGAGACACAGACAGAGTGACAGAGAGAAAGAGAGGGGGAGACAGAGACAGTGAAAGATAGGGAGAGACACAGACAGAGCGACAGAGAGAGAGGGAGAGACAGAGACAGTGAAAGATAGGGAGAGACACAGACAGAGTGACAGAGAGAAAGAGAGGGAGAGACAGAGACAGTGAAAGATAGGGAGAGACACAGACAGAGCGACAGAGAGAAAGAGAGGGAGAGACAGAGACAGTGAAAGATAGGGAGAGACACAGACAGAGTGACAGAGAGAAAGAGAGGGGGAGACAGAGACAGTGAAAGATAGGGAGAGACACAGACAGAGTGACAGAGAGAGAGGGGGAGACAGAGACAGTGAAAGATAGGGAGAGACACAGACAGAGTGACAGAGAGAGAGGGAGAGACAGAGACAGTGAAAGATAGGGAGAGACACAGACAGAGTGACAGAGAAAGAGAGGGAGAGACAGAGACAGTGAAAGATAGGAGAGACACAGACAGAGTGACAGAGAGAGGGGGAGACAGAGACAGTGAAAGATAGGGAGAGACACAGACAGAGAGACAGAGAGAAGAGAGGGAGAGACAGAGACAGTGAAAGATAGGGAGAGACACAGACAGAGTGACAGAGAGAAAGAGAGGGGGAGACAGAGACAGTGAAAGATAGGGAGAGACACAGACAGAGTGACAGAGAGAGAGGGGGAGACAGAGACAGTGAAAGATAGGGAGAGACACAGACAGAGTGACAGAGAGAGAGGGAGAGACAGAGACAGTGAAAGATAGGGAGAGACACAGACAGAGTGACAGAGAGAAAGAGAGGGAGAGACAGAGACAGTGAAAGATAGGGAGAGACACAGACAGAGTGACAGAGAGAGAGGGAGAGACAGAGACAGTGAAAGATAGGGAGAGACACAGACAGAGTGACAGAGAGAAAGAGAGGGAGAGACAGAGACAGTGAAAGATAGGGAGAGACACAGACAGAGTGACAGAGAGAGGGGGGGAGACAGAGACAGTGAAAGATAGGGAGAGACACAGACAGAGTGACAGAGAGAGAGGGGGAGACAGAGACAGTGAAAGATAGGGAGAGACACAGACAGAGTGACAGAGAGAGAGAGGGGGAGACAGAGACAGTGAAAGATAGGGAGAGACACAGACAGAGTGACAGAGAGAGAGGGAGAGACAGAGACAGTGAAAGATAGGGAGAGACACAGACAGAGCGACAGAGAGAGAGGGAGAGACAGAGACAGTGAAAGATAGGGAGAGACACAGACAGAGTGACAGAGAGAAAGAGAGGGAGAGACAGAGACAGTGAAAGATAGGGAGAGACACAGACAGAGTGACAGAGAGAAAGAGAGGGAGAGACAGAGACAGTGAAAGATAGGGAGAGACACAGACAGAGAGAAAGAGAGGGAGAGACAGAGACAGTGAAAGATAGGGAGAGACACAGACAGAGTGACAGAGAGAAAGAGAGGGAGAGACAGAGACAGTGAAAGATAGGGAGAGACACAGACAGAGCGACAGAGAGAAAGAGAGGGAGAGACAGAGACAGTGAAAGATAGGGAGAGACACAGACAGAGTGACAGAGAGAAAGAGAGGGGGAGACAGAGACAGTGAAAGATAGGGAGAGACACAGACAGAGTGACAGAGAGAGAGGGGGAGACAGAGACAGTGAAAGATAGGGAGAGACACAGACAGAGTGACAGAGAGAGAGGGAGAGACAGAGACAGTGAAAGATAGGGAGAGACACAGACAGAGTGACAGAGAGAAAGAGAGGGAGAGACAGAGACAGTGAAAGATAGGGAGAGACACAGACAGAGTGACAGAGAGAGAGGGGAAAGAGACAGAGACAGTGAAAGATAGGGAGAGACACAGACAGAGTGACAGAGAGAAAGAGAGGGAGAGACAGAGACAGTGAAAGATAGGGAGAGACACAGACAGAGTGACAGAGAGAAAGAGAGGGGGAGACAGAGACAGTGAAAGATAGGAGAGACACAGACAGAGTGACAGAGAGAGAGGGGAGACAGAGACAGTGAAAGATAGGGAGAGACACAGACAGAGTGACAGAGAGAGAGGGAGAGACAGAGACAGTGAAAGATAGGGAGAGACACAGACAGAGTGACAGAGAGAGGGAGAGACAGAGACAGTGAAAGAGAGACAGAGACAGTGAAAGATAGGAGAGACACAGACAGAGTGACAGAGAGAGAGGGGGAGACAGAGACAGTGAAAGATAGGGAGAGACACAGACAGAGTGACAGAGAGAGAGGGGAGAGACAGAGACAGTGAAAGATAGGGAGAGACACAGACAGAGTGACAGAGAGAGAGGGGGAGACAGAGACAGTGAAAGATAGGGAGAGACACAGACAGAGTGACAGAGAGAGAGAGGGAGAGACAGAGACAGTGAAAGATAGGGAGAGACACAGACAGAGTGACAGAGAGAGAGAGGGGGAGACAGAGACAGTGAAAGATAGGGAGAGACACAGACAGAGTGAGAGAGAAAGAGAGGGAGAGACAGAGACAGTGAAAGATAGGGAGAGACACAGACAGAGTGACAGAGAGAGAGAGAGGGAGAGACAGAGACAGTGAAAGAGACAGGGAGAGAAAGAGAGGGAGAGTGACAGACAGAGTGACAGAGAGAGACACAGGAGAGACAGAGAGAAAGATAGGGAGAGACACAGACAGAGATGACAGAGAGACAGAGAGAGGGAGAGACAGAGACAGTGAAAGATAGGGAGAGACACAGACAGAGTGACAGAGAGAAAGAGGGAGAGACAGAGACAGTGAAAGATAGGGAGAGACACAGACAGAGTGACAGAGAGAGAGGGGAGAGACAGAGACAGTGAAAGATAGGGAGAGACACAGACAGAGTGACAGAGAGAGAGGGGGAGACAGAGACAGTGAAAGATAGGGAGAGACACAGACAGAGTGACAGAGAGAGAGGGGGAGACAGAGACAGTGAAAGATAGGGAGAGACACAGACAGAGTGACAGAGAGAGAGAGGGGAGACAGAGACAGTGAAAGATAGGGAGAGACACAGACAGTGACAGAGACAGAGAGAGAGACAGGGAGAGACAGAGACAGTGAAAGATAGGGAGAGACAGACAGAGTGACAGAGAGAGAGGGGGAGAAAGAGACAGTGAAAGATAGGGAGAGACACAGACAGACTGACAGAGAGAGAGGGGGAGACAGAGACAGTGAAAGATAGGGAGAGACACAGATAGAGTGACAGAGAGAGAGGGGGAGACAGAGACAGTGAAAGATAGGGAGAGACACAGACAGAGAGAAAGAGAGGGAGAGACAGAGACAGTGAAAGATAGGGAGAGACACAGACAGAGTGACAGAGAGAAAGAGAGGGAGAGACAGAGACAGTGAAAGATAGGGAGAGACACAGACAGAGTGACAGAGAGAGAGGGGGAGACAGAGACAGTGAAAGATAGGGAGAGACACAGACAGAGTGACAGAGAGAAAGAGAGGGAGAGACAGAGACAGTGAAAGATAGGGAGAGACACAGACAGAGTGACAGAGAGAAAGAGAGGGGGAGACAGAGACAGTGAAAGATAGGGAGAGACACAGACAGAGTGACAGAGAGAGAGGGGGAGACAGAGACAGTGAAAGATAGGGAGAGACACAGACAGAGTGACAGAGAGAGAGGGAGAGACAGAGACAGTGAAAGATAGGGAGAGACACAGACAGAGTGACAGAGAGAAAGAGAGGGAGAGACAGAGACAGTGAAAGATAGGGAGAGACACAGACAGAGTGACAGAGAGAGAGGGAGAGACAGAGACAGTGAAAGATAGGGAGAGACACAGACAGAGTGACAGAGAGAGAGGGGGAGACAGAGACAGTGAAAGATAGGGAGAGACACAGACAGAGTGACAGAGAGAGAGGGGGAGACAGAGACAGTGAAAGATAGGGAGAGACACAGACAGAGTGACAGAGAGAGAGGGGGAGACAGAGACAGTGAAAGATAGGGAGAGACACAGACAGAGTGACAGAGAGAGAGGGGAGACAGAGACAGTGAAAGATAGGGAGAGACACAGACAGAGTGACAGAGAGAGAGGGGGAGACAGAGACAGTGAAAGATAGGGAGAGACACAGACAGAGTGACAGAGAGAAAGAGAGGGAGAGACAGAGACAGTGAAAGATAGGGAGAGACAGACAGAGTGACAGAGAGAGAGGGGGAGAAAGAGACAGTGAAAGATAGGGAGAGACACAGACAGAGAGACAGAGACAGAAAGAGGGAGAGACAGACAGACAGAGAGGGGGAGACAGAGACAGTGAAAGAGAGACAGACAGACAGAGACAGAAAGAGAGGGAGACAGAGACAGTGAAAGATAGGGAGAGACACAGACAGAGTGACAGAGAGAAAGAGAGGGAGAGACAGAGACAGTGAAAGATAGGAGAGACACAGACAGAGTGACAGAGAGAAGAGAGGGAGAGACAGAGACAGTGAAAGATAGGGAGAGACACAGACAGAGTGACAGAGAGAAAGAGGGGGAGACAGAGACAGTGAAAGATAGGGAGAGACACAGACAGAGTGACAGAGAGAAAGAGAGGGAGAGACAGAGACAGTGAAAGATAGGGAGAGACACAGACAGAGTGACAGAGAGAAAGAGGGAGGGAGAGACAGAGACAGTGAAAGATAGAGGAGAGACACAGACAGAGAGAGACAGAGAGAGAGGGGGAGACAGAGACAGTGAAAGATAGGGAGAGACACAGATAGAGTGACAGAGAGAAAGAGAGGGAGAGACAGAGACAGTGAAAGATAGGGAGAGACACAGATAGAGTGACAGAGAGAAAGAGAGGGAGAGACAGAGACAGTGAAACATAGGGAGAGACACAGACAGAGTGACAGAGAGAAAGAGAGGGAGAGACAGAGACAGTGAAAGATAGGGAGAGACACAGACAGAGTGACAGAGAGAAAGAGAGGGAGAGACAGAGACAGTGAAAGATAGGGAGAGACACAGACAGAGTGATAGAGAGAAAGAGAGGGAGAGACAGAGACAGTGAAAGATAGGGAGAGACACAGACAGAGTGACAGAGAGAAAGAGAGGGGGAGACAGAGACAGTGAAAGATAGGGAGAGACACAGACAGAGTGACAGAGAGTGAGGGAGAGACAGAGACAGTGAAAGATAGGGAGAGACACAGACAGAGTGACAGAGAGAGAGGGAGAGACAGAGACAGTGAAAGATAGGGAGAGACACAGACAGAGTGACAGAGAGAGAGGGGGAGACAGAGACAGTGAAAGATAGGGAGAGACACAGACAGAGTGACAGAGAGAAAGAGAGGGAGAGACAGAGACAGTGAAAGATAGGGAGAGACACAGACAGAGTGACATAGAGAAAGAGAGGGAGAGACAGAGACAGTGAAAGATAGGGAGAGACACAGACAGAGTGACAGAGAGAAAGAGAGGGAGAGACAGAGACAGTGAAAGATAGGGAGAGACACAGACAGAGTAACAGAGAGAAAGAAAGGGAGAGACAGAGACAGAGACAGTGAAAGATAGGGAGAGACACAGACAGAGTGACAGAGAGAAAGAAAGGGAGAGACAGAGACAGTGAAAGATAGGGAGAGACACAGACAGAGTGACAGAGAGAGAGGGGGAGACAGAGACAGTGAAAGATAGGGAGAGACACAGACAGAGTGACAGAGAGAGAGGGGGAGACAGAGACAGAGACAGTGAAAGATAGGGAGAGACACAGACAGAGTGACAGAGAGAAAGAAAGGGAGAGACAGAGACAGAGACAGTGAAAGATAGGGAGAGACACAGACAGAGTGACAGAGAGAAAGAAAGGGAGAGACAGAGACAGTGAAAGATAGGGAGAGACACAGACAGATTGACAGAGAGAAAGAGAGGGGGAGACAGAGACAGTGAAAGATAGGGAGAGACACAGACAGAGTAACAGAGAGAAAGAAAGGGAGAGACAGAGACAGAGACAGTGAAAGATAGGGAGAGACACAGACAGAGTGACAGAGAGAAAGAAAGGGAGAGACAGAGACAGTGAAAGATAGGGAGAGACACAGACAGAGTGACAGAGAGAAAGAGAGGGAGAGACAGAGACAGTGAAAGATAGGGAGAGACACAGACAGAGTGACAGAGAGAGAGGGGGAGACAGAGACAGTGAAAGATAGGGAGAGACACAGACAGAGTGACAGAGAGAGAGGGGGAGACAGAGACAGAGACAGTGAAAGATAGGGAGAGACACAGACAGAGTGACAGAGAGAAAGAAAGGGAGAGACAGAGACAGAGACAGTGAAAGATAGGGAGAGACACAGACAGAGTGACAGAGAGAAAGAAAGGGAGAGACAGAGACAGTGAAAGATAGGGAGAGACACAGACAGAGTGACAGAGAGAAAGAGAGGGGGAGACAGAGACAGTGAAAGATAGGGAGAGACACAGACAGAGTAACAGAGAGAAAGAAAGGGAGAGACAGAGACAGAGACAGTGAAAGATAGGGAGAGACACAGACAGAGTGACAGAGAGAAAGAAAGGGAGAGACAGAGACAGTGAAAGATAGGGAGAGACACAGACAGAGTGACAGAGAGAAAGAGAGGGAGCTGTTGGCTGTTTGCTGGCGCCGGGCCCTCCGCTGGAGCCTTGCACTCCAGCCCCACTGTCACAGTGAATGATAAAGCAGACAGATTGCCTCTGAAACGGCAGACTCTCCAATCCCCCGGCTAGCCCTGGAGGCCAACGCAAGAGTGCCTCTTTAGCCATTCACCAGTTAATGTGCCAATTTGTTTCCTTGCGCGCCTCAAGGAGAATTTATCGCAATGTGCTGTGGCTCTGGGCAAATACTAATAAAATGCTATTTTGCTGCAATTTGCTTAATTGGCCACAGTGGGGATGGACTATTCGTAGCGTTGTATAGTCTCCCCTGCCAAGGCGGCTTGCAGATGTTCAAAGAGACCACCCTCCCCTGTTATTGGCCTCCCTAACACTCCCACCAAATACCCACTCACCCCCACCACCAAAACTACCACTGTTAAACTACTTTGACTCTCTCTGTGTCATCCCATTTCAACTAATAGCATGCTAGCAACGATATAGTTATGGCATGAATGGAGAGAATAGGGGAAGAAGAGAGGAAAGGAGAGGAGTAAGACAAGCAGAGGAGATGTTAGATAAAGAAAACATGAGGGGGACAGAGAGACAGAGACAACCAGAGGAAGAGAGGTAAGGAGAAGGAAAGAAGAGCAGGAGAGAGTACAGTAGGCGTAGCTGTGTGGTTTGGATCCAGCTGTAGTGTGAGCAGGCAGGCCAGTCAGTGTTGGCAGGGCGTTCTCTTCTCTCCTAGGGCTGGCCACACGCTAATTAACCAGGTTTTGTTCAGGAAATGATCTCTGCTGTTTCACAGCAAATTAGACACAAACCATAAAATAAAGCAGAAATCGTTGGCGAGGGTTTCCCTTCATACCCCTCCCTCCCTCCCCCTCCCTCCCTCCCTCCCTCCCTCCCTCTCTCTCTCTCTCTCTCTCTCTCTCTCTCTCTCCCTCCCTCCCTCCCTCCCTCTTTCCCTCCCTCCCTCCCTCCCTCCCTCCCTCTCTCTCTCTCTCTCTCTCTCCTCCCTCCCTCCCTCCCTCCCTCCCTCCCTCCCTCCCTCCCTCTCTCTCTCTCTCTCTCTCTCTCTCTCTCTCTCTCCCTCCCTCCCTCCCTCCCTCCCTCCCTCCCTCCCTCCCTCTCTCTCTCTCCCTCCCTCCCTCCCTCCCTCCCCCTCCCTCCCTCCCTCTCTCTCTCTCTCTCCCTCCCTCCCTCCCTAATGTTCAAAAAAGAGCCCTTCTCTTTATCGCTCAAGTATTTTCCTGTTGCAAAAAAAGAGAGACAGAAAGCATTGTGCTGCAAGGTTGTGATAAGCTGTCAGTATTGATGCCAGGGTCTTAAATGGCTTGCGAGAGGTATCATCAACATAGCTACTTATCCATTCCAAACATGTATGAGCAATTTGAATTAGCACACAGGACAGGAGTAAGCAGTCTCTTGTCTATCTCCATAGCACACTATCTGAATACAAAAAGGAGAGAGACGTGTGGGAAAGGAGAGATGAGCGTGAGGTAGATGGCAGAACACTAAACTTCTTCCTCTCTCTCTGGGAGTGGTGTGTTTTGTCAGGAGTGTCTGTTTGGTGGAAGTGCGTGGGTTAATGCTTGACCTTGAGTGTGTTAGTGGAGACTGAACACGGTGCTCAGCTGTGAGCCCTGCATGGGTCTATTAACACCTCTCCCTCAACCCTACCATGGGCCACCACTGCTACCAGTACGGACGGACGCACACACACACAGACACACACACACACACACACACACACACACACACACACACACACACACACACACACACACACACACACACAGAGGTGTGTGTGGTGTGGATTAGGAGAGTAAAGCCTGAGGGCAACAACAAGGATCCGGGATCAGGCCTAGATATTAGACAACACACACAGACATACATTAACATATTCCTTCTTCCTAGTAACACAATACCACAAAGACTCACATCGTATACCACACAAACAAACACACACACATACAGTATATACACCCACCTGGAACCAGCGTGGCTAATACTACTCTTAATAACCCTAACCTTAATCCTAACCTTAACCTTAATCCTAACCTTAATCCTTACCATAACCTTAATCCTAACCTTAATCCTTACCCTAACCTTAATCCTAACCTTAACCTTAATCCTAACCTTAACCTTAATACTAACCTTAACCTTAATCCTAACCCTAACCTTAATCCTAACCCTAACCTTAATCCTAACCTTAACCTTAATACTAACCTTAACCTTAATACTAACCTTAACCTTAATCCTAACCTTAATCCTAACCTTAACCTTAATCCTAACCCTAACCTTAACTAGTTGCTCCTACCCTCTACTTTTTTGAACATTTTGTTAAAAATCGCGCAACATTTCAGCGCCCTGCTACAGGAATATAGTACGTTCATATGGTTAGAATGTGTGGATAGGAAACTGGTTAAATCACGACTGTGGCTATTACATAACGTGCGTTACATCGGAAAGCGCAGGAAAACCTGATCACAGAAAATGGAAATAAATATCCTTGCGCCACTTCCAGCAATTGTTAACAGTGAGCCGAATTAGATAAGACCGAGCATTCAACTCCCACAGCATCCCCATGTTGTCTAGAGTCTTGTGAATTGAATCATCTTTGATTCTTGGTTGAACCGAAACAGGGGCACCACTTACCTCCGGTCTCCGCCCAGATCATTCCGGAAGAGCTCTCTCGTGAAATTTTTTCCAAGACGACAGCTAATGATTTTTACATCGCCTATGGATGATTTTTATCGCTTATTAACGTTTACTAATACCTAAAGTAGCATTACAAACGTATTTCGAAGTGTTTTGTGAAAGTTTATCATCTACTTTTTGAATTTTAAAAAATGACGTTACGTTGTGAAATCGCTGTTTTTTTCGTTTATCACACAGTCTACATATAACGATATCTTGGCTTTATATGGCCCGATTTAATCGAAATAAAGACCCAATAGTGTTTATGGGACATCTAGAAGTGCCAACAAAGAAGATGGTGAAAGGTAATGACTGTTTTCTATTTTATTGTGCGGTTTGTGTAACGCCAAAATGCTAATTATTTTGTTTACGTCCCCTGCTGTGCTTTTGTGTTGTAGTGTATTGGTGCATGCTATCAGATAATAGCTTCTCATGCTGTCGCCGAAAAACATTTTAAAAATCTGACTTGTTGCCTGGATTCACAACGAGTGTAGCTTTAATTTGATACCCTGCATGTGTATTTTAATGAACTTTTGAGTTTTAACTAATACTATTAGCATTTAGCGTAGCGCATTTGCATT